>NC_081557.1:259955914-260055987 GCF_022355385.1 Mustela nigripes | reverse complement strand
TGCCTCCATCTGAAAGGACGAATACCCAACTTTTGTAGCAACATGGATGGGACTGGAAGAGATTATGCTGAGTGAAATAAGTCAAGCAGAGAGAGTCAATTATCATATGGTTTCACTTATTTGTGGAGCATAATAAATAGCATGGAGGACAAGGGGTGTTAGAGAGGAGAATGGAGTTGGGAGAAATTGGAAGGGGAGGTGAACCATGAGAGACTATGGACTCCGAAAAACAATTGAGGGGTTTGAAGTGGCAGGGGATGGGAGGTTGGGGTACATGGTGGTGGGTATTATGGAGGGCACGGATTGCATGGAGCACTGGGTGTGGTGAAAAAATAATGAATACTGTTTTTCTGAAAATAAATAAATTAATTTATAAAAAATTAACATAAAAAAGGTCTTGAACATAATTGCTTACATTTTAGTGAGGAAAAAGAGATAATAAACAACTTGAGAATTAAATTATTTCTAATAGTAATAATTGTTATTTGAAAATAACAAATGGGGACGCCTGGGTGGCTCAGTTGGTTAAGCAGCTGCCTTCGGCTCAGGTCATGATCCCAGCGTACTGGGATCGAGTCCCACATCGGGCTCCTTGCTCCGCAGGGAGCCTGCTTCTCCCTCTGACTCTGCCTTCCACTCTGTCTGCCTATGCTCGCTCTCGCTCGCTCTCTCTCTGACAAATAAATAAATAAAATCTTTAAAAAAAAAAAAAGAAAATAACAAATGGTGGGGTTGTAGGATTTAGATTATTAGGGGAGACAATGAAGGTCTCTCCAAAGATGTTAAAATTGAGGAGAAACATGAATGATGAGAAGGAGTTAGTCATGTAAAGACCTAGGGGAAGGCTTTACCAAGTTGAGAGACTAGCAAGGGTATAGGCCCCAGGGCATAAATAAGTTTGGCATGTACGTGGAAAGAAAGAGGACCATGTGACTAGAACAGCTTAAGAGAGAAAGACATTGGAAAGAGATGAAGTTGGAGAGTTAAGATCATGAGGTTCTATCAAGGAACTTGGATCTGATTCTAACTGTAAAAAAAGATCTTTAAAGAGTTTGGAAGAGAGGAGTAATATTATAGACTTTGGCTTTAATTGTAATATTATTGACTTTGATTTTTACAGTACTCTCTGAACAGTATATGGAAAGAAATTTTATCAGTCAGGATCCCAGCAAGAAAAAAGGGCACATTCAAAAGGGGTTTAACTGAAGATAACTTAATGAAGTGGATACATATAAAGGCACAGGTAGGTCTGAGGTAACCAATAAGTCTTAATGAGTTACCTAGGGACTACAAAAAAAGGAGCTGATATTATGCCAAAGTCTTAAGGGACAAACAGAAGGTACCTGAACCATGGAGAACTGAAGCAAGAGAAGAAAATCACTCTTCAAGAGCCACTGCTAGACTGTGGAAAGGAAGAGATGGAAAAATAAATACCTTTTCTTTCTCTCTTTCTCCCTTCAATCTTTTACTCAGATGCTCAATTTTTCAGATCCAACCATCAAGGCAAGAGGGTCAATGTTTGTGTGTAGCTGTGGGTCAAAGCCGGGCAACAAAGGGTAAAGGGTGAATATGGAAGGGAGGGTGGAGAACAAACAGGACAGGTGGAACAAGAGTAAATCTATAAGAACCAGTTGAGTACACAGAGTGATAACAGGTACTATACAAAATAAAATTACAACATAGTGTAAAGAAGATTTGTCAATATTAAATAGCATTTTCTTAAAATACAAAGGTACAGAGACATAAATGTTGTGCTTAACTAGTTTGTGAAGTGACTTCTTTCTACCTAAAGAAAACAGTGCCTATGAAAAATAACCTCAGTATCTTTTGAGATAAATAGAGGAAGAACTAGTTATGTCAAACTCATAAAATAAAAAATAACAAAAAACAGGTCATATGGGAAAAATTTACTTTATCTTCTGGGTCTGTTCCCCAGGGTACTCATGCTGGCCTCCCTAGCTCTTAAATAAATACTCTCCCAGGTAGAAATATGAATGATAAATGATTGTGGGAAGACATTAAAACTATGCTTCCATGAGAAACAAACATTAACTGCAAGAAGAATGTTCTCATAACCACAGTGTGAGACGCATTTTTTCTCCTACTTTTGTAATATCTTTGGGGTTTCTTCACTCTTCACTCTCTTCTGAGGGATACTAATCCATAAGAAACTTAAAAAAATAAAAAATCGGTTTTGTTAAAACAGAAGGAAAAAAATCAAAGAATCTTTTAGCATTATAATATACCAGACATTGGGGAGGGTATGTGCTTTGGTGAGTGCTGTGAAGTGTGTAAACCTGGTGATTCACAGACCTGTACCCCTGGGGATAAAAATATATGTTTATAAAAAATAAAAAATTATATAAAAAAATAATATACCAGACTTATGAGAAGACAAAATTAGCAATATTAAGAAAGGTAGAAAAGGGGGTCAGAAAATCCTTTAGCAAAGTAATGATTAGGAATCTTGTTAATGGAAGAACCAATCTTAGAAGGAGAAATGTTTGTTGTATGTAAGTGATGAACCACTGAATTCTGCTCCTGAAACCAATATTACATTTAACTAGATTTTAAATAAAATCTGAAAAAACACTACACAAAAGTCAGAAATAAATATATTAATTTTGTCAGAGGGGAAAAAAGGAGAAATATTTGCTTGCCTTGATCCTTTGTGCTATTTTCCTTATCCCTCTTTACTTGTGCACAAGTTATAAGCCCTTTCTACCACTTCCAACCCAAAAAGTAAGATAAAAACAAATGCTGCTGGTCTGGTTCACGGAGAAAAGAACATGACAATGGGGAACAGACTGAGGGCTATGAGGCAAAACACACTTCTATTTCTGTCCATAGGAGGGTAAGGTGGTCTGGAATTACCCTCCAGGACACTAGAAAACTAGAAAAAAATACAATAAACAACTATTTTCAGTTACTGGACAACACTCAGCACAACCATTTGAGAAATGGAAACACTGGGTGGGGAACTAGATGAACCTTATCATCACTGTAGTGATGCAGGGAGAAAGAACCCAAAGGGAGTGCAAGAGTCTTTCTGTGTTGAACAAACACAGATCAGAGTTCAGGGAGGCAAGACTTGCTAGAATTTGCAAGGCAACATACCGAAGAGTATAAAATCACATACAGAAAGAGCTTCAGAAATCTGTGTAAGGTTCACCTTGAGTCTCCAACTAAACAGCGGTCTACCTGCTTATAAGGTGAAATCTCATGACGACAGACAAGAAAAATTTCTAGGAAAATTTTAAGAAAACAGCAACCACCAGAGAGTTGAAAGAGATATAGTTCCTGGAGTTAAGAACCATTCAGGAGGAGTTTGCATTCCCTTCAGCCAGAATGGAGAGACTTTACTGAATACACTCAGTGTACAGTGGACTGTATGAGGGCCATGCCTTAAAGGTGGACATAAATTTAGTTCTAGAATAGAAGTTACTCTATATCCATCCAAGATAAAAGAGCTTAAAAACAAGCCATGAAATGATCAAACTAATCCACAAGTGACTTAACTATCTTCAGAAAAAATTCAAAATTCATTAAATTAACAAAAATACCCAGCAATTAAAAAGAAGTTAGAAATGCAAAGAAACAAGAAATCTTGACAAATGACCAGATAAATCATTCAATAGAAACTTTCAGAAATAGCAGAGTCAGAATTAGAAGATTGAGGGCTTAAAATGATATACATTTGCTTCAAATATTCAAGGATGCAAAGAGACAAAATAAACATAATGAAAAAAGTGAAAGACATATAAGAGAATCATATGAAACATCTAGAAATGAAAATTATAATAATTAAAACTAGGGGAACCTGGGTGACTCAGTGGTTTAGGGACTCTGCCTTCAGCTTGGGTTGAGGTCCCAAGGTCCTGGGATCCAGCTCTGTATCAGGCTCTCTGCTCAGCAGGGAGTCTGCTTCCTCCTCTCTCTCTGCCTGCCTCTCTGTCTACTTGTGATCTCTGTCTGTCAAATAAATGAATAAAATCTTTAAAAAACAATTAAAAGTTTACTAAAAGCAATTAAAAATACAGTGAAATTTAAAAAAAGTTTAATTTAAATTATTTAAAAATAATTTTAAAATAGTTTTAAAAATTATTAAGAAATACAGTGAAATTGACAATAAAACCTATCCAAATGAAACACAAAAATTTAAAAAGTCTAAAAAAATCAACAGACCCTCAGTGACCTATAGAATAATTTAAAGTAGTTTAACATGGATATGACTGGAGTCTAAAGGATGGGCAGAAAAATCATTTGAATAGTAAATGATGATATGTTTTCCAAATTTGATGAATTCTATCAACAAACAGATCCAACAAGCTCAATGAAACCCAAGAAAGAGGAGTGTAAAGAAAATAACACAAAAGCATTTAATAATCAAACTGCTGAAAACAAGTATCAGAGAGAATATTTTAAAGCAATCACAGGGAAAAACAAAAACAAAACACATACACAGAGAAGAACAAAGAATGTCTACAAACATCCTGTCAGAAAATAAGCGAGCTATGGGACAATGCAGAGAAAGGAAAACTATCAATAAGGACTCTATATTCAGTGAAAATATCCTTGGGGGAAAAAAGGAAAAATTAAAATTTAATAAGAAAAATTAAGCTGAGGGAATCTAATGAATAGACAACTAGTAGAAGTAAGATGGAACCCTAAAAACATTGAATCAATCCAAAATAAGGCAGGAAAAATGAAAACAGAGAACACACCCACCAAAATGATAGATTTTTAAAACTCAATCATCAGTTATTACATTACATATAAAGAGTCTAAATATTTTAATTGTCAGAGATTGTCATACCAGATTATAAAATAAGATTCAACTCTATACTGTTTACCAGAAACCTATTTTCAAGATAAGACAAAGATAGGTTAAAATGTAAAGGATTGAAGAAAGATGTTATCTGCAAATATTAATCGTAACAAAGTAAGTGTGGCTATATTAATACCTGACAAAGTGGACATTAGAACGCTATCATAAAATGGTTTTATACATAAGTAGACATGGAACATTCATCAAGATAGACCAAATTTCATGCCATAAAAACTAATTTCAACAAATTTAGGAGGATTATAATCATATCACTGATACTACTTTATTTCAACCAAATAAAATTAGATATTAATAACAGAAAAAAATAGAAAATCCCCAAATATTTGGAAATTAAAATGTTAAGCAACATACTGGTAAAAGAAGAAATAACAAGAGAAATCAAAAAATGTTTTAAAATAAATGACAATAAAAACTGGCATGCTGGAAACTAGGGGGATGTAACTAAAACTGCATAGAGAGGAATTTATAGCTTTAACTGACTGTAGTAGAATCTCAAATGTATGGCCTAACCATAAGCCTTAAGATTTATGCTAGAAAAAAAGAACAAGAACATGTTATACCCAAGGTAAGTAGAAGGACAAAAAGAATAAATAATAGAAATCAGGAAAAACAATAGAATAAAAAGCAAATAGAGAAAATCAATGAAACCAAAAGAAAGTAGCTTGAAAATAATGAAACAGATAAACTTGTAGCTGTAACTGATTAAGGAATAAAAAAGAGAAGAGATTATCAAATTCAGAATGAAAAAGAGGACATCATTATAAATTCTGCACACATTCAAAGGATAAAAACAAAATATCACCAAAAAATTTTGGCAAAATATTGAGAACTTAGATGAAATAAACAAATTTCTTTAAAAGACACAAATCACCAAAACTGCCTTAAGAAGTAATAGAAAATCTCAACAACTCAAAGTCTACTAAAGAACTTAAAATATAATTTGATGTATAATCTATATCAACATTAACATATACTAAAGAAAACTCAAGGCCCAATCGCTGCTTTAGTGAATTCTTTTAAACACACAGAAATGTAATACCGATCTTATATGTACTTTTTTAACAAATAGAATTAACCCCAAGCTGACTGTCTTTGAAGAGAGTGTAAACATAAATACTCAGTTCTTTCTGATTCTGGGAGTGATAGTGCCAGGCCCCCCCCCGGGCTGCCCATAGGCCATCAGCCTCTTGTGGGCGTGTTGCCTGCCCCTAGTAGGGCATGACCACGCATGCCAGTGTCATGTCTTCTGCAGTGGCACCATTGTTAACACATGGTGCTGTGGGTCTGATATACCTTTTAATGTATCCTTTCCTGAAATGTCAAGTCCAATCTTGTTGCTGTTATTGTCACTGGGGGAGTTCGTCACTAATGAAGAAGCTGGTGACCACTGAAACCTCCTACCCAGTGTAGTTTTCCAAAGTGGAAGCCTTGCCTAGTTCAAACAAGTAAGAGAGCCCCATGAAGGCAGGAGTGACCCAGGCCTTGGGGCTTGAGAGGGCTGGGGTCATGGTGGCAGGGGCCTAGAGCGCCAGTACCAAGTATGATTCCATTACCTGTTTTTTCTATTATAATAATGCAGAATCTGACATACACACACACACACAAGAACCATTTAATAACCTTAAGAGACAGAATAAGCCTAATGCTTAATAGTGAAAGACTAAAGGCTTCTCCACTAAATTCAGGAAGAAAGTGAGAATGTCCAATTACCTCTTCTACTAAACTTTTTTGGTGGCTCTAACACAAAAGGCAAGAAATAAAAAAGACAATTTTGAAAGAGAAATAAAACTCTTTGCAGACAACATAATCATGTTTTTAGGATCATGTTTCTCAGAAAGGAAAAGTGAATTGGGGCAAATTGGAGGGGGAGACGAACCATGAGAGGCTATAAACTCTGAGGAACAACTGAGGGTTTTGGAGGGGAGAGGGTAGGGGGTTGTGTGAGGCTGGTGGTGGGTATTAAGGAGGGCATGTATTGCATGAAGCACTGGGTGTTTTACATAAACAATGAATCTTGGAATGCTGCATCAAAAACAAATGATTTATTTTATGGTGACTAATATAAAAATTATATATATATGTATATATGTGTATATATATGTATATACACATATATACATATATATATAATTTTTTTTAATAATCTGTTTAAAGAAAGCTATTAGAGCCAATAATCTAGTTTAACATGATCAAAGGATACAATGCTAATATACAAAAATTTCAACTGCATTTCTATATTCTAGAAACAAGCAATTGGAAATTGAAATTTAAAAACAACAGCATTCATAGTAGAATCAGAAATATGAAACGCTGAGGAATAAATTCAATAAAATATGTGCAAGAACTGTTTAATGAAAACAACAAAACGCTGCTAAGAAAAATGAAAGAAGATCAGAAGAAATAGAAATATATACCATGTTTCTATATTGGAAGATTCAATATTATTTAGGTAACAATTCTTTCCAAATTGATCTCAAACATTATAATGGTCTTGCCTTCCTGCAATATGTCCTCTGCCACCAAAGTGACCTTTCTAAGGATTATAGTTTGATCATGGAATTCATCCACTTAAAAAAATATTCTGTGGCCCAGGGCCTGTCGGATAAAGCCTAAATTTCTTAGACTAGTATACGATGGCCCTCATTCATTTCTCTTTTTCCATCTCTAGGATCATGTCTGGCACATAGTAGGCACCTCAATAGTGTTGTAATGAATCACGTCTGATCTACTGATTGGATGAAAGAGAATAGGATTTCTTTCAAGGATGAAAAACCCAAAACAGGCTGAATTTCAAAAGGGAATAGAATACTTTCATTAAGTTTGGCTAAAATAAATATGCAAAAAGACATTTCAAAACAGGAAGAATTATTAAACATTTTTATTCTGGCTTCCTTTTCCTTCTGGCATTCCTTCTAATCTAAAGCAGCTCTGAGGAAATTATGTTTGACCACAAGTCTCACAAACTATTTCCAGTTTCCCATAATAAATCCAAGGGAGAAAATCTTATAATATGTCATTTACCTCATCCTACCTCAATCTTCAAATCCACCCCCACCTCTCTTTCCCTCTCTCTTCCACACAAGACAAATTTCCCCAGGGAAGAATGAAGATATTTATAGCAACCAAACAAGGGACTCTGAACAGGAAAGTCTGGCTGGCCCAGGGAAGTTGGCCTGCTTCCTTTCCACAGTCCACACAGAGTACTGATAGCATGCCCACCTCTCAGTCCTCAAGAATGAGCTCCTGCCCTTTCAAGAGCCTGACTTTCCTGCATTGTCTTTGACCTGTAAGTTTGGGTATGTGCATGTTCCTTTAAAAACTTTTCCCAGATCCCCAAAATCACAGAAACATAACTCTTCCAGATACAAGAGTTTGGGAACCCCACAAAAACCTATTTCCTTTTGGTATCTGGATAGAAATATATTTGTGCTATATTATTTTAAATATTTCAAGTGCGATTTTTTAAACAAAGTCGAAAAAACAGAAAACTATGCAGAATATAATGACAAAGCTAAAATAAAGGCAGTAAACACCTGGGAGATCTCCGGAAGTTCCTGTTTCGGCTGGGACAGGCAGAGGAGGCTGGCAACACGGACGTGGAGCAAAGCTTGCCTTCTGGAATAGCTTGTCTCCTCCCTTCTGTATCCTGATGCCCTGTCCTCATGCTGCCTTCTGTCTCCCCCCTCCCAGGCTGCTTTTAGGAAATGATCTCATATTGCTTCACACTGAAACGATACCTTAATGTGTACTAAGAACTAATGAATTTCCGCTCCTCAGGATTTGCCTTTTATCAGAGGACAAAGGTCTTTCCAACACCACGTTGGATTAAACCAAAAGGAATTATTTTTATGCAATAAACAAGCCAAAGGGAGAGGAAGCAGACTTAGAGGATGCAAAGCTGATGGGAAATATTCTCAGCCAGCACCAACGAAAGTTCTAAGGGCCATTTAAGCAAAGGCCAAAGAGTCCTCAAGTGTCCTACTGAAGATGTATTCAGATTTTATCAACTTAAATTCACACATATTGAGCGAAACTAACACATTAGGTGACAGAGGTAGTACAGAGTGCCCAACTTCCTTTCACCTTATTGTCTGCTAAGACCCCAAGATCTTTTTCTGTCACACCCTTCTCCTTGATGTGTATCTCTTCTCCTTCAACGTGAAGATAATCTGTTTTCTCCTTCCTGCGTTAGCATTCCTTTGCTCCCCGTTTTAAACCTTTCCTTTTGTCCTTTCACTTCAGCTTGTCAACGTTCCTAAATCCTATTATTATATCTTTACTTATTACCTCTTCATCCAACTTAATGCCACCAACCAGCTCCCAAAGAAAGGGAGAAAACCTTCTGGTGTGTTAACAGCATTCCATAAATCTGGTAGTACTACAAGGAAAACTACAGCAAGTACAACCTAATTTCCAGGGCTCGAGGGTTTAGAAATCATTTTGGCAGGTGCCACCATTTTTACTACTTAATAAATGGTGTTAACCTTTCGCCACTCTTTCCTCCATACAGGGATGAATGACTGGCAAGAAATGGCCTGGCTGGGTCTTAGTACTACTGAAAGCTTGTTACCTCAGCCTTCCCCAAGTGCCCCAGGCCCTGAGGAGATAAAATGATAAGTGAAGAGAAGTAAAGCAGAATATATTTTGAGTCATAAGAGTGATTATTCAGGGGACACCTGAGTAGTTCAGTTGTTAAGTGTCTGCCTTTGGCACAGGTCATCATCCCAAGGTCCTCAGATCAAATCCTATATCAGGCTCCCTGCTCAGGAAGGGAGTCTGCTCCTCCTTCTCACACTCCTCCTGCCGCCTGTGTTCCCTCTCTAGCTGTGTCTCTCATTGTCAAATAAATAAAATCTTAAAAAAAAAAAAAAAAAAGAATGGTTATTCAGTAAATTCCTCCTTCGGTCAGGTGAGGAGTTGTTAAGATTAAGGAGGAACATGGAAAAATATATATATCAAGACTATTTCAAGGAAGTTCATAAGGTCTTTTAAAATCTCAGAGCAGCATCTTCATGAACTTGGGTAGAGGGAGAGGCGTGGAAAGGCCCAGCAAACACCAAGGCTGCATCACAGCAGGGACCCAAGTCTCTGGGTGAATAAAGCAGAAGGAAGGGGATTCATCAGCTTTCAGACGAAGCCCTGTCTTGAGAACATTTGCTCTGTTGTCAGGAAAGTAAGCATCAATTACACACGCTCAGCTTACAAAAACCATGTGGAGAAGGTCACAGTGCCTGTTTTTTAGATAACCCCTGACGCAGCTCGCATGGACCCCTTCTCCTTCCAAGAGGTTACCTACACAAAACTGAGTCACCACAAGGCTCAGTCATGCTAACAGGTGCTATGATCCAAAAATAATTGGAAAACATCTGTTCTCAAGGTCTCCTTTTATTCCACTCTAAGTTTTTCACAAAAAGTAATCTCTCTAGAATGCATCCCAAAAGGCATCTTAAGATTCTTGGCTTCTCTCCTCATCCTTGCCAGACCTCTTCCACCAATGACTCTCTGCCCTTGCCAGGGTGAATCCAGCTGGCCTCTCCTTTCCCCACCTTTCTCATTGATTCATATCCTCCACACACTCAGCAAAATGTATGGGCTGTGGTCTAGTCCGAACTTCCCAACTGACATGTAGGCGGCAAACATCCTGGATTGCCTGAGAATTTACCCTGTTGTATCCCTGAAAATTTCATGTTTTAGAAAATTCCTAAGTTGCATATAAATCAAGATGATTTTTTCCTAATGCTATAAAATGATAGGGTCAAGATATTGATTCTCTCAGCTCTAGAGGCAGCAGGGCAGAACCTGGAGTCCCTGAAGTTCCTAGACCCATAACTTCCAGCCACAAAGGCCCTCATCCATTTGCCCAAATGGCCTATTCAACGATCATTATTTTCTATGTGTGCCATGAAAAGTTTATGAATCATCGGTCTAGGCAACTTCTTTTTAGTACATTTCATTGGAAGGGGTGGGTGGAGGATACTGCAAGTGAATAGTTTTCTTTTTTCTCCAGTGTCCCTAGTCAGAGTCTACAGATTGAAAAAGAAACTCTGAGAGGCACAGCCTCCTCTCTTGGGCTGGGGTTTCAGCACAGTTAACTGTTAACAGTTAAGTTAACAGTTAAGTTAACATTTAAGGTAACAGTTGGGCTGGGGTTACAGCCACACCATCACCATCTGACTCTGGAAGGCATCAGGAGAGGGCACGGCCTGGGCAGGAGCACCCTCTACACCAGGCACCAGGAAAGGGAGCATGATTTGGAGCACAAGTTGCAGCCAGATGAAGCATGAGGATGCATCAAAGGCCCTTGGTATAATGAGAAAGGATCACAATAATTCTGATATACATTGAATGCCTACTATGTGACAATACTGCACTAACTCCACACTAAACTCTGTTTTATAGATATGGGAAACTAAGACCAACTGAGATGAAAGTACTTGCAAACATCACTCAGTAAGTAAAGGAAGGGGTCAAAATCAAACGCAAGTTTTTCTGACATGGAAACCCATGCTCTTGTCATGCTGGTAGAGATACCAGCAGCATCCATAGATGTGACCAGCAGTATCATTGGATCTTAATTGCCCAAGAATGAAAAAATTCCTTCATATTTCATAACTGGGATTCAAACAAGACCAGATCTGCTATGGTCTTTCCTCAAAACCTCAATTAAAGTGACTATATTAAAACATAAAAAAAAATTGTACCTTCCTTCTGCTCAAAACCATCTCACTGTCAGGGAAAACCCCAGTACTCAAAATGGACTCCCAAGTCCTGGTCTGTCTCATTTCTCTAATTTCACTTCCAAATTCTCTTGCCTTTACTTACCTCCACTTCTGAAACTGGGTCTCCTTGCTGTCCCTCAGACATGCTAAATCCACTTCAGCCCCAGGGCCTTTGCACATGAGGTTTATTCTGACCAGACCATGCTTCCCACAGTCATCCACATAACCCATCCCTCACTTTTTTTAGATCTCCGCTCCATTTCATCTTCTGACTGAGGCCTTTCTGACCACTTATATAAAATGGCAAATCTCTAAAGCTCACCACCTGGCATGCCTTATCCTCTCTCCCTGCGTTATTTTTCTTCTTATCAATATTCAATATACTTTGTATTTTCTTTATTATATGTCTCCCCTCTTTAGCATGTAAACACAATGAAGGCATGATTTTTTTTTTTAATCTTTTGGACAGTTTTGTTCACCACTTAGCATTTGGAATGATAAGTATATGTTGAATGAACTAATAAATCAATGACAGAATGTTGGTATTCTTTTTTTCCCACAAAAAAATCCTCCTTCCCTTAAATGACTCTACATACCCGAATTGGCCTCAGAAGGTTCTAGGTGAACTTAATGACATTGGACTCATAAGATGAGAAATAACTGCCTAAGGTTTCTATTGATTTTGGTCTTAGCTGTGGGATGAGAGATATTACATTTCCTGAGCAAAAGGGGGCCTTAAAAAGAAATTGAGAATTAAGGAAGAAGTTGTTTCTTGGTTGAAACAACCCTCTACTTATCTCTACTTTTAATCGTGTTTTGTGGGGTACTTTACCTTCCCCTGAAACTATTCTTGGATCAGGCTTTTTCTCCATTGTAAATGTAATCACCTCAACCATCAGTGAGAAACTAAGTAAGAAAAATATTCATATTTTCGTTAGAAAATTCCCAGAATGACTTTATAACCAAACAAGTAATTAGATTTTCCTGAGTTTGATGCTATTTCTCAGGATAGAAAATACAGAATTGCATCATTAATTTCATTTTCTTTGTACAGCATCCAGCATAGAGAGATAGAGACCCATTTATAATTTCATGGATTTTTTTCTGTAGTGATTACTAAGGTATTTTTTATATTCAGTATTTGATGATGTGTTGGAACCATGGTAAATTCAAGAAATATAGTTCTTTCTAGCTAGGATATTACAATCTTAAATGAAAGGGAAACTAATAATAAAAAAAAATGTATGTTCAAGTATTAGATAAGTTTATTGGATGTGTTCATTTTACCAAAACAAATTACTTTTTATCATTCTCTCATTTCTTTGAGAGTTAAACTTTCTCTTTTAATCAAGAGATCTAACATTGCTGGTAACCTAACAGGTAACTTGATTTTTATTTCTGGCCCATACCTGAAAGTCCAATATCTCCATTTTTCACCTCAGTCTTGCCTAAGAATAAACTGTATTTAAAAGCAATGTTAGCTTAAAGAATCAAATTTTGCTCAAATTGTCCTTTAACAAAGGAAATTCACTTTGTCCATCAAATTGGATGTAGTATATAGTGTCAATTAATTGAAGATAATGAAGTGTTTTTTAAATGCTGACTGAATGAATGTTCACCCTTGTGATGGTTAAAAGTGAAATTCAATGATTCCATAGTCCATGTGTTAGTCGTGAGAGATCAAGTCCACAGACTATTGGTTATTCATTCAACCTGTTCTCCAACTTTAATTTTATAAGTTCTATTAACAAAGATACTTATTTGAGAATAATTATATGGTAGCACATCTGCATTAATTAAACCTATCTAACTTGGTCACCATAGGACTCAAAATTCATTAAATCCCAATAAAACTGTTTTTTTTTTTAAGTCATAGGACTCTTTCTCCAAGTTTAAGATAAATTGTTTCAAACGTAGATGTTTTAGAAGAATCTGTAAAGATAGCTTCAAATTACTCATCCACAACTGTTTATGCCAGCATTTATCTAAAATAATTTTTATTGCCAATTCAGGTTTTTCTCTACCTTTGCAACAGCATGTTTCTTTGTCAATGACTCCTGTCACTCAGTAGATAGAATACAAACTAACTTTTAATAGTATCAAAAGGAAAATAACATTAGGATGGTAGGACACTAAAAAAAAAAAAAAAAAAAAAAAAAAAAAAAAAGGTTTGCTTCTAAATCTATGATAAATTTGTTTAGATTATCTATACTGCTTCTCTCCTCTATAAATCTTATCATTAATATTCAAGTAATGAAGGGTATCCCTTAATTAGTTTTCACAGATCTAGAGATTAATCCTGCGAGGATGAGAGCAGTGGCAGGGTAGTGGAGAGGGTAACTACAGCCTTGGAATCAAACTCTTTCCTGAACTCTTGTGAGAACCTTAAAAGACATTAATACTTCCAAACCTTAATTTTCTCATCTCTAAAATGAATCTATAATAACTTATTCACAAAATGTTTATGAGGATTCAATCAACTTGCTATAAACAGAATGTTTCTGTCTTCCCCTACACACACACCAATTTATATAGATCCTAACTTCCCAGAATGCCTGGGTGGCTCAGTCAGTTAAGCATCTGCCTTCGGCTCAGACCATGTTCCCAGGGTCCTGGGATTAAAACCCACATCGGGCTCCTTGCTCAGCAGGGAGCCTGTTTCTCCCTCTGCCTGCGGCTCCCCCTCCTCATAATCTCTCTTTCACTCTTTGACAGTTAATAATAATAATAATAATAATAAATTTTAAAAAAATAAATAAATCCTAACTCCCAATGTGATGGTCTTTGGAGCTGGGCCATTTGGAAGGTGATTAGGTCATGAGGGTGTCCCATGAATGGATTAGGTGTCCTTGTAAAGAGATCTCAGAGAGCTCCCTTGCCCCTGCAGCCATATGAGGACACAGCAAAAAGCTGAAGAGGTGGTAGTCTGTGAGGCAGGAAGTAGGCTCTCACCAGAAACCAAATCTGCCTGCACAGTTCATCTTGTACTTCTCATCTTCCATAACTCTAAGAAGTAAATTTGTGTTGTCCATGAACCACCCAGTCTATGGGGTTCAGATTCCTAAAATTAGGAATCTGTAAGTTCTAAGACAAAACTTGGTACTGAGAAGTGGGCACTGCTGTAACAAATACCTAAAAACATGGATGTAGCTATGGACCTGAATAATGGAAAAAGGTTAAGAGAGCTTTGAGATGCATGTTGAAAAAATTGAAGATTGTCTTGAATGAACAATAAAATGAATTCTGATGAGAAATCAGAAAGAAGAGAAGAGAGCTATAGAGAAAGCCTCCACTTCTTAGAGAGTCCCAAAGTAATACTGAACAGAATAGTGGTAGAAATATGGTTAGTAAGGACTATTTTGATGGAGTCTTAGATAGAAATAAAGTGTACATTATTGGAAACTGAAAGAAAGATGATCTGGTAATAAACTGGCAAAGATCTTGGCTGAACTATACTTGTGCCCCTAGTGTTTCATGGAAGGTAGAACTTGTGAATGATGACATTGTAGAGTTGGCTGAAGAAATATCTAAGCAAAATGTTGAAGGAGCGATCTGGTTTCTCCTGACTAATTATGTGAAATGTCAGAAGAGAGAAATGATTTAAAGATAGAATTGTTAAAGCAAAAGAAAGCAGAACTGATTTGGCAAATCAGAGAGCAGATTTGGAAAATTTGTAAGCAGAAAGATTTGGAAAATTCACAACCTCTCTATATTGTAAAAAATGAGAAAGCTGATCCAAAGAGAATGCTAAAGATATGGCCAAGCAACTGTTTAATAAGTATGGATATACCCATCTCAACAGTGGTTAGGAGCTATTGTCCAAGATAAGGGAAGAATGATGGTGAAGGCAATCCAAAGATCACCAGATTTGCCACATTCACCACAGGCCCAGAATGCAAGGACCCCAGGGGCAGAGTGTCTTCACAGGAGGGACCACCAGTGCCTTTGGGACCTCAGTGTACCCTTCTTGGGCCATCTCACTTTGCAGGCTCCATTCCCAGCTTCTTGGCCCCACTTGGCACAGCTCTGATGGGCCCTGCTGCTACGTGGGCTGTACCTAGGAGAACCATGGGAGCTTGGTTGCCTCTACCTGATTTCAAAGGGCAGGACTTTCTGGCAGAGCAGAAAACTTGGGATTTCAACCCCAAAGATAAGTGGGTCCAGTCAGAGAACCACCATAGGGGTGGAGACACCTAGAACTTTGGGGGGTACAACCCCTGCCTGGCAAAGCTGTGGGGGGCAGGGCAGTTGCTTCAGCATGTCTAGAAGGCAGGACTCCCCCAAACCACTTTGTGCCTGGAAGGTAGGACCTATACTTCAGTGGGTCAGAACATTGAGCTAAAGAATTATTCTCAAGCCTTACAACCTGAGGTAAAAGAGAGTTGTTGACTGCAGAAGACTAAAGGAAGAGTATTTCATCCAGTGAAGTTTCTGGAGTACAAGAAGGCCAGGAATTTCCACATGGCCTAAGGTTTATGAAAGGTGCAGCAATGAAGGAATCAGCATCAGGCAACATAATCTGACTATATGGAGGAAAAAAGAAAAATTGTAATCTCTCAAATAGGAACATGGGTCCCATTTCAGTCAGTCAGATCTGGATAATGGTTTAAAAGTCAAAATCATCAAATATGAGTAATCTCTGTCATTCCAAGGATTCCAGCAACCTGTGGTGCTACTGTCTACTAGTCCCTCTTTCTTGAACTTACTGTGCTTAGGGTCACCTGGCATTATTGTTATTGTGTAGTTTCCGAGTCAGTAGAATTGGGGTGGGTAGAGCTTCCATATTTCTAACAAATTCTCAAGTGATGTCTTCAAATGAAATTCTGAGGATTCATGAGATATATACCTAGGAATATTAGGAATAATTGGGACATCACTGAAGGGGCTGGAAGCCAAGAGCCACCTGGAAATCTCTACTCAAAGTTCCAGAGTCATTTCTTTTTGTCCCGGCTGCCAGCTATCCCTCAGCTAGTGAGCTGGATAAACAAGTCCCTGTAGATTAGAATAAATGATTCTTCAATCTTTATAAAACAGATTTAGAAAAGTAAGAAAAAAATTAAAAGACTAATTCTATATAAATAAAATCTGGTTTCAGAACTAAATGCTCACTCATACAGGGTAAATAGCTCTTTCAAGGCTAAATGCTTCCCTAAATTGAACTTCCTTTTTTTAATCTCACATGTCCCTCCTGTCCTTGATACTGCTTTGCCTCAAGGGAGTATTTGATTTCTAGAGAGTGTATCACATTTTATGATTCTTGATTTGATCTGAAGTTAAGTTAAATGTTTAAACGTGTCATAAATATTTCAATTAGACTCTCAAATTTTGTGTGTACACAGAAACAAAGTATTGAGATTGCTAACAGTAATTGATCCTGAGAAGATGTGATGATTATAGGGAATTTAAATGTTCTTTTTCATATACTTATATGTATTCCAAATTCTCTACGTTTTCATATAAATCAAGTGCATAGTTATTGTATTTGCAAGTAATTTTTCATATCAAGCCATACAGCCAGCATCAGATTTTGTTGTGTCCTAAGATGCAGATTACGCAGTATTAATTAGCTTCTACTATGCTTTAGACACAATACTTGAAATAGAATACACACACAAAGAGAGAGAGAGAGAGAGAGAGACTATGTTCTTGAAGACCTTATAATTCAGTCAGTGCTATAAGTATCAGGAAAAGCACACTTTTCAAAGAAAACATGAAAAGATGTTATGTCAGTTTGGGCCACTCAAGGAAGTCTCAGAGAACAAATCAGAGTCTGCCAAACAGAAAAGCAAGGAGAGGACATTCGAGGTAAGGGAAGAGCATGAAAGACACCTTCACTTGCCTAATTTTTCAGTTAGTCTGATTTTAAAGCACATTATCCTCATTAACTGGTTAGTCCATGTCAAATCTCTGAGGGTTATTTCTGTGAACAGTAAATTGGTTGATTATATTTTGATGTTAATGAGAACCTCATGTTAATTTGATGGCTTTCCAAGAGAATATGTACAGAGAAACTAGAATGAAGAACCCTAAAATTCTTTAATCCTAAACCATAAGAGCATTCTGGGACAGGTAGTCCCAGGGATTTATTCTCCATTGTTCCTTAAAGCTGGGTTTTTGAGGGCATCTTCAGGAAGGTCATTTTTTCCTTCAGCTCTCCCATCCACAAACACACATAACACACACAGGCACATACTCTCCCCATCACCACCAACAGCCAACACATAAATATAACCCTTCACTTCATGGAAACCAATAGAAAGGAAATCAACAAGTCAACATAAACCAGTCCCACTTCCAAAGAGAAAATACCAACTCAAAATTATGCACCATGAATATTAGTAGAGCTACTCTGGTTATCCCCTAATTCATTTATCCAACAAAAACTTATCAATACTAGGGATTCAAATCTGAGAAAAGACGGTCACTCTCTAGAAGCTGCAAATCAAAGACCATGCACAGTGAAGTGAGTGTGTAATGGATGGGGATGGAGAGTATTGGGGCCACAGGCATAGTGCATGTGGGAGGGAGTAGTCCTGGAAAGTTGTCTGGTTCCCTGTGAAACTGCAGAGAACTACAAATTACTCAGTATTGCTGGAGCAAAGGGTAAATATGCAGGAGTAGCAGACAATAAAGCTGACAATATAGAATGAAATGGGGTCACTAAAGGCCTTATATACTAAATGAAAGAACTTGAACTTTATCCTTGAAAGCTGTGGGAAGCTATTGAAGGATTTTAAGCAAGGAAATGGCATGATTAAAAAGATCAATATCATACCAATGTGGAGAATGGATTGAAAGGAGGCTACACCAGGGACTGGAAATGCAGTTAGTGAGGTATTGTGGGATTTAGGAGAATTTAAGGAGTTCAAATTAGGGTAGTTGTGTAAGTAAAGAGGAAGGGAAGACTTTATGAACAAGATCCTCACAATAAATTGAGTCACCAAGGATACTGATCCCAACTCCAGGTTCTGAAATATTTAATATGGGAACAAAAATCACAGGAAGAGCACTAATGTTAAAGTAATTTTCAGTTAGAGTAAGAAGGTGGAAGGAATGGTCATGGAAAAGATTGAAAATGAAAGCCAGTTTACATCTGGCTTGGTGATAGGCCATGAGTTCTGGAGGCTACAATGGAAAGTTCTGGAAGGTCAGGAGGGGAGGTTGATGGAGTAGGTCAAGAGAGATACAGGGCAATTTGAAAATAAGCACTCACATAAAGACAGCTTATCTGGAAGTCTTGAAGAGGAATGTGGGCTTGATGTGGTCAATCTCAGATGCTCGAAGGATGTGGTATATCTGTGTCAGCCAAACTTATTTGACCACGAACCATTTTTAAAATTGTAGTGTATTTCTGGAACATCAAAAGGAGTTCATGAAATATGAGGAGCTCTTTGATCAATGTAAGTAGTTAAAAATGGCCTCAAGGATAAATTAGTTGCTGCAAAAAATTATCAAAAATCTTTTCTGTCATTTTAGTATCTAGTAGAAAACAAACTAGAGGTAAAAAATACTTTTTTGTTTGTTTGTTTGTTTGTTTGTTTGTTTGTTTTAGGAAGAACACAAAAGAAAACCACAAGAAATGATAAAGATACAGGTCTGGCCCTACAACAAGGGGTCTGCCTGCCATATGCCCAGAAATTCTCCTGACTCTAGCAAGTCCATGCTAAATAATTTCTCCCCGTAGTGTCCCAGGCCCTTTCCCTAGTTGGTATCAGCCTTCTAGTTTCCTCAAAGGAACCTAAAACTGGAAAAGCAGGTTTGAATTTAGAATGAGTAGAATTCTTGAAGTTTTGTACCTGAAGCTAATGATAAGATTCAACCTCCAAGGAGTAAGGATGTTTTCTAATAGATATAAACTAATTTTTTCTCCCAAATTTCATTCAGACTTCTCTTTTATATAACCAGAGCATAATTAAATATCTTGAAATTCAGATTCTGAGGAAATAAAAAATACTCTTTTAATTCTAATTGTTCATGTCATAAAAGCAAGACCAATGATACACTGCCAATTCTTTCCAAGGACATTGAAAGCTGTAGTCAAACTTTGTCCAGACTTTTTGTTTTTTTTTTAATTCTCTCATGAAGTCTTGTGGTAAAACAGATGAAAATTATGTGTCTGAAAATGACATTGGTGATTTTCTCCCTAATTTATATTTACAACAATCTAATTATCCCCTCCTTTGCTTCAAATGACTGAAATTTTAGTATGAGAGATTGAATCTCTGTGCTTTGGAACCATTGCTCCATAGTGAGCAAATCTTCCTCTATTCTACCCTTCTTTTTCTGAGCACTCTTCTTCTTCTTTACCTTAATTAATGGTTCCTCACTTAGGACCTCATGTTCCTGGCAGCCTCAGTATCAGCAGTTGAGATTAAGGTCTCCTTGTTCCCCACTCCCACTTCCAAACTATTCTTCCCCACTCTCTCCTTAAAAGCAAACAATAATCCTGAACCCAGTGCTGCACTATATGTTAACTGACTTGAATTTAAATCTTAAAAAAATTGTAATAAGTCTACTCTCAGAGAATGGTGAACATAAAATCCAGAAAAGTGGAAAAAGTTGTCTGGAGTGAGGTCAGCAGGTGACTCCCAGACTTCTACTCAACATCCTAACTTTAATATCACCTTAGTGCCTCCCTAGTGCTTCATGAAAAGCAAACACTCATCCCCAAACTCATTCTTACTTCCCAGAAATGGAACCAAATTTCACTGAGGTGGGCAAATAAGAAGCCCAAGTAACTCCTTGCTATTTCCTTCTCCCTCAGACCCACATAGAAACCATCATGTTTTCCCACTAAGTGTACTTCCTGTGGATAATCTCTCTTCTTCTATCTCTGCTCCTTCCACTAGTCATTTGCCATCACCTCTAGCCTGGCCACATGCAATAGCTGCCTAATTGGTCTCTCCACAATCAAATCGAGAGCCCACACCCAATCTTCTCTCCAGCCAAAGATGATTCTTTTCCAAACATTTATCTGATCATGCCACTACTTAAAGACCTTTCTATGGCTTCTAAAAATTTGTAGGATGAAACCCAAAGCCTTTGTCAACACCTTGTCCTCTGTCTCAAACACCCTTAGCATAGGGCTCCAGTCACACTGGCCTTCTTTATAGTCCTGGAACATGCTACATACCTATTCACTATGAGCTGCTACACTGACTACTACCTCTGTCTGAAATACAAGAACATTTTTCTCCCTCCTTCACCCTTCTGCTTACACCGTGATTTTTCACTTTATCAAACCCTACCTTTCATTCAAGTCTCAGATTCAATTGCTTCCTCAGGAAATCTTTGAGGCCCATGGGTAGATGAGATCTATTTCTTACATGTTCTAAGGTTATGGCTTTTTTGCCCCCAGAAGTATGTAATTATATTAATTCCTGCCTCCTCAAATAGACTATGATTTCCATGAGAACAGGAATCATGCTTAGTTGTGCTTAGCTTGGGACATAGCAGGTTTTCAATCAAAATGTGTTGAATTACATAGGATAGTATCTTAATTAGCTTTGCTTCATTACAGATAACCAAATAAATCTTAGAGGCTTGCAGCATAAGGATTTTTTCCTTGCATTCACTGATCTGCAGGTTGATTCCAGTTCATTCTCAAGAGTCTGCTCAGCTGGGTGGCTTTGCCTTAAGCTACAGGTCAACTGTGCCTGGCTTTAGGCTAAATGTTGCATTCAGGTCTGCTTCATATGTTTTTCTCAGGACATGATCTCATGGCAAAGGCAGAAGCAGAAGATCCAAGCCAAACCACACAAACACATTTATGGCCTCTGCTCATGTCAGGTCCACTAGCATTCCTTGGCCCAAACAAATGATACAGCCAAACCCAATATTGATGGGACAGAGAAACATATTCCATCCAAAGGTAGGGGAGGAAGGGAGTGACTATTTGCTGAGCAATCATTCAAACTAAAATACATAAATACAAAACTTACTATAATTCAATTTAGAAAGTGTTAGATTACATGAAGATGCCATATTAATAAAAACCCATGGAACTTAGGAGAGATAAAAAGCTGAGGCATCATAAAAGAAAAAAATTTTTTATGAAAGAAGTTTCATCTAAGTTAGGCCTTGAATAAAAAAAGGATTTGAACTTGTAGAGACAGAGCTACCTAGATATCTCATGAGAGTGAAACATTGAAAGTAAAGGATTAGAGATCAGGAGTATGGGACATGTTTAAATAGTTGTATGGCTAGAATACAGAGTACCTGTTGCACAGTAAAAAGAGAAAGTTCATAGTCATTTTACTTGGCAGTAGTTAGTCAGTAATGGTTTTCAAGCAGTGGAATAACATGTTCAGGGCTGGGCTTTGGGACTATCAATTTGACAGAGATGTACAAGACATATTAGAAGGGAGAAAGTAAATGGAAGAAGATCCACTAGTAAATTCTTAGAATGTTTGTGAAGGCATGAAAATTCCTTGATCCAGAAGAGTATCAGTAAGAACTTAGCAATTAGTTGGTGGTGGAGAGTCAAAAGAGAAAAACATCAGAGAAAATTGGGATTTTTAACTTAATAGGCTTGGAAAAGACTAGTACAGCCATCTGAAATAAAAAACACAAGAAGAGGAAAAATTTAGAGAAGATGATTGACTAGTTTTAAATATATTTTTCTTGATACCTTGGCATGAATATCTAGCTAAAATATCTGAGAAGTATAGAGTTTAAAAGTGAGACTAAGGGACACCTGGGTGGCTCAGTTGGTTAAGCATCTGCCTTCAGTTCAGGTCATGATCCCAGGGTCCTGGGATTGAGTCCTACATCAGGCTCCTTGTTCAACATAGGGTCTGTTTCTACCTCTACCTGCTGCTCCCCTTGCTTGTGTGCTTGCTCACTCGATTTTTCTATATCTCTCTCTGAAAAATAAATACATAAAATCTTTTAAAGAAAAAGTGAGGGGTGCCTGGGTGGCTCAGTGGGTTAAAGCCTCTGCCTTCGGCTCAGGTCATGATCTCAGGGTCCTGGGATTGAGCCCTGCATCGGGCTCTCTGCTCAGCAGGGAGCCTGCTTCCCCCGCCCTCCTCTCTCTCTACCTGCCTCTCTGCCTACTTGTGTTCTATATCTATCAAAAAAATAAATAAAATCTTTAAAAAAAAAAAAAAAGGAAAAAGTGAGACTAAGGCTGAAGACAGATATTCACCCATCCATTTAAGAGTGATTTATTACTATAATTTTTTCAGAGGTCATGACCATCCTATTGCCATTGTATGTTTTGTATCTACTGGGTTCCTAGTTTAGCACAGGCTTCTGGAACATATTTACTGAATGAATGTTAGGCAATGGCCCTACAATGGTGGAGAAGATACAAACCATGCTACCAGTAAGTTCACAGTCTAGATTTGGGAGTTACCATATGACTGAGGCCATGAAAAGAAATAAAATTACTTAGAATACTTTACCCAACCCTAACTGTCCCAAAGCAAACTCTTGGGACAGATGGTAACTATGAACACACAGCAATAGAGGAAGAGAATAAGTAAAAGCTGGAGCCATAGAAGAAGAAATTACAGAAAAGAATACTAACAAAATAATCCAGTCTCATAGAAGCCAAGGTAAGAGAAAATTGTGAAGACTAACAGAACTTTAATAGGATGAAAAATAAAAATATGTTATTTAACTTGACAACAGCAGGTCCATGATGTCTTTAAGGAGTCAAGCAGTTGGGGAAGAAACCAGATAGCAGAAACTTCAGGAAACAGTAAGTGCTATATGAGTGAGGGCAGTAAGTACAGTCTAAACATTTTTTTAAATATTAAAATATTAAATATTTAATATTAAATAATATTATTAAATTTAATTAAATTTTATTTATTTATTTATTTAAATAATCTATTATTTATTTAAATAATATTTAAAATATTAAAAATTAACTTTTTTAATGTTAAAGTAATTGGAAAAGAAGGAATAAAGTATTGTTTCAGGAGGATCTTAATTATTTTTTTATTTTTATTAACATATAATGTATGATTTGCCCCAGGGGTACAGGTCTGTGAATTATCAGGTTTATACAGTTCACAGCACTCACCATAGCACATACCCTCCCCAATGCCTATAATCCAACCACCTGATCCCTACCTCCCCACGCTCCAGCAGCCCTCAGTTTGTTTTGTGAGATTAAGAGTCTCTTATGGTTTGTCACCCTCCCAAACCTATGTTCTTAATTATTGAATTAAGATAATTCATAACCATGCATGAATGACTAATATCCTTTGGTTGCCCCCTGTCCTGTTATTCCACAACGTAAACCAGGTAAATTCCTACTTCTAATCACATTGCTTTCATTCTCAAAAAACTTCCATTGGTCATTACCTCTTGAACAAAGTCCCATATTAGTTATTTTTCTCTTGTTCAAGTGCCAAACCTATATATAAGGCATTTTCATCCAGGTCATTTCCCTATAATATGTATTCTACACTACAAACATATCGAATAATATTCTATCCACTTCCTCCATTACAAAAACAAAAATTTCTCACCTAGGTGACTACTCACATACATGTGTCTACTTATATCACCTTATTCCTGCAATCTTGCCTTCCCCCAAAGCAAGCGACCCATGAAGCCTTTGTTAATCTCTTCAAGAACTGTCTTTTTCTCTTTTCTGAATAGAGAGATGCAAATACAAAAATAGCACACACACACACACCAGAAAAAGAAAGAAAGAAAGAAAGGAATAAAGAAAGAAAGAAAGAAAGAAAGAAAGAGGAAAGATGCAAGATGGCAGAGGAGTAGTGGACTGAAATAACATCAGGTCCAAGTAGTTCAGCTGGATAGTTACCAAACCATTCTGAATACCTACAAACTCAACAGGAGATAGAAGAGAAGAAGAGCAACAATTCCAGGAACAGAAAATTGACCACTTTCTGAAAGGCAGGATGTGTAGAGAAGTGAATCTGAAACCCCGGGAAGATAGACCACCTGGAGAGGGGCTGGCTCCCTGCAAGTGATGGAGCACTGGAGCACAAAATCAGAACATTTAGAAGTCTGCTTCATGGAGAGAAATCACTCAAGAGGCTAAGTGGGGGTGGAGGCCTCAAGGGGACAGTGTGGTCTCAGGTCCTGCAGGGTCACTGAAAGATTGGGGGTGTCTGAGTGTGGTCTCCCAGGTATTAGAGCAGGGAAGCCAACTACAAAGATAGAGTTGAGCGGTGAGACCCAAGGCACCGTCAGGCCACTGCTCTTTGAGCAGGGACCCCACAAGTGGCAGATCTGGAATGACCCCCCCCCCACACACTCCTTCCTCCTCCAGGAGGAGCAATGCAGGAGCACATGGCAGGAATCTGCTGGGTTTGGAGACTCTAAATGGAGACATGCACCAGAGACAGAAAAGCTTGGTCATAGGTCAGGAGAGCACAGAGCACAGCTGGAGACCAGGGAGAAAGGAGTTACTGACTGCTTTTCTCAGAGGGTACACTGAGGAGTGGGGCCCCCAGCTCTTGGCTCCTATGGGCCAGACATTAGGAAACTTCCATTTTCATTCCTGTCCTCCAGAGCTCGACAGAAAATGTTCAGGGAATGAACCCAGCAGATTACTTAGCCTGGGCCATGGCAAGGGCAGTGCCATTCCACCTCAGGCAAAGACATTTGAGAATCATGGCAACAGACGCCCCCCCCCCCCCCCCAAGAAGATCAACAATAACATCCAGCCAACACCAAGCTGAAAAATCAAAAAGAACAGCGGGACTCCAGAGCTAGGGGAAAGCAATGCATAGAATTCATGGCTTTCCCCATGATCCTTTAGTCTTGCAAAGTTAATATTTTTTTATTTTAATTTTTTTCTTACACTTTTTTTCAATGTTTCCTCTTTCTTCTTTTAATGTTTTTTACTTTTATCTAAATACCTTCTAAAAATATATTTTAAGCCTTCATTGTTATAGTCATATTTTATCCCTTCATTGTATTAAATGTGATTTTTTGTATAAATATGGAATTATTTCCTTAAAACATTGGGATACAATTTCTCCTAATAGATTAAAATATACCCTAAATCTAGCACATGGCTTTGTTCTAGTCTCCAGCCTAAGCACATTCTCTACTCTTTCTTTTTTTCTTTTTCCAATCAACTTATCTTATCAAGTCCTTTTTTAGAATTTCTTTTTAAATTTTCATCTTTACAGTCATATTTCATCTCTTCATCATCTTTACCCTTATTTTTGTATATATATATATAAGTTTTTCTTTCCTTAAAATTTTGAGAACTAGTTTTTTCTAAAAGACCAGAATATGCCCAAAATCAAGTGGGTAGCCCTGTTCTATTCACCAGTCTAATATGTATATATGTTTAATTTACTTTTTATTTTTTAATTTTTATATCTCCCCCCCCGCCCATCTTCTCCCTCCAGTTTTGCATCTCTTCTGATTTAGTTAGCATACAATTTCTAGGGACTTTGCCACCCTTTTAGTATTTTATTCTCTCATATATATATTATTATCTGGATAAAATAACAAGGAGGAAAAATTCACCAAAACAAAAAAAAAAAAAAAAAGAAGAAGAAGAAGAAGAAAAAGAAGAAGAAGAAGAGGCATTACTGACAGCTACAGACCTAATCAATACAGACATCGGTAATATGTCAGAATTAGAATTCAGAATAATTCTCAAGGTGCTATCTGGGCTCAAAAAAGTCATGGAAGATATTAGAGAAATCTTTCCAGAGAAATAAAATCCCTTTCTGGAGAAATAAAAGATCTAAAATCTAACAAGTTAAACTCAAAAAAGCTATTAATGAGGTATAATTTAAAAATAGAGGTTCTTATTATAGGATAAATGAGGTAGAAGAGAGAAATAGTGATATAGAAAACCAAATGATGGAGAATAAAGAAGCTGAGCAAAAGAGAAACAAACAACTACTGCACTACGAAGGGAAAATTCGAGAGATAAGTGATACCATAAGATGAAACAATTGTAGAATAATTGGGATCCCAGAAAAGGAAAAAAGAGAGAGGGGGGCAGAAAGTATATTGGAGTGAATTATAGTAGAGAATTTCCCTAATATGTCAAAGGGTCAAGCATCAAAATCCAGGAAGCACAGAGAACACCCATCAAAATCAATAAAAATAGGTCCACACCCTGTCATCTGATAGTAAAACTTACAGGGTAAGTGACAAAGAGAAAATCCTGAAGCAACTCAGGACAAGAAGTCTGTAATATACAATGGTAGAAATATTAGATTGGCAGCAGACTTATCCACAGAGACCTGGCAGCCAGAAAGAACTGCATGATATATTCAGAGCACTAAACAACAACAACAAAAAAAAACATGCTGCCAAGAATATTATATCCAGCTAGGCTGTCATTGAAAATAAAAGGAGAGATAAAAAGCTTCCAGGACAAACAAAAATTTTTAAAATTTGCAAACACCAACCCAACCCTATAGGAAATTTTGAAAGCAGTCTTCTAAGCAAAGAGAGAGCCTAAAAGTTATAGACCAGAAAGGAAAAGAGACAATGTACAGTAACAGTCACTTTACAGACAATACAATGGCAATAAATTCATGTCTTTTGATAGTTACCCTGAATGTAAATGGGCTAAATGTCCCAATCAAAAGACACAGGGTATCAGAATGGATTAAAAAAAACAAAACCCATCAATATTCCGTCTGCAGAAAACTCATTTTAGACCCAAAGAAAGCTCCAGATTTAAAGTGAAAAGGTGGAAAACCATTTACCATGCTAATGGACATCAAAAGAAAGCTGGGTGGCAATCCTTGTATCAGACAAATTAAACTTTAAGCCAAAGACTATAATAAGAGATGAGGAAGGACATTATATCATACTTAAAGGGTCTGTCCAACAAGAAGATCTAAAAAATTTAAATATATATGCCCCTAACATGGGAGCAGCCAAATATGTAAACCAATTAATAACAAAATTAAAGAAACACATCAACAATAATATAGTAATTGTAGGAGACTTTAACACCCCCCTCATTGAAAAGGAAATATCATCCAAGCAAAAGATCAACAAGAAAATAAATGCTTTAAATGATACACTGGACCAGATGGACATGACAGATACATTCAGAACATTCCATCCCAAAACAACAGAATATACATTCTTCTCTAGTGCACATGGAACATCCTCCAGAATAGATCACATCCTGGGTCACAAATCAGGCCTTAACCAGTAGCAAAAGATTGGGAACATTCCCTGCATATTTTCAGACCATAATGCTCTGAAGCTAGAACTCAATCACAAGAGATAAGTTGGAAAGAACTCAAATACATGGAGGCTAAAGAGCATCCTACTAAAGAATGAATGGGTCAACCAGGAAATTAAAGAAGAATTGAAAAAATTCATGGAAGCAAATTATAATGAAAACACAACTGTTCAAAATCTGTGGGATACAGCAAAAGGTGGTCCTAAGAGGAAAGTATATGGCAATACAAGCCTTTCTCAAGAAACAAGAAAGGTCTCAAGTACACAAGCTAACCCTACATCTAAAGGAGCAGGAGAAAGAACAGCAAAGAAAGCCTAAACTCAGCAGGAGAAGAGAAATCATAAAGATCAGAGCAGAAATCAATGAAATAGAAACAAACAAACAAACAAACAAACAAAAAGAACATTAGAACAAATCAACAAAACTAGGAGCTCATTCTTAGAAAGAATTAATAAGATTGATAAACCCCAGGCCAGACTTATCCTAAGAAAAGAGAAAAAACCCAAATAAATGAAATCATGAATGAAAAAGGAGAGATCACAACCAACACCAAAGAAATACAAACAATTATAAGAACATATTATGAGCAACTGATTGTCAGAAAATTTGACAATCTTGAAGAAATGAATGCATTCCTAGAGACATATAAACTACTAAAACTGAACCAGGAAGAAATAGAAAACCTGAACAGACCCATAACCAGTAAGGGGATTGGAGCAGTCATCAAAAATCTCCCAACAAACAAGTGCCCAGGGCCAGACGGCTTTCCAGGGGAACTCTATCAAACAGTAAAAGAAGAATTAATACCTACCTATTCTCCTGAAATTGTTTCAAAAAATAGAAATGGAATGAAAACTTCCAAACTCATTTTATGAGGCCAGCATTACCTTGATCCCAAGACCAGACAAAGACCCCAGCAAAAAAGAATTACAGACCAGTAGTCTTGATAAACACAGATGCGAAAATTCTCACCAAAATATTAGCCAATAGGATCCAACAGTACATTAAAAGGATTATTCATCATGACCAAGTGGGATTTATTCCTGGGCTGCAAGGTTGGTTCAACATCCACAAATCAATCAATGTGATACAATACATTAATAAAAGAAAGAAAAAGAACCATACGATACTCTCAATAGATACTAAAAAAGCATTTGGCCAAGTACAGCAGCCTTTCTTGATCAAAACTCTTCACAGTGTAGGGATAGAGAGTACATACCTCAATATCATCAAAGCCATCTATAAAAAACCCACAGCCTGTATCATTCACAATAGGGAAAAACTGAGAGCTTTTCTCCTAAGGTCAGGAACAGACCAGGGATGTTCACTATCACCACTACTATTCAGCATATTATTAGAAGTCCTAGCCTCAGCAATCAAACAACAAAAAGAAATTAAAGGCATCCAAATTGGGAAAGAAGTCAAACTCTCACTCTTTGCAGATGATGATACTTTATGTGGAAAAAAAAAAAAAAAAAAAAAAAAAAAAAAAAAAAACCTCCTCTCCAAAACTGCTAGAACTCATACAGGAATTCAGGAAAGTGTCAGGGTATAAAATTGATGTTCAGAAATCAGTTGCATTTCCATACACCCACAGCTAGACAGAAGAAAGAGAAATTAAGGAGTCAATCCCATTTATAATTGCACCCAAAACCAGAAGATACCTAGGAATAAACCTAACCAAAGTGACAAAGAATCTGTACTCAGAGAACTATGAAGTACTCATGAAAGAAAATGAGAAAGACATTTAAAAAATGGAAAAACTTTCCATGTTCATGGATTGGAAGAAAAAATATTTTGTGAAAATGTCTATGCTACTTAAAACAATCTCACATTTAATGCAATACCTATCAAAATACCATCATTTTTTTTCAAAGAAATGGAATAAATAACCCTAAAATTTGTATGGAACCAGATAATACCCTGAATAGCCAGAGGAATGATGAAAAAGAAAGCCAAAGATGGTGGCATCACAACTCCAGACTTCAAGCTCTATTACAAAGCTATAATCATCAAGACACTATGGTGCTGGCACAAAAACAGACACATAGATCAATGGAACAGAATAGAGCCCAGAAAACTTGATGGTCAACTGATCTTCTACAAAGCAGGAAAGAATGCCCAGTGGAAAAGACAGTCTCTTCAACAAATGGTGTTGGGAAAATTGGACAGCCACAAGCAGAAGAATGAAACTGAACCAAGTCCTTACATCACACACAAAAATAGACTCAACATGGATGAAAGACCTCAATGTGAAACAGGAATCCATCAAGACCCTTGAGGAGAACACAGGTAGCAATCTCTTCGACCTCAGCCATAGCAACTTCTTCCTAGAAACATAGTCAAAGGCTAGGGAGGCAAGGGCAAAAATGAACAACTGGGACTTCATCAAGGTCAAAACCTTTGCACAGCAAAGGAAATAGTCAGCAAATCCAAAAGACAACTGACAGAATAGGAGAAGGTATTTGTAAATGACATATCAAATAAAGGACTAGTACCCAAAATCTATAAAGAACTCATCAAACTCAGTACCCAAAGAACAAAGAATCCAATCAAGAAATGAGAAGATGTGAACAGACATTTCTGCAAAGAAGACATCCAAATGGCAACAGACACATGAAAAAGACCCTCAACTCTATGGTCAACTAATCTTTGACAAAGCAGGAAAGAATGCCCAATGGAAAAGACAGTCTCTTCAACAAATGGTATTGGGAAAATTGGACAGTCACATGCAAAAGAATGAAACTGAACCAAGTCCTTACACCACACACAAAAATAGACTCAAAATGGATGAAAGACCTCAGTGTGAGATAGGAATCCATCAAAATCCTTGAGGAGAGTGTAGTCAGCAACCTCTTCGACCTCAGCCATAGCAACTTCTTCCTAGAAGAAACATCGTCAAAGGCAAGGGAAGCAAGGGCAAAAATGAACTATTAGGACTTCATCACGATCAAAAGCTTTTGCACAGCAAAGGATACAGTCAACATAACCAAAAGACAACTGACAGAGTGGGAGAAGATATTTGCCAATGACATATGAGATAAAGGGCTAGTATCCAAAATCCTTAAAGAACTTATCAAACTCAACACCCAAGGAGCAAAGAATCCAATCAAGAAATGGGCAGAGGACATGAACAGACATTTCTGCAAAGAAGACATCCAGATGGCCAACAGATGTATGAAAAAGTGCTCAACATCACTCTGCATCCGAGAAATACAAATCAAAACTAGAATGAGATACCACCTCACACCAGTCAGATTGGCTAAAATTAACATGTCAGGAAATGACAGATGTTGGCGAGGATATGGAAAAAGGGGAACCCTCCTGTACTGTTGGTGGGAATGAAAGTTGCCACAGCTGCTCTGGAAAACAACAAGAGGTTCCTCAAAAAGTTGAAAATAGAACTACCCTATGACCCAGCAATCACATTACTGGGTATTTACCTTAAAGATACAAATGTAATGATCTGAAGGGGCATGTGCACCTGAATGTTTATAGCAGCAATGTCCACAATAGGCAAATTATGGAAAGAACCTAGATGTCCATCAACAGATGAACAGACAAAGATGTGGTATATATATACAATGGAATACTATGCAGCCATTAAATGAAATGAATCTTGCCATTTGCAGCAACATGGATGGAACTAGAGGGTATTATACTGAGTGAAATAAGTCAATCAGAGAAAGACAATTATCATACGATCTCCCTGAATTAAGGAATTTGAGAGATGGGGGGTTTGGGGGGTTAGAGGGTTGGGAAGGAAAAAATGAAACAAGAAGGGATCAGAAAGGAGACAAACCGTAATAGACTCAATCTTACAAAACAGACGGTGGGTTGTTGGTGGGTGTGGAGAGGGGGGTTGAGCTATATACATTGGGGAGGATATGTGATACGGTGAGTGCTGTGAAGTGTGTAAGCCTGAAGATTCACAGACCTGTACCCCTGGGGCAAATAATACATTATATGTTAATAAAAATAATTAATAAAAAAGAAAAATACCTACTAGTGATTTTGTGCTGCAGATTTAGAATATGTACAATTCTGAAAACCCAGATTATAACAAATAATGTTTTCCCTTTGAGATTTTAGGAACATTCCAAGGTGGTGAAAGCCTCGGGGGGAAAAAATCTCTCTCTCTCTCTCTTCCTCTTTATCTGTCCCTGGTTATCTACTTCCCTATCTGAGTTTTACTATGGGATCACAATGCTGAATGACACCATGGTGTCTAAATTACTTACAAAAATATTTCTAGACATTCTAAAAAGAAATATTTTTTGCATAAAAGTGTTCTCTGTAGAAAACTGTCATAAATACTTACAAAAATTGCAGTGATTAAGCCTTGGATTCCAGAAAGTGAGCTTTTAAGAACAGCCTGGAGAAAGGATAAAACTTGATGCTAAATCAAGTAACATTTGAATATAATTCAGTAAATTTTTATGAAGAACACAAAAGGGGGCCTGTGCACAGCAAAGTGAAAATCAGTGTCTCATGTCAAGAGCTTATCCATCCAAAGCTGAAGTGGCTTAAAATATTTTGATGGTAATGTCCCAAGAAGAATACTGACCATGAAATAAATATCTGCCATGTAAAGTAGAAGATCCAGCTAATAACCTAAAAACAATTGTGGCTAAGTTGAAGACAATCTATGCAAATCTGGCTTTATCAACGCTGCTGAGTTTAAACCAGACAGTTAAATTATTGGCTCCACTCAGGCAGTTTCTGTTAACTTATGAAACAAAATCACTGCCTGGAAAAAAACCTAGCAAATATTGTTGTAGATGGTTGACCTCATCCATTTGGTGATGGCAGTTATTTTGCTAAAATCTTTTGAAGCAATTGATTGTGTCCTTCTTAAATTCTGTTTAAAAGGTTTTTTGTTGTGAAATAGATGAATTTGAATGAAATATTGCTCTAATGTTTGTGACCATTTTTCTCTTTCTTATAAGAGTGGAATTTATTACCTATATCCTCCCTGGTTGCTTGAAGAAAATGTTTCCTTAAGATTGCTAATATTAGTATGAACAACAGCTGGTGAGTCTAATTTGCATTTAAATGAGCAATTCACAACCATGTCCTTCAGGTCCTGAGATGCTCTTGATAGATTCTCTATGCACATATGCAGTAGTAGTTATAGTAAGTATATGCAGTCAACAGCACAATCTAAAAGCTTTATCTGTTAATGGATCAGTCAGTCTAGGAAGGGCTACTGATACACTCACCACTCTTTTGAAAAAATAATCCCAAATGTAATGTCAGCTCTCCATGTCAGGCCAACTCCTAATATATCAGGCTGTTCATGAATTGATTCCAGCAAGACTAGAATTGGCCTGAGTTATTTTATCAAATAAAAGAACTACCCAAAATCCTTTATCCCTGGTCAAGGAATGAAACATGATCATAATGTTGTTTTGTACCCATGGATCCAAAAAGTGTCAAGGAAGTTTGTATCAGCTTATTAGCATTGTTTATTGAAAATGGTGAGACTAATGATTTGTATCTAATCTTCATGGGACCTCCCTGCTGTTAGTGATGCCAGTAGTGACAGTCAAACAGGGTTCAAATGCTAAAGAACATGCCCAGGACTCAAAGGGACAGTGTTTTCAAATCTACAGTTTTGCAAGAAAAGCATACAGTATCAATAGCATTGGTGGTGATTACACAACAAGAGTATGGCTACAAACCAGCAGAGTATAAAAAAACATAGCCAAGATTTCTAAATGTCCTCTTAATTCTGAGGTGTCCAGTATACATCTCAGAAACTCTTGATCTAAAGGAACAATTGCATCTATCCAGCTTTTTACAAAGATGGGACAATTGGAGCTCCTACTGGCCACTGTGAACTCCTCATGTAGGAGAGGTTTGGACTGTGTATTAAAGTAAGATATTTTTACTTTAATACTGCTGCTACATTGTATCCTTAAAGTTTTAGTTCTACTAAACTCAGGCTCATTTTATGGTAGAAATAAATAATCTAATTTTTCTGAAAATAAGATGTGAATTTTTCATCATCAGCTTTTAAGGATTCTAATTTTGGTACTTATCAAGCAAAATAAACCTTGTCATATACAGCAACCAATGTGTATTTGTCACCAGATCCAAAATTAAAACACCAGATCCTTTACAGAAATATGTACAAAATAAATACATAATTTTGATAAAGCTTAATAGATTTTTTAAGTTTTATGTTTAGATTACTTTTATTATACCTAAAAATGAGATTTTTTAAAAGACTAAATGATCTAAAAATTACTTCTGGGGTTCTTATATTTATTATATATGCAACTGTATTAAGATTGAATTGGCACAAGGCAAATGAGTGGACAGATGATGGATAAGTAGATAATGAGGAAGGAAAAGAAGATAACAGTTTTTTGTGATACACTTATAAACAAAAACTGTCACTTCTTGAAATCCAATTAAACTATTGTGAAGCTGAAGTTAAAACAAATAGTCACTAAAGATCAAGAGTATGAATCAAATAATCAACCCATTTCACCACCATTTCCATCTCATTGAGAATGGATTCACTGCAAATTTTCAGGAGTAAAATTTAGTTCCCAGGCTAGCACAAGTATTTCTAGTTTCCAAATCTTGGATATTCTACTGGGAAATTTTGAGAAAGGTAAAGTAAATAGAGTCAGTTCTTCCATAAGGTTTGTTTTGAAAATGCAAATTTGTTCCAAGGTAATGGATACATTAGCAAACAGTTTGAGAATAATATGAATTTTGCATCGATTTGTGCATGATTTCATCTGCAGAAAACACTACATAAAGGCAAAAACAAAAACAAAAAAATCAGACCTGCATCCAGCTGATCTGAGACAAGTCGAATGCCCAAGTACATATACACACAGACCTTGAGCATCTACTAATGACCTCATTTAATGGGTGTGTTAAACTGCAAGGATTTTTGCTATCATTTTGCATTTAAATTTATCTCTTTAAAAAGAAAAATCTACACATCATCTTAGATGTGTCTAAATGGTTCAAAATGCCAACCTGTGCATGCAGAAGGAGAGCCTGAAGGATCAAAATGAAGCTTGAAATCCTAAGACATTTTGAAAGAAATCAGAGAACATGTGGTATTTCCCCACCACCAGAGACAACACTGGGAAATAAAATTCCATGGCTGGAACAACTTCACATGCTGAAAAGTCAATAAAAAGGCCTCAAGAAGCATAAAATATAGAAATATTGTTAAGCATGTGCATTGAAGACCACACTGTAAGAAAATTAGAACTGGAAACGGTCTTTCTCATAATCAAAGAGAAAGCACTATTTCTAAGCTCTTTTTCCCCTTGGCCAACATGTAAAGATTTCTTATCAGAATAGGGGTCCCATAAGATTGTTTTCCTGTCATTTTCTCTCAATTTTCCAAAATTTCATCAAAAAGAGAGAAAGAAGAAAATGTGATCTATCTACAAAGGCATTCCATAAAAATCACCAAACCCAGCAAGTGACTCCCTTTAGGTCACTCCTTCTAGTGGCATGTTCAGTGGTTTTAAACATGACTTAAATTTCTGAAGTTGTTGGCTATTTGAATAAGACTTAAGTACAAATAAGGAAGCCTCAAAAAATTTCCAAAGACAGAAAAATATGCCATAAGATTTAAGGTTGTAAACATAAAACTTCAGGTCCTTCTCAAAACGAAGTGCTGTATTGATTGCAGTACTTACATATTTCTTAAATATTTCATATGTATGAAGCTATGCTACCATTTTTATTTTATTCTTATCTTTAAAAAAAAAGATGTATTTACTAGATAGTGCATGTGGGGAGGGGGAGTAGCAGGCTCCTTGCTGAGCAGGGAGCCCAAGGCTGGGATCAGGACTTGAGCTGAAGGCAGACACTTAACTGGCTGAGCCACCCAGCCACTTTTATCTTTTTAAAAAATATGTCACTGATGAAGTCTTTGAGTGTTGTGACCCATTTTTCCCATAAAACCTGTGGTTTTTGCAGTTTTCATGGACCTTTCACCTTGGGGACCCCATAAACAGTGTTACATCAGAACAGACCATACTACTTCTCAGAGGTCACTAGCTTTCTGTGCATACAACTCATCTATACATTATATTTAATATGACAGTTATACAGAAAGATTAAGTAAATAAAATTAATGGTTGGCAATAAAGAGAGAAGAGGGGGAAAGGATGAGGGCTCCATCTCTATGTTGACTGCAGCACACTTGACATTTCCTCTGAGATGGCTTGCCATCAGTCATCTCAAATGCACTAAGATGTCCAAAACTGAACTCTTTATCTTCTCTTGAAAAACTGTTCCTCCTCCAGTTCCCACCATCTCAGTAAACTGCCCTTTTGCTCTTGCTTTTCCTCCCAGGCAAGCCTGAACCTTGGTCATCCCCAACAACTCCTGCCACTAGCCAGATTGCCCTCAACCCATCACCAGACCTGTCCCTTCTAGCTCCCTCGTGCATTTCCAGTCTCTCTCCTTCTCTCTGTCTCTGCCTTCTCAACCTGGTCCCTGAGGCTGTGATTTCTTTTTAACGGTGCCCTCCTGTGAGTTCTTGTTGGAGTATTTTGTGAGAAAGGAGGATCAGGTCATACCTCTGACTAAAAGTTCAATGGCTTTCTAGCATAGGCTTTATAATCCACAAAATTCCTTTAGTTCAACTTGACACAGCCCAGACCAGCTTTTAAATCTCATCTCATTCTCCTCTTCCCTGTCCTCTCCATTCCCAGCATCCTGAAACCTGACTCAGGGGAGCCAGGCTCTTTCTTGCCTCACACCACCCTCCACACTCTTCCTCTGATGTGCACGTCCTACCTGTTCAACCTCTGCTCAGCCGTCAGGTCTCAAGTGAGTATCACTTTTTCAGAAACACTTTCCTACCTCCCACTCTGTGTTAGCATCCTCTTCGTTCTCTTACAGATCTCACAAGTATTGTCCTTCTTGAGGCTGATCACCATTTGCATTTATTCATTTATATATTTGTATGATTATTTGCTAATTTCTCTATTTCCCACTAAACTATGAATCCCATGAGGTCAGGCCACATCACTATTTTGGTCACGATGTTGAATAACACATGCCTCACAGAACATATACTTTAGGGGCACCTGGGTAGCTCAGTGGTTTAAGATATAGCCTTTGGCTCAGGTCATGATCTCATGGTCCTGGGATCAAGGCCTGCATTGGGCTCTCTGCTCAGTGGGGAGCCTGCTTTCCCCTCTCTCTTTCTACCTGCCTCTCTGCCTACTTGTGATGTCTCTCTCTCAAATAAATAAATAAAATCTTTAAAAAAAAAAAAAAAAGAACACCCACTTTAAAATATCTGCAGAATGAATAAATTCCTTCAGAAAATGTTTATCCCTTCATGTTTTGGATGTTGGGCTAAACTCTGGGACTATATCTAAGAACACGTGATCTTTTCAAGGAGACATAATCAGATCATCATCATCATAGCCATAACTAGCACTTTGTGGATTTGTAATGGGTTATGCATGGTCAAAATTCACCTTTACAACAACTCTATGAAGTTGACATAGTTGTGTTATTATCCCCCTTCACAGAAGAAGAAACAGGCTTAGCAAAGTTAAGTCATTGTCCAAGGCTACACAACCAGTCAGGGGCAGACGTTTACTACACGGACTCTAAATACTCTCTACAGTAGGACCTACTCATCCTGGGGAAGTTGAGAAATATTTCACTGAAAAGTGATCCTTCAATCTGCATCTCAAAGAAAGGGTCAGAACTTTCTAGACGGAAAAGGGGGTGAGGAAATGCCAGAAAGAAGGAAAAGCAGATGCACATGTGTGAGAGGCATGGCATTTTTGTGGTAGGGCAAGGAGTTCAGAGGAGCTGAAGTGCTCAGTTATGTGGCATAAAGTACAAGGAGAGAATGCAAAAGAAACAGGTTGGGACCAGATTGACAAAGACCTTAAATCTGATCTGATCAAGGGAGGGCTAGTCACAGTTTTGATCTAACAAAAATAGAAATCTTCCATGTCCTTCCTATGTCTTAAAAAGCTGGATCCACAGATTCTACCACAGAAAAACAAAAGTGCCAGACTTATTCAAACCTATGGGTAACTAAAGTCAGATGTTAGAAATTCCCAATTAAAATAAATCCACAGCCCTCTTCCTCCTCCATTTGCTTAAGTGGATGTATCAACCATAGACAATCAGGTGTGGCTGAACATCGTAGATGTGCCCCCTCCCCCCTCCACCATCATAGGTGAGCCATGGGGATCCAGAGTGGGGTTTTGGAGCAAGGTCAGTGTGAGATAAGTGTCTACTCAGAGAGGTAGCCCAGGGTAGGATGTCAGTGCTCTGGAAAGGTGAGAAGACATCCCTGTCAGGGGCAGCCTGCCATAAGGTGTTGGAGTCTGAATATTTACACAGAAGCACAGCCCACTGCAGATATCATAGCTGAGGAAGGTAAGGATGACACCCATGAAGGAAGGTGCCTGACACAGGGGGTCAAAGCCCAAGCAGAATGGGGACGACATCTGGGAAGGGAGGATGCTTGGTGTGGGGAATTGGGTGAGAAGGATGTCTGGGTGGGAAGGTGATTCAGTGTAGGGTGTCACAGCCCACAAGACGTGAGGAAGTTTCCTGTGTGGAGAATGGCCCAATGTGGGTCATAAGAGCCCAGCTGGAATAGAGAAGGTGCCGAGCACTTGGACTAAAACCCAAATGGAGTGAGGAGGATATCCCTGGGAAGGAAAGGGGCAGGATCGGTGATAGGATTGTAGGTTGTATACACTATATACTTCAGTATATAAAATATACATTTAGTATATTACAAATAACAGTGCAGGTTTTTCACTGCCAGAGAATGGAGTTACAAAGATGGAAAGGAAACCTAACTGATTGGAATTAAAAATGTCAGTGTAAGTGATACAGGGGGAGGAGTCAAGATGGCGGAGAAGTAGCAGGCTGAGACTACTTCAGCTAGCAGGAGATCAGCTAGATAGCTTATCTAAAGATTGCACACACCTGCAAATCCATCGTCAGATCAAAGAGAAGAAGAACAGCAATTCTGGAAACAGAAAAACAACCACTTTCTGAAAGGTAGGACTGGCAGAGAAGTGAATCCAAAGCGATGGGAGGATAGACCCCGGGGGGAGGGGCCGGCTCCTGGCAAGCAGCGGAGCAACGGAGCACAAAATCAGGACTTTTAAAAGTCTGTTCCACTGAGGGACATCGATCCAGAGGCTAAACCGGGGCGAAGCCCACGCGGGGTCAGCATGGCCTCAGGTCCCGCAGGGTCACAGAAGGACTGGGGGTGTCTGAGTGTCACAGAGCTTGCAGGTATTGGAACAGGAAAGCCGGCTACAGGGACAGAGCCGACAATAAGCTCACAGCTCGGTGTTACCTTGAACAAGCCACAGGCTCGGTGAGCTCGGATTGCGGCCGGAGGTCAGGCAGACGGGAGTTACTGGGCGCTGTTCTCTGAGGGCGCACTGAGGAGTGGGGCCCGGGCTCTCGGCTCCTCTGGGCCGGAAACCGGGAGGCCGCCATTTGTATTCCCGTCCTCTGGAACTCTACAGAAAGCGCTCAGGGAACAAAAGCTCCTGAAAGCAAACCCAAGCGGATTACTCAGCCCGGCCCCTGGTAAGGGCAGTGCAATTCCGCCTGGGGCAAAGACACTTGAGAATCACTACACCAGGCCCCTCCCCCAGAAGATCAACAAGAAATCCAGCCAAGACCAAGTTCACCTACCAAGGAGTGTGGTTTCAATACCAAGGAGAGCAGCAGAATTCCAGAGGAGGAGAAAGCAAAGCACGGAACTCATGGCTTTCTCCCTGTGATTTTTTTAGTCTTGCAGTTAATTTAATTTTTTTCTTTTTCATTTTTTTTTCACGCCTTCTGGTAAAATATATATTTTTTAACTTTTACCCTTTTCTTTTTTAACATTTTTAACTAGTTTATCTAATATATATATATTTTTTTTCTTTTTTATATTTTTCTTTATTCATTTTCTTTTTTTTAATTCTTTTCTTTTCTTTTTCTTTTTTTTTCTTTCTTCCTTTTTGAACCTCTTTTTATCCCCTTTCTCCCCCATCACGATTTGGGATCTCTTCTGATTTGGTTAAAGCATATTTTCCTGGGATTGTTGCCACCCTTTTAGTATTTTACTTGCTCCTTCATATACTCTTATCTGGACAAAATGACAAGACGGAAAATCACCACAAAAAAAAAAAAAAAACAACAAGAGGCAGTACTGAAAGCTAGGGACCTAATCAATACAGACATTGGTAATATATCAGATCTAGAGTTCAGAATGACAATTCTCAAGGTTCTAGCCAGGCTCGAAAAAGGCATGGAAGATATTAGAGAAACCCTCATGGGAGATATAAAAGCTTTTCTGGAGAAATAAAAGAACTAAAATCTAACCAAGTTGAAATCAAAAAAGCTATTAATGAGGTGCAACCAGAAATGGACGCTCTCACTGCTAGGATAAATGAGGCAGAATAAAGAATTAGTGATATAGAAGACCAAATGATACAGAATAAAGAAGCTGAGCAAATGAGGGACAAACAGCTACTGGACCACGAGGGGAGAATTCGAGAAATAAGTGACACCATAAGACGAAACAACATTAGAATAATTGGGATTCCAGAAGAAGAAGAAAGAGAGAGGGGAGTAGAAGGTATACTGGAGAGAATTATTGGGGAGAATTTCCCCAATATGGCAAAGGGAACGAGCATCAAAATACAGGAGGTTCAGAGAACGCCCCTCAAAATCAATAAGAATAGACCCACACCCCATCACCTAATAGTAAAATTTACAAGTCTCAGTGACAAAGAGAAAATCCTGAAAGCAGCCTGAGAAAAGAAGTCTGTAACATACAATGGTAAAAATATTAGATTGGCAGCTGACTTATCCACAGAGACCTGGCAGGCCAGAAAGAGCTGGCATGATATTTTCAGAGCACTAAATGAGAAAAACATGCAGCCAAGAATACTATATCCAGCTAGGCTATCATTGAAAATAGAAGGAGAGATTAAAAGCTTCCAGGACAAACAAAAACTGAAAGAATTTGCAAACACCAAACCAGCTCTACAGGAAATCTTGAAAGGGGTCCTCTAAGCAAAGAGAGAGCCTACAAGTGGTAGATCAGAAAGGAACAGAGACCATATACAGTAACAGTCACCTTACAGGCAATACAATGGCACTAAATTCATATCTCTCAATAGTTACCCTGAATGTGAATGGGCTAAATGCCCCTGTCAAAAGACACAGGGTATCAGAATGGATAAAAAAACAAAACCCATCTATATGTTGCCTCCAAGAAACACATTTTAAGCCCGAAGACACCTCCAGATTTAAAGTGAGGGGGTGGAAAAGAATTTACCATGCTAATGGACATCAGAAGAAAGCAGGAGTGGCAATCCTTATATCAGATCAATTAGATTTTAAGCCAAAGACTATAATAAGAGATGAGGAAGGACACTATATCATACTCAAAGGGTCTGTCCAACAAGAAGATTTAACAATTTTAAATATCTATGCCCCCAATGTGGGAGCAGCCAACTATATAAACCAATTAATAACAAAATCAAAGAAACACATCAACAATAATACAATGATAGTAGGGGACTTTAACACTCCCCTCACTGAAATGGACAGGTCATCCAAGCAAAAGATCAGCAAGGAAATAAAGGCCTTAAACGACACACTGGACCAGATGGACATCACAGATATATTCAGAATATTTCATCCCAAAGCAACAGAATACACATTCTTCTCTAGTGCACATGGAACATTCTCCAGAATAGATCACATCCTCGGTCCTAAATCAGGACTCAACCGGTATCAAAAGATTGGGATCATTCCCTGCATATTTTCAGACCACAATGCTCTAAAGCTAGAACTCAACCACAAAAGGAAGTTTGGAAAGAACCCAAATACATGGAGACTAAACAGTATCCTTCTAAAGAATGAATGGGTCAACCGGGAAATTAAAGAAGAATTGAAAAAAATCATGGAAACAAATGATAATGAAAACACAACGGTTCAAAATCTGTGGGACACAACAAAGGCAGTCCTGAGAGGAAAATATATAGCGGTACAAGCCTTTCTCAAGAAACAAGAAAGGTCTCAGGTACACAACCTAACCCTACACCTAAAGGAGCTGGAGAAAGAACCAGAAAGAAACCCTAAGCCCAGCAGGAGAAGAGAAATCATAAAGATCAGAGCAGAAATCAATGAAATAGAAACCAAAAAAACAATAGAACAAATCAACGAAAGTAGGAGCTGGTTCTTTGAAAGAATTAATAAAATTGATAAACCCCTGGCCTGACTTATCAAAAAGAAAAGAGAAAGGACCCAAATAAATAAAATCATGAATGAAAGAGGAGAGATCACAACTAACACCAAAGAAATACAAACTATTATAAGAACATACTATGAGCAACTCTACGGCAATAAATTTGACAATCTGGAAGAAATGGATGCATTCCTAGAAACATATAAACTACCACAACTGAACCAGGAAGAAATAGAAAGCCTGAACAGACCCATAACAAGTAAGGAGATTGAAACAGTCATTAAAAATCTCCAAACAAACAAAAGCCCAGGGCCAGACGGCTTCCCGGGGGAATTCTACCAAACATTTAAAGAAGAACTAATTCCTATTCTCCTGAAACTGTTCCAAAAAATAGAAATGGAAGGAAAACTTCCAAACTCATTTTATGAGGCCAGCATCACCTTGATCGCCAAACCAGACAAGGATCCCATCAAAAAAGAGAGCTATAGACCAATATCCTTGATGAACACAGATGCGAAAATTCTCACCCAAATACTAGCCAATAGGATTCAGCAGTACATTAAAAGGATTATTCACCACGACCAATTGGGATTTATTCCAGGGCTGCAAGGTTGGTTCAACATCCATAAATAAGTCAATGTGATACAACACATTAATAAATGAAAGAACAAGAACCATATGATACTCTCAATAGATGCTGAAAAAGCATTTGACAATGTACAGCATCCCTTCCTGATCAAAACTCTTCAAAGTGTAGGGATAGAGGGCACATACCTCAATATCATCAAAGCCATCTATGAAAAACCCACCGCAAATATCATTCTCAATGGAGAAAAACTGAAAGCTTTTCCACTAAGGTCAGGAACACAGCAGGGATGTCCATTATCACCACTGCTATTCAACATAGTACTAGAGGTCCTAGCCTCAGCAGTCACACAACAAAAGGAAATTAAAGGCATCCAAATCAGCAAAGAAGAAGTCAAATTATCACTCTTCACAGATGATATGATACTATATGTGGAAAACCCAAAAGACTATACTCCAAAACTTCTAGAACTTGTACAGGAATTCAGTAATGTGTCAGGATATAAAATCAATGCACAGAAATCAGTTGTATTTCTCTACACCAGCAACAAGACAGAAGAAAGAGAAATTAAGGAGTCAATCCCATTTTCAATTGCACCCAAAACCATAAGATACCTAGGAATAAACCTAATCAAAGAGGCACAGAATCTATACTCAGAAAACTATAAAGTACTCATGAAAGAAATTGAGGAAGACACAAAGAAATGAAAAAATGTTCCATGTTCCTGGATTGGAAGAATAAATATTGTGAAAATGTCTATGCTACCTAAAGCAATCTACACATTTAATGCAATTCCTATCAAAGTACCATCCATCTTTTTCAAAGAAATGGAACAAATAATTCTAAAATTTATATGGAACCAGAAAAGACCTCGAATAGCCAAAGGGATATTGAAAAAGAAAGCCAAAGTTGGTAGCATCACAATTCCGGACTTCAAGCTCTATTACAAAGCTGTCATCATCAAGACAGCATGGTACTGGCACAAAAACAGACACATAGATCAATGGAACAGAAGAGAGCGCCCAGAAATAGACCCTCAACTCTATGGCCAGCTAATCTTCGACAAAGCAGGAAAGAATGTCCAATGGAAAAAAGACAGCCTTTTCAATAAATGGTGCTGGGAAAATTGGACAGCCACATGCAGAATAATGAAATTGGACCATTTCCTTACACCACACATGAAAATAGACTCAAAATGGATGAAGGACCTCAATGTGCGAAAGGAATCCATCAAAATCCTTGGGGACAACACAGGCAGCAACCTCTTCAACCTCAGCCGCAGCAACATCTTCCTAGGAACAACGCCAAAGGCAAGGGAAGCAAGGGCAAAAATGAACTATTGGGATTTCATCAAGATCAAAAGCTTTTGCACAGCAAAGGAAACAGTTAACAAAATCAAAAGACAACTGACAGAATGGGAGAAGATATTTGCAAACGACATATCAGATAAAGGACTAGTGTCCAGAATCTATAAAGAACTTAGCAAACTCAACACCCAAAGAACAAATAATCCAATCAAGAAATGGGCAGAGGACATGAACAGACATTTCTGCAAAGAAGACATCCAGATGGCCAACAGACACATGAAAAAGTGCTCCATATCACTCGGCATCAGGGAAATACAAATCAAAACCACAATGAGATATCACCTCACACCAGTCAGAATGGCTAAAATCAACAAGTCAGGAAATGACAGATGCTGGCGAGGATGCGGAGAAAGGGGAACCCTCCTCCACTGTTGGTGGGAATGCAAGCTGGTGCAGCCACTCTGGAAAACAGCATGGAGGTTCCTCAAAATGTTGAAAATAGAACTTCCCTATGACCCAGCAATTGCACTACTGGGTATTTACCCTAAAGATACAAACGTAGTGATCCAAAGGGGCACGTGCACCTGAATGTTTATAGCAGCAATGTCCACAATAGCCAAACTATGGAAAGAACCTATATGTCCATCAACAGATGAATGGATCAAGAAGATGTGGTATATATACACAATGGAATACTATGCAGCCATCAAAAGAAATGAAATCTTGCCATTTGTGACAACATGGATGGAACTAGAGCGTATCATGCTTAGTGAAATAAGTCAAGCAGAGAAAGACAACTACCATATTATCTCCCTGATATGAGGAAGTGGTGATGCAACATGGGGGCTTAAGTGGGTAGAAGAAGAATCAATAAAACAAGATGGAATTGGGAGGGAGACAAACCATAAGTGACTCTTAATCTCACAAAACAAACTGAGGGTTGCTGGGGGGAGGGGGATGGGAGAAGTGGGGTGGGATTATGGACATTGGGGAGGGTGTGTGCTTTGGTGAGTGTTGTGAAGTGTGTAAACCTGGTGATTCACAGACCTGTACCCCTGGGGATAAAAATATATGTTTCTAAAAAATAAAAAATTAAATAAAAAAAATGTCAGTGTAAACTCAGGGCTTTATAAAATTATCTATATGATAGAGAAACAAATATCCAGTAGTCTCCCCATATCCACAGGAGATATGACCCAAGACCCCCAGAGAACATCTGAAACTACAGATAGTACCATACCCTATATCTGCCTCATTTTTTCCTGTACATATAGATGTATTATAAAGTTGAATTTATAAATCAGGATTTAAGAGATTAGCGATACTAACTAATAATAAAAGAGGACAATCATAGTGAGATGCTGTAATAAAATTTCCATGAATGTGCTCTCTCTCTTTCTCTCTCAAAACATTTTCCTGTACTGTGCTCACCCTCCCAGTGATGATGTGAGATGATAAAATGACTATGTGATGAGATGAACTGAGGGGAATGACAGAGGCCTTGTAACATGGTTGTTAGGTTACTATTGACCTCCTGAAGATCAGTCAGAAAAAAGCTCATCTGCTTGCAGACTGTGGCTGGTTGACTATAGTAACTGAAACTGTGGACAGAGCAACCACAGGTAAGAGGTGCCTGTGTGTGTATGGTTTACATATATTTCCCGGCCTCGTCTGCTGCAAGTGCCTGATAAGGGCAAAAGCAATATGCACACCTAGCAGCCAGACCTTGGATTCTAAAGACTTTTATCCACTGGAAACAGGGCTTCTTTAAAAACACAACTGATTCCAAAGCTGTGGAACAGTAAGTACAAGATGAGCCTAGAATATTTTATCATGTCTGAAAGGGAGGAAGTACTCAAGAGGTGATGTGGACATATCAAAAGACACCAATGACTCATAGGAGGGGATCCCATTGGCCAAGTCAGAAATAATTTCGAGGTCAAAATAAATATGAAGTAGCAGATTATTACCAATCAAATTAAATAAAATTATAACAAATATACCATTCTGGTAGGGGGATGTTGACCATGGAGGACATTATGCCTGTGGCGGGGGGAAGGGGACATACAGGATATCTCTGTTCCCACCTTTCAGTTTTGCTGTGAACCTAAAAAAATTTTTTAAAAATAATCTTTTCATGAACAGATACTCTTCCAAAGAAGACATACAAATGTCTATCAGACACATGAAAAAGTGTTCATCATCATTAGCCATCAGGGTGATTCAAATCAAAACCACATTGAGATACCACCTTACATCAGTTAGAATGGCGAAAATTAACAAGATAGTAAAAAACAGGTGTTGGAGAGGATGTGGAGAAAGGGGAACCCTCTTACACTGTTGGTGGGAATGCAAGTTGGTGTAGCCACTTTGGATAACAGTGTGGATATTCCTTAAGAAATTAAAAAATAGAGCTACCCTACGACCCTGCAATTGCACTATTGGGTATTTACCTCAAAGATATAGATGTAGTGAAAAGAAGAGACATCTGTACCCCAATGTTCATAGCAGCAATGGCCACAGTCGCCCAACTATGGAAAGAACCAAGATGCCCTTCAATGGACGAATGGATAAAAAGGATATGGTCCATATATAATGGAGTATTATGCCTCCAACAGAAAGGATGAATACCCAACTTTTGTATCAACATGGATGGGACTGGAGGAGATTATGCTGAGTGAAGTAAGTCAAGCAGAGACAGTCAAGTATCATATGGTTTCACTTACTTGTGGAGCATAAGGAATAACATGGAGGACATTGGGAGATGGAAAGGAGAAGTGAGTTGGGGGAAATCGGAGGGAGAGACAAACTATGAGAGACTGTGCACTCTGAGAAACAAACTGAGGGTTCTGGAGGGGGTTGGGTAAGCCTGATGGTGGGTATTAAGGAGGGCATATATTGCATGGAGCACTGGGTGTGGTGCATAAACAATGAATTTTGGAACACTAAAAAAGAATAAAATTTAAAAAGTCTTTTAAAATAAATTAAGAGATCATGAGCCCATGTTAATAGAAATAATCCACAGAACAAACAAATTGGAACTAAGATGAAATGGGGTTTTATATAGTCTTAAAATACCTTTTCAAGAAAAAAAAAAAAACTGCAAAAAGGAAAAGGTAACTTCACAGTGAACAAGCTGGCAGACACCACCTTATTGAATAATTAAGGCAAATTCCACCAGCAATAGGATAAAATGTAATTGTGACCCACCTGGTAAAATGCAAAGAGGAATGTAGCATCACTTTTGAGATCTTCCTGCCAAGATGCAGAATCTGAATCTAAAGATAAGAAAATAGCAGACAAATCTAAAGGGCAGGACAATCCATAAAATAATTGGCCTGAAATCTTTAAATGTGTCAGGATCATTAGTCAAGGAAAGGCTGAGGAGCTGCTCCAGATGGAAGGAGACTAGAGACATGACAAGTATAAGCAATGTGATTTTGAGCTTCATCCTTTCATTATAAAGGATATCACTTAAATGTGATTTGAGGATGAGAGGATAGTAACACATCAACGTTAATTTCCTAATTTTTAGGGTAGTATTAGGGTTATGTCCTTCTTATAGGAAGTACACATTCAAGTCTTCCAGGGCAATGAAGCATAACACCAGCAACTTACTCAAAAATAGGTTCGGGGAGAAAGAAGTCCTTTGTATTTACTGTAGTGGAGTTTTCCTCTTAATAAAGAAAGAAACAAACAATAATATCACATTTACATATCAGCTCAATTCTCCAGAATTCAGCTTGATTTCGAATATGGTACAAGTAGATCTTCATCTGTCAAACCCCTGGCAGTCTACTGCTTCCCTTAGCAACTGACTAAAAGTCACACTGGTTCCCACTTAACACAGTTCTTAACAAATTATACTTGGTTTTCAGTCTTTTCAGCCAATGACTTCTTATATAACCACTGTTGAGGTTGACAAACCAAGATTGCCAGAAGCACGCTGAAATAAAAATAAAAATAAAATAAATAATAAAATAAAATAAAATGGGTGAGTGGGTTTACTTGCAAGGGGCAAGGGACAAGGCACCCCCTAGGCACCACAGGAGCATCTTCGTAAGTGGGAGTTGAGAAAGGCTTTTTATGGGATTTGAGTTTATGCTGGATGATCCTGTGGAGTTAAAAAAGCAGGGACCAATTCTGAATTAGAAGCTGTCAAGAAGCAGGGGAAATTCAGTGATTGGCAATCCTAGTGCTTTTCATCTAAGACACGGAGGATGAAGGCAAGCCTAGAGTCGCCCGTGGTACAGAAACAGCAATCAACCACGTCAGTCAGAAGAGGGGGGTGTTTAGTCATTTCTGTGGTCAGGTAGCAGCCTTGTCTATGGCTTGATCTTAGCAACGCATGTGTTCTATTGAAAATACTGTGGTCTGGTTGCCATCAGGGCTGTTTTTAATTTCTCACCAAAAAGGTGGAAGGAAATAAGTAGTCCTATAAGAAGCAGACATGGTAAACAGAGGAAATAACCTCTGCAAACTGTAAGTAAGGGAAGAAACAGCGTTAAAATAATTATATGAAGGAGGAGGAGGGAGAGAAGAAGAGGAAGAGGAGTAGGGGGAGGTGGAGGAGGAGGAAGAAAGAGAGAGGAAGGAGGGGCGTGGTTGGAGGATGGGGACGCCACAGCAGCAAGCTGGATGCTGATTCTAAGGCCCTACATGCACCAAACATTTTCAATTCTCAAGGCTACACAGTAAATTAGCTAATACTACTACCTCCATTCTACAGATGAGAAAACTGAGGTACTAAGAGATTAATTTGCCTGATATCGCTCAGCTAGCAAATAGCAAAACCAGGATCACTATACAACACACAATGCTGGGTTTATACATCCAATGGCCAAATATTTACCAATGCTACCATATACAAAGCACTGCCTGGGTATTACATGAAACAATATGATGTTTCACCCTCTAAAATATACCCAAAAACCTCATCCAAACATTTGTCACTTTTGTCAATCCCCCTTCCTCACCTCAGCTCCACATTTTCAAAGGCTACAATGTAGTCTCATGTTTCATGATTGAAATACAGGATCAATAATGCACCTCCCCTTAGCTTACCCACAACTCAGTCCTTTATCACTCTTCATTCTTTTCTCCATGCTTAGATTTTCTTTTTTGAACTCTGTTGCTCATATATGCTCCATGTGTTGTGCTAATTGCCTGCTTATATTTCTGTATCTTAGGAGAGATTTTTTATTTATATTTTTGGCTGTTCAGCATCTTGATTTCCTTTTAGGGAATTACTCCTACCCAGTATGCTGATAAATGTTTAAAAACTGGCTCTCCTTGGGGAGAAAAAATATTTTTAAATAATATTTTTAATAATAAAATGTTATTTGTTACACATTTTTATTGTAAATTTTATTCATAGACTTTATGTTTTATAATAAATTTTACTCATATAAAGAACATGTAATAATCCATAAATAATAAGAAAATATCTAATACTGTCTCTTTATTGTAAATTCCATATAGCAATTAATTTTCCCAGAATGCTTTGGTTGTTTTTGTAACTTTTGTAGCCAAACTACAGTTGTAGGTGATGACAGAGTATAGTTACAACTCTAATATTGTTGGTGTTTTCATGCATGTGATGAGAAAGAAAAGGAAAACAACAGAGATGTACGTGAGAACTTGTTTGTGTGTCCATGACACGAGTCCTTTGCTGAATTTGATAGTAGTGATTGAATACTGGAAGAATATTTCTTCAATTTCTTTACCTCTTAATAATGTAATGGCTGCAGATATGACACGATTTTAAGTTTCATCTGCATCATTTATATTTCTCCATCACTTTCTTAAGCATGAACAACCAACAAAAAACAAATCAAGTCCTACTTTGTAGTATTTGTGAATGTGTACCCCATAAAGTAGTCCCAACCTGGCCAATTTCAAGCCACCGATGTGAAGCACAGTAGCACAATGGATAATATTTCCACTCCACAGCCACAATATATGTAAATAAACTCAAGAACATGAATAATAGTAAAATGTAGTAAAATCATTAGAACGTGGTAGGTTTTGAGTATTTATAATCTTTGTTTCAATATAATTTAATTGTAAGTTAATATAATTTAAATTAATGACTATTTTTAACAACTGGATTATAAACTTTCTGAAAATTTAACAACTGTCTCCCATGAGCAGTACAAGCCAGTCCAGCAGCCTACAACTGCTTCTTCCCCACTGGTCATGGGTAGTCTTGGGTAGAAGGGACCAACTTCCTGTTTCGTAAAGAAGATGGGTCTCCTGTTTACCTTAAGTAACCAAGGGAAAAGCCTAGAAACTATGCTTGGCCTCTTATGTGCCTCTCTGGGGCTCTGAATCTTGACTGACTCAAAAAAGGAGGGAAGGAACAGTTGGAAAGATCCATCACTCAACATGGTGGCAGAGGCTAACCAACCAGCTCCTGCTATGGAACTGGGCTATGCTTCCCTTTCTATTGTCTGGAGGTGCCTTGGTCACTACCTCTATCAACACCTGTTCTCAAGCCCGTGATCCTCCCATATTCTTTCCATAAGTTACATTTGATATGTTTCTATTGCTCACAGTCAATAAACCCAACAGTTATGGCATGAGTTCCTTAAAAGCAAGGACTGGATCTTCCTGTTTCTAAAGTCTTGTACCTCACATAGTTCTAACACCAGGTGAAGGCTCAATAAGTTTCTGCTAAAATGAATATGTGAATGGATTTCATAATCAGGGTGACTTCCCAGATTACATAGATCATATACAAGCCCTTAACATAATTTGAAATAATAAAGTTGTGCTCTGAGTTGCAGAGGTTAGGAATGAATGTGGCAGCACAATGATAATGTGACTCGGATAATGATATGGAAGTCCCCTCCTGGCTGGAGAGGGATATATTCCAAGATCACCAGGAGATGGCTGAATCCACAGATAGTAACCAGCCCTATATATACTGTTTTTTCCTATACATGCATACCTATTAGAAAGTTTAATTTATAAATTAGGCACAGTGAGAGATTAATAATATTAATAAAATAAAACAATTATAACAATACAGATCTTCCTCAACTTATGATATGGTCATGTCCTGATAAAGCCACTGTAAGTTGAAAATATCATAAGTCAGAGTGCTTTTCCTACACCTAACCTACCAAACATCATAGCTGAGCCTTGTCAACCTTAAATGTACTCAGAACACTTACATTAGCCTAGAGCTGGGCAAATTCACCTAACACAAAGTCTATTTTATAATAAAGTGTTGAATATGTCAATTGATTTAGTGGATACTGGACCAAAAGTGCAAAACAGAATGGCTGTGTGGGTAGGGAATGCTTGTAAGTGTGTCGGTTATCTATACTCATGGTGGTGTGGCTCACTGAAGCTGCCGCTCCTAGTTTCACGGGAGAGTAGCACACTGCCCAGCTAGCCCGAGGAAGAGATCCAAATTCAAAATTCAAAGCAGGGTTTCTACTGAATGCCTACCATTTCAGCACCATCCAAAAGTCAAAATATCGTAAGACAAACTATCGTAAATCAGGGTCCATTTGTATACTGTAGTAAAAGTTACAGGAGACGGCACCTGGATGGCTCAGTCATTTAACCCCCTGACTCTTGATTTGGGCTCAGGTCATAATCACAAGATCATGAGATTGAGTCTCATGTTGGGCCCACACTGAGCATGTAGCCTGTTTGGGATTTTCTCTCTCCCTCTCTCTTTCTGCCTTTCCTTGCTCGTGCTCTTTTTCTCTCTCTAAAACAAAAACAAAAACAAAAACTATTATTATTATATGAATATGCTCTCTCCCTTACTCTTTCTCTCTCAAAATGTCTTATTGTACTTTACTCACCCTTCTTCTTGTGATGATGTGAGAAGATAAAACACCTAGGAGGCCCCATGACCTAGATTTAGGCTACCATTGCTCTTCTGACGATTCATCAGAAGGAGGATCACCTGCTTCCAGACATCTCAACAACTGAAACTGATGAAAACAAAATCACAGATAAGGGATTTCAAGTGTCTTTGTCAAGTTGCCCTATATATCATGATGTTGATAGTCATCTTGGTTATAACAATGATATTGGCTGGTAGTGGGGGGAGGTGGTGTTTGTCAAGGGTTAGGAATATTTACTATTCCTACTCTATAGCCTCTCCACCCACCTGTCACTCCAGCCATTGCGGAGCCATGAACATCTCACAGGTGAGCCCCACTAGCCCCTCACCTCAGCTCCACCACCTTCTCTGGTCCTCCCCTGACTTCTTGATACGGCACACCCATGTATGTACAGTTTAGAAGTGAGGGAATCAACAGACAGTCTTAATCAATGGGGATTAGACAGGAGTAGCTAATTCTTCCTCTTTCATCCTCCCAAGAGAAGATTCTGAGGAACATTTGTTCTACATCGCTTTTCAGAGGGTCCCAGCAAGACTGAGCCCCAGTTGCCCAAGGTAGTGTAGACTCAGTAACATACTCTCATGTTGGTTTTCTCTCCTTCTCTACTAGTCCCAGTTGCCCACTCCTATTCCCTCAGATCATTTTCCAAATAAGTGAAAATTTGGGGCTCAAAATTCTGTATTGGGCTCAGATTTGGGGGGAAGTCCAGACTAAGATAATAACTCTGAAAAATACTTTCTTTTTTTTTTTTTAAGATTTTATTTATTTATTTGACAGGGAGAGATCACAAGTAGGCAGAGAGGCAGGCAAAGAGAGAGGAAGGGAAGCAGGCTCCCTGCTGAGCAGAGAGCCTAGTGCGGGGCTTGATCCCAGGACCCTGGGACCACGACCTGAGACGAAGGCAGAGGCTTTAACCCAATCAACCACCCAGGTGCCCCTGAAAAATACTATCTTAAAAGAAAGAGTGATGTGGCATTTTTCCTCTTCAACTCTTCCTAATATCTTAGTTATTCACAACTTCTCCTAAATTGAATCAAATTTACAAATGTAGTTGTCAGAATTCAAAGTAGGTATGTGTAAAAAACTAATTTGTGTCCCTCCAAAATTCATATGTTGAAGACTCTCTTCCTAGAACCTTGGAATGTGAGGACAGAGCTTGAAGGTGGCCAACTGCAAACCAAGGAAAGAGGCTTCAGAAGAAACCAAGACCTGCCAACACCTTGAACTTAGACTTCCAGCCCCCAAACTGTGCAAATAAATACATTTCTGCTGTTTAAGTCACTGAACCTATGGTACTTCTTATGGTAGTCCTGGCAAAATAATTCAGTATTTTATCAGAAAATAACATTTTTTAAAGATTATTTATTTATTTATTTATTTGGCAGACAGAGATCACAAGTAGGCAGAAAGGCAGGCAGAGAGAGAGAGGGAAGCAGGCTCCCTGCTGAGAAGAGAGCCTGATGTGGGGCTCAATCCCAGAACCCTGGGACCATGACCTGAGCCGAAGGCAGAGGCTTTAACCTACTGCCACCCAGGTGCCCCAGAAAATAACATTTTTTTACCCTTTCCTACTATAGGATCTACTTACAATCCATCAAGAGAGAATTCTTTTAGGAAAGTACAGAGATTAATAATCATTATGATAGTGCTGAGTCACTGAAAAAAAAAAATGAAGTTTTTCTAGGATTCTATCTATATGACACCAAAATATTTTCTAAGGTTTTGGGATTTAATTATACAAAACTTCCCTTATCTGGGACTACAACTTATCAGAAATGAAACTATATGTTGGCGAACTGAACATAATAAATTTTTTAAAAATTAACCAAAGACCTACAGTAAAAGCAAAAAACTGTAAAACTCTTTAAAAAAAACCAAATACACAAACATTAAAGATGAAGAAGAAGAAGAAGAGGAAGAAGAAGAAGAAGAAGAAGAAATAATGAACCATTTCCATACATTGCTGTATAAATAATCTCTACCACAGCAGAATTTTTTAGCTGTCGGGTTTGGAAAGAGCATTCTTTTCTCACGTTGCTATAGAGAGAAGCATGACTAGACATTATATTAAACACGGATAAAACCTGGAAATGTTCACAGATTCCAGAAAGTATTTCAGATTGTGAAATAAAGAGTGAGGGTGAATTACATCAAGTTGTTTTCTGTATTGATTTAATGTCTCGTTAATTTTTCTGGATCATAGAGAGTTCCCAGAACCCTCTGCTTTCCTCTTTACTTTTCCTTTGATCGATACTAAACAATTGTGCATGTGGATCCGCCATTGTTACTCCCATAGGAGGGAGAGAGACCAGGAAAAGAGAAGAAAATAGGTGAGGCCGACACGGTGAGGGCTGTTAGCTCAGCCAAAATGAGTGAAAGGCAAGACATACTCTAAAGGGAAAAAATTATCTCAATTCTTTCTCCCATAACCCAGAGTTAAAATTCAGCATAGAAGGATCATTGGAAAATATTAAAGAGCCATGATTAACATCATATACAGAAATTTTATCTGAAATTGTTAGGAGACTGGGACACAGAAATACAAACATCCATAAGTAAGAAACTGCTGCTTGACAGCAACACATCACTGTTCACGTTTATCCAAATGCCAGCCTTAAATTCCTGAAAGAGTCACAATACATATTTTCTACAAAAACAACAACAAAAATATATTTCTAAGTTTGAGTGTATTAGCTAAAACTGATTTAATGGAATGAAGTTGTCTACTGTGGAAACACGCTACCATGGAATTCTATGACAACAGGCAGAGAGGTGACTTCAGCGGAAATGATATGATGTGGTCTGGAGAAGTACACTTTCCCTGGAAAGCATGTGCCAAAGATACACAAGCCCATTGTCTATGTAATCCCAAAAAGGACAGTCACAAAAGGTATACTACTTCTCCCAAGGGATTGTTGAATTTTTTACGTGTTTCAGAATAAAGACTGAAAGGCCTTTTGATATCCCACTATTTAATTTGTTTGATGTGTTTATAGAAATTGGGGGGCCATTCTTTATCGAGAACATGAGAATGTAAATTACTCTAGGCTCCATTGGTTTGAACCACGTGTAATGTGAACTAATTACATGATTTATTCCAGAACGGTAATGAGATTACTGGTTAGTGATCAGTCATGTGCTGGATCAGTTTCATTGGTCATCAATTTTTAAGCTTCGTTGAGGGATTTACTCAAATGGCATATTTAATTACCACAGATAAAGAAGAAAAAAGCCATCCACCAAAAAAGAGATGGCCATTAGGGGTTATCTAAAGGCCTGTCTGAGATGATAGAAGGACAGTAAACTCACACTGGGTTCAGTAATAACCAGCCTTCATGTCTAAGCTTCAAAGACGACTCTGAAATACAGATGTGTTCCTTCTTACCACAGTCTGTGCTTCCCTTTTTATTCTGCCAGTGGACAGACCATTTCCTTCCTTTATGCTTCCTTGCTTTCATGCTTTCTTTCTTGCATTAGGAAGGAGCGAAAGCCCTGGGCCCTACTTTATGTTATAGACAGTCTGTCAGGAGGTTGAAGTGGAGAGAACTGGGGGAGAAGCTGAGGCCTTCACCTGAGGCATTAAACAAAAGCTCTGGGAAGAAGTAATAAAAGGCTATCTGGAAAAACATATTCCATATACACAGGGACCAGGGTCTGTACCGTAAAAAGTTCTGGAATGGTTGGCGTATGCTAATAAATAGATAATGTCATGCACAAATAGTGCTTTAACAGGGCAGTTAGTACTTACTACTAAAAACAAAACAAAACAAAATTTGGACTCTCCCTAAACCCAAATAGATTGAGAAAAATATAGAAGCTCTAAAACCAATACAAAGGAGTATATACACAAATTCTGGATAATCTATGACAGCAACCCAGCAATATATTTACTACAACTGCTCTCCGAGAAGGTGGAGGTGCCTTTCCTTGGCTGCTTATGGATATGTGAGTGTGTGTGGCCTGTTGGAAACAGACACTGAATTTAGACAAATGTGCTGCCCACTCACTGGCATGTGGTTTTGGCAAGGTGCTGAAACCACTCTGAGAAGTAGTTTGTATCCTCTATAAAGTGTGAAGAAGAAGAATATGCACCAGGGTTATTTCCAAGAGGATAATCACGTTTGTAATTTGTTCTGCAATCAAGTAAAAAATGCACTTAAAGCACATCGCTTAGGCAATACCTGAGGAATTTTCATTTCCATCTTTTCTTTTCCCTCCCACCATACCTGTATCCCTGCTGCTAGTCATTCATGGCATAAGGAACAGAGGCGATGGGTTCATGGACACTGCTTAGGCAAGTGTGCTCAAACAGTTGGGTGATTCGACCATGTGCTGAACAGAAGCTCCACAGGAGAGGAGGGCAGGGGGAATTGTTTCTCCCACTCAGCACATAGTCGACAAGACACATTTTTAGCAATTCTATCACAAAATTGTGACAGTACTACGTTCGCATGAAAGAATGAGAACATGTAAAACATGGTAGCCAGACCCCCATATGGGAATGAGAAGGTGGTCAAGGTAGCTGCGTCACTAACTTCTTGCCTTTCCCCTGCCACGGTGGGGCAGATGAGGTCCCTGAGGCTCGGCCACACCGAGGCTGGCTCCTCCAGAATAATGTTAGATCCGGAAACAAGGCAAAATTACCCAAAACTAGTTTTAAAATTCTGGCCCCCATTCCTTCTTTTTCAGACTAGAGTAACAAGATGAACCTTTATGGCAGAGCACAGGAAAATACACAGGGAAAACCTAGACAGGTGCTAATTTTCCTGCGCTGATGTAATCCTCTTGGTTGTTAAATATCTTGCTCAGTACCATAGCAGATCTTCCCGGATCACTGAGCAATATTTCTTGAGAATACTCCAGATGATTACATCACGAGGCATTGTCATAATGTGCTTCAACACAAAATGGGGAGTGGAGAGGGGGGAATGATTCAGAAGACAAGTCTGAAGCATAATTGGACAAACACTGCAGACTCCAGCTCTCTGTCAGCAGCAGACTTGGGAGGCTAAGTTTCCACAATATTTGTGAAACAATACTCTGTAGCCACAGGCTTATGCTATTCTTGTAATGATTTCATCCAAGTCCTCAGCCCCTTACGAAGGCTTGAGAGGATTATGAATTTCAAGACAGACACCCACATAGCAGTGGGATAAACTGTAGAAACCAAGAGCTCGGGAGCAGGGGGGCGGATCATGACCTTGAGTAAACACTTACTGTGTGACCCATTTGTTTCCAGTTGTAAAAGCCAGAGCTCCAAACTTCCATAGGAGTTTATGAAGATGAGTTGAGTATCACTTGGTCAAGTCTCTTTAACAACCTTCCCCTTTTTCTTTAGTCTTCCTCCCTCTGCCTATACTCCTCCATTTACCCTTCTTTCTTTCCAACCTATGATGAGGTTGAAACTACACTGCAAAGCTCAAAAAACAGAAACCTTACATCTCAAGGTGAGAGAAACCCTATTCAGACCCTCTAAGTTCCCTTACTCTCCATAGACCTGATTTGACGGTAGATTGGGAACAATTCTAGCTCAAAGCATAATATTATTATCTTGATACTTTAGGTCAAGTTATAGAAACTAAACCATCCCCAGAGAAAATATAGATCCACTAAGATGAAAAGGAATGTCTATTCATTTGAAAGATGGCTATTAAGTGTAGAAATATGAAATGACTTAAATTTTGGCAAGCACAATAAATTGAACAGAAATATCAAGGAATAGTTGAGTTTAATTTTAAAAAACCAACAGAATTCGTTTATACTTGTACAGAGATTTATTCATGCTGCTTATCTAAATCCAGGTAAATATTCTACTTCATGGCTAAGCACCATACCCACCAGTCCTCTTTTGCAAGTCAGCATTTTCCCAAGAAGAAGTAGGTTGGTTGAAGCCTAAGGTAAAAATGCAGTAAAAAGTTGGCAAATTTTCTGTAAACTTACAGATGTAAGTATTTTAGGTTCGGCAGGCTGTATGTAGGGATGGTGGCCTTTGTAGCAACTACTCACCTCTATAATTGTAGCTTGGGAAGTAGCCATAGATGATAGGTAAACAAATGGGTATGGTCATTCTCCAGTAAAACTTTAGTTATGAACACCGAAGTTTAAGTTTCTAACAATTTTCCCAAGTCACAAAATATTAATCTCTCTCAAATTTTCTTTAATCCTTTAAAAGTGTTTTGTATGGCTCATGCACCACACAAAAACAGGACATGGCCCCTGGTCTGTAATTGTCAGCCTCAGCACAATGCAAGGAATAGGAGTCATATAGGCAGAAAATACTTGCCTGAATTAGGTAAATCATGAAAACTCTCTATTTTTATATCAATTTCTTGTGAGGAGAAAAAGTTATACACATGAAAATAATTTCAAAATTTTTGTACTATACACATAATAGTCGTTGGTGATATTTGTTTATATAGACACTGCCACATACAGAATCACACAAATCAGCATAGATTGTCAAAAATCACAAAGGCAGTAGATGTGTATATACATATGTCATAAAATCTCCCATGGTGTCAAAGTTGAGGTGTGAATTTGTCTCCAATATTGTTGGCAGCTGAAGTGAAAAGGAAACATTCGATTCAATTCAATTCAACAAATATTTATTTTGCTAGTATCTACTATGAGCCAAGTTCTAGGTGCTAGGAATACAATAGTTATAACAAAGTCTTAGCTGTTGTGACACAAACTAGTCAATTATATGATACTTTCTTGATAAGAGAGGATAACAACTCTTAAAGGGAAGAGGAGCTTTCCTAGGTATGTAGTGCTGAAAATAATTTTCCTTGAGGCTTCATATAGGCAACCCTACTATGCTGTGAAGACTTTTGTCTCAGTGACATGCCTATGAAAGTGCAATATTAAATTGTTTCTTGCATCTTTCAATGAAAACTGAGGGCAGGACACCAAAGCTTGTCTCAGTAAAAGTAACCCTGCAGTAAGCCAAAACAGCCTAAGGTCAGTGTATAATTTTCAGCTGATCTAAGTTAATCCAAAAATAGGACATGGATTACTAGATAAAATTCACATCTCAAAATATGCATCAGAATGATTTTGGAAGCTTCTGAAATATTGTCAATTTTTGGACTACACTAGTGAATCAGAGTATCTGAAGGTGAGCCTAATAATCCACATTTTGAAAGAGCTCCTTCAGGTTTTCTTTTACCCATTAAATTTCGAGAAACTTTAACTTTTAGTAGGATTTTTTTAAGCTGTTTTCATTCTTCAGAGTTTGTGAAATCAATTCAAGGACAGCATTTTTCATGAAAGAGATTAAAATAAAATAGAAAGAATGAAATATAATAAATATTAAAGTGGATTACACTTTATTTAAGTATGTATTTAAATAATACAGATGGTAAGCATAATATATTATTCAGAAATTTTTGTTTTTATGTATACATACTGTGTAATAAGTCATACATATTTATCTTTACTCTGGCCCTCACTAAAAAAATTCTGAAAACACTGAACAAGAGGTACACGTCGACTTCAGACCCTTCAAAAGTGCTCTGAAAATGTCAGTCTTCTCTGATCTGAGAACCAAAAGCAAATAGTTGCATGTAGCATTCTCAGGCAGGAGTCTAAAGAGCATGTATTCTGTACTTTTCCAATTAAAGTAGGAGACAATAGGGTTAAAATCTTTGGATGGATGTGTTTAAATAAGAACATTGACTGGAAGATGATGGTGCAAAAGATAATGGAGTTTTATAATGATAGTAATAGATGTGAAGGAAATTGGATCTAACGATCTCATAATAAAGTAATTATGTTTCTTAAATTGTAGTGTGTATCACTAATGGCAATTTCTATTGCATGTATCTATGCCAGAGGCACCTAAAGATATTTATATCATTACATATATATTTAATCATATAAATATTGTTCATACATGTTATTACATATATAATAATATATAATTTTATATATGCAATTTATGTATGTATGTATGTATGTATTTATTATCATGTGCTTTTGTTATAAACATACACTAGTGAAGAAAAACATCAATTATCCTTTTTTGGCCATGATGTTCATTCATACTTTTTAAAAAGACATACTGTTAGAAGGCTGTGATGTCCCTGTGGATTAACACGCTGGTAAACCGTGTATAAGTTCATTACCAGCAGCAGAAGTCTTCTGGCCATAAAATAGCAACAAATATCCCAAGACCACTTTTGTGTTCTCCATTTATTATTTTCTGTCAAATAATAACGCATCCCAATTTTATTTATCATATTAGAAGAAAATACTTAGAACATTTTGGTGCATTGACTTCTTTATGATTAATGAACCTAAATTTAATTTCACGTCCAATCCTATATAGTCAACTCTTTATGAATTCACTCTCCTCCCAAAATCATGATGCATGTCCCATTATAGCAGGTACTATTTCAGACAGAGCAGATGCTTCTCTCCATTTCAGTATTTGTAATATGAATGCACATGCGTTGCACAAAAAGCATATCTCTCAAAGATTCCCAGTGCAGGCAGTCTCTTTAGATCTGCAGTGTTCCAGTAAACAGACACTAAGTCCAGAAGTGAAACAACAAAGGCCATAGTTCCCATTTGAACCAATCTTCGTGGAAAGCAACTTAGTTAAGTATTAAACAATCTTTACTACTTGGAACTTGTTCTTTTAACACGGAATTTATAGGAGATTTTCAGTATGTTTATGAACTCCAAAATGTCATGAATTTTGTGTACATCGATGCAGAGAGCTCTCTAGGGAGTGGAGACATAGCTTTCATCAGTTTCTTGAAGGCATCCATGGCAAACAAAAACATCACAAAACAAACTTTCATAGCTTCAAAGCCAGTCTTTATTCTTTCATTCCACAATTTAAACCCTGAATGTTCTCTGTCCTCAGATAAGACCGAGCACAGGTTGTTTCCCCCCGCCCCTTGTACGTGGATAGTTTATTCTTGAAGGCTTTCAATAGGTAACACCTGAGGTTCTCTTTTCTAAAAGTGAGACAGACAAAACTTCATTGGAAAGAATAAAAGTTGAGAAGAATGGTTTTAAAGAAGGAAAAAATGCCAAAGTCTGAGTCTCTTTAGAGATGTTTATGTCCACTTTGGAGCAGCAAAATAAGGTACAAAACTTGCTGATAAATAATGTGTAGCTTCTGTAGTACTAAGTGGAATCACAATGGAATGTCAATCCAGGTAAGTTATTAGGAAAGTGCTTTTGTTAAGTCAACATTTCTCTCGAATAGCAGAGGTTAATATTAACGTGGTTTCCTAGAAAATGATTCTCTCCTTACCATAAATCACACGACCAGTGCACAACAGAGGCCATTTTTGAAATATCTCTTAAAATCTGCAAACAAGGAAGTTTAAATACATAACGTGTAGTAAAAGATATGTGGCAAACTTTATGACATGGTGAGCTTCGATACTTTTTGCTTCAGGTAAAGCCGATCTTCCTTCATTAGGTCAAGATAAGTTCAGAACACAATAACCTTGGGTGGATTTTCATTAAGTAATCCTAAACCTGCAAAAGTAGGTCAGTTTTCTGAATTAATACAAAACCAAAGTCTCACTTATTCAATACAAGTTTTGTCAGTGTCAAGGAAATGACCAAATTTTTTTTCAGTAACACAAAATGTTGATTTATTTTTTTTAATATTTTATTTATTTATTTATTTGACAGAGAGAGATCATAAGCAGGCAGAGAGACAGAGAGGAAAGCAGGCTCCCTGATGAGCAGAGAGCCCGATGCGGGACTCGATCCTAGGACCCTGAGATCATGACCTGAGCCAAAGGCAGCAGCTTAACCCACTGAACCACCCAGGCGCCCAAAATGTTGATTTCAATATGTGTGGCAACAGTTAGGAGTGATAGTTTAATTTGCATGTTCTTAAATCACAGAAATTAATCAATTATTCCTCTATTACATCCCAAACACATTCACTGAACAAATCATTCACTGCTTTCTATGTGTCAGACACTGCCCTAAGTAAGTGGCTGTTCCTAAGAGTTTGTGATGGTGAAAAAGAATAGGAGTGATTCCTTAACTTCAATAGATAGAACGGTTGGTAAATGAATAAATCACTTTGTCTTGGACAAGCATTGGTAGTGATTAAGAAATTTTGGTATCACAAGTGAGATGGCAAAGAGCGAATTGTTTTAGACAATAACAACCACATCCTGTGGGCTTATTAAGTGCCACATATTATGCTAAGGAGTCAAAAGAGCTGTGTCTAAAGTACACAGAAACCTCACAAGGCGGATATTTGTAATAGGACTCTGGGTCACAAAAATGACAGAAACCCAACTCCTAAAGCCCAATAAAATAGGAATGTAGTTAGAACTCTAACCACAGGCACCAAGTTCTGGGAAAAGTGCTATTCAAGTTCCTCACTGGGTCTGTCAACTCTGTTCTCTTTGCAAGTCTCCTACACTCTTCCTTCTTGGTCTGTGGATGGATTTCCTCTGGCAGGAAACAAGACCACTACTAACATTCAAGTTTTACATCTTAAATTTTTTACACCTAAGAAAGGCTATCCTTTTGGAGTTGTAATTTTAATATTCCTAGAAAGGGACATTATTAGCCAAGGTTTATTCAGATGCCCAACACCAGACCAGTGGTGTTCAGTAGGTCATGTCTCTTATATTAAGGTAATAAGATCTCGAAATTTCAATCTTTCTTATTTTACCTCCTTTCATGTACTTTCATCCTTCTCTCAATTGTTCAGAGGAATCCTGAAGTGTTAGCATTTTTCTACAAGGTAAAATGAAAAAAAAAAATACATTCACATTCATTTATGGGTTTGGTTTAATTTTTAATTGATGTTGGTTGGTTGGATTTTGTGTTGTTTTGTTTCTTTTGCTTCCTAACTAGTTTCTTGAGACTGAAGAGGAAGTCCCTGAAGAAAGTGGGTGAAAGAGTTTATGTAACAAAGATTTAAAAGCCAACATAGAGGGAAGGAAATGACTCTGACTCCCATACTTGGAAGGAAGATCGTTGAAGGTTACCTGGGCTGAGAGAGAGAGATGAAGGACTGGTGGAGCCAAGACTTCAGAAGATGGAATCTCTAGACCAGAAGGATCACAGGAGAGTTAGGGATGAGAGGGAAAAGTTAACATGAAAATATGGCCAATCATCATAAAGGGTCAGCTCTAGGAAGCAGAGTGGAAGCCAAGATCACGCACTATCCCTGTGGATGCAGAAAAGCCCCGTCAGTGGTTATCGTCACTATTGGGCAAAGACTGGCTGTCATTCTCAGCTGCCTCTACTTCAGTGATGTATTATCCAGCATATGAGCCTATGCCCGTAACTTCGCAAAACCCCTTGTAGACACTATTTTTATCATCATCTCAGGACACACGTGAGTACCCCAAAATAGCACAAGAAACCAGACCCACGAAATACAGCAGTGGTGGAAAAAGGAAAACCCCAGTGCAGGTATGTGAGTGGGCTCAAGAGTGGAAACACTCACCCTTATTTCCAGGGTAGTCATGTAGATGGCAGGTAGGAAAGGGAAAGTTTCAGATAAGGTGCTGGCATGGGTTGCAGGACAGATGAAAACGTAATGACCTCCTGGATAGAAATATTCTCCTTTGACATATGAGGCAACTGGTTTTTAAAGTTAAATACTTACCAAAGTTCACAGAGCTAGGAAATACCAAGCCACAAGGCAGACTCAGCCGTGGCTGTGAACAGTGATGCGACAGTGCCTCAACATTCAGATCTTTATGGAAACTTCTTTAATAACTAAAAATGTGCAAGAGGTATTTGTGGAAAATTTGGAATCAAAATTTCAGCTTTTTTTTTTTTTTTTATGGTGCCAGCTTCTGGCACCCAGGAATCATACAGCTATCTGAGCAGCCATGGAAACAGATGGTTCTAAGATAATGTATACAGTATTGGGAGAAGCGTTTTTGGTTTGGGTTTTGTTTTTTGAAGAAAAATGTAGTTATCTCCAGCCATTATTTTTCTAGATATGTGTGTCTTGAACTCACATTGGAATCGGGGGGCGGGGGGTTGTGGGTGTTTTGCATATGTATGTGTCCATTTTAATGAAAAATTAGTATGTGCATGGTATGGATCATTTGGCCCACTTAAGTGATAATTTTCAAGGGACAGAAGGACCCCAAAGCCATAGAAAACACAGAACTTTAATTGATATGCATCTTTAAGAACTTTTTAAAAATCTTAAATAAAATTCATGGTAATTATAGAAAAATCAATTATTACTGAATTATTGAATTACTATGCTTCTAAATCATCATTTTCATAGTTTTGTAGTATTGTATTACTTGAAGATGCCCGATAGTACTAAATGGCAAGTTAGAGAAACAGAATTCAAGTTAACTTGAGAATCTAATGGAAATTTTGCCTCAGGTAGCTATAAAAGGTATTGCAAATATGTTGTCAATCTCTCTCTTTCTCTCTCCCTCTCTGTCCATCCATCCATCTCTCATCTTCCCAGGTCTCCGCTCGCCCTCATTCTCTCCTATGACAACTGCAAGGGGAGCAAGGATCCGGAAGCTCTGAGTTTTTGACATTACAGCTCTTATTATTCAAGAGCAAAGAAAGAACTTCTCTCTAGCTTTCAAGTACCAAGTTCCTTAAAAAGAAGAAGAAGGAGGAGGAAAAGGAGGAGGAGGAGAAGACAATGACCTTGATTAGTCCTAACTGGGCCACATGTCCTCCCTTGGATCATACCTGGGGCAAAGGAATTAGGCACCAAGACTGGCTGTTCCTCATTCGTGTGTCTACTCTTTCCTCTGGAGTGATGTTAACATCAGCCCCACCAGAGTCAATGTTGGGTAAGGAATAGGAGCGATGAGTGGGGCTGGGGCCAGCTCTAGCTCGCTGGGTGTTGACTGTACGCATCTCTTCCCAACTCTAGATGCACTATATGGGAATCAGCCATAGTGGGAATTTATACATAATAGACACCAGCATACGCTGCAATCTAATACATTTTTTGTTTATTTTCCTGAAAGCAGATTGTTACACATTTACCAGAAAGTCCTGCATGGGAGCACCCCCCACCCCCAGGGCTGGGTTTAGGAAGACAAAGTGTGGAGAGGAGAGACAGGCTATGCTACTATCAGACCCATTTATTTTCTATGAGAGCAGTCGATAAATAGTATCTACAAAACCAGCAGGTATATTAACTTTTGCAATGGTTTTTCATGAACAGAATTCTGGGATTAAAAATGGTCATTTAACTACAACAATTATACATTAGCTATCCTGCGACAAGAAAATGAAAAGCTTTAAAGGTTTAAAAAGAAAAAAAGGATATCTTTTTAAACTTCCACCTGCTTTCAGACTGCTCCAAGTAGAGTTTTGGAATTGTTTTTTACATGGCATTTACTCACCTCACAAGTGTTCAAATAGAGAAAAATAATATTAACATGTTTCAAGAAAAGAAAAAAAAATACCATCTACATTCAGATAATTCTGTAAAAACATGACCCGTATACCATGGCATTTCATTTGGAATAAATTCTACCTTAGTCTTTCCTCAGGTCATTTATGGAAAAATAACCCTGTGGTTGAGTCTGTCTTTGCCGAGGAAAATATCATATCCCGATGCCTGTTACCCATGTTAAATAATGATAATATAGCATAATAATGATAACATATCATAATAATGATATATTTGATAAATATTCTAAAGCATATATAGAATATAAATATTCTATAGCATGTGGGGATTCTTTTCACAAATCCCCACATGCTATACAACAGCCATTATCTCACAAATATTGGAACACTACCCACATCCCAGTCTCTGGTTTCATTTTAATGCAAGAGTGAAAGTGAGCAAACTTCTATGACTCTCTCTCAATGCTGATATTTCTAAGATTTGAGGACGTTCCTTGTAAAATGACTCATGATCATGGGCTAGGCTGCCTAATTAAGTGCCTTTTTCTTAGATCATGCACATGGCTCCCTGTTTTTTGTGTCAAAAGAAGTTTGTTTGTTTGCTCATCTCTTTGTTTGTTTGTTTGTTTGTTTTTTCCCAAGAGAAACTTTTTTGTCAAATTTTTGTTGTTGTTATTGTTGTTGTTGTTGTTATAGATTTTATCTACTTATTTAACAGAGACAGACAGCAATGGAGGGAACACAAAGAAGGAACGTGGGAGAGAGAGAAGCAGGCTTCCTACTGAGCAGGCAGCCTGATGGGATCATGACCTGAGCCGAAGGCAGACGCTTAATGACTGAGCCATGCAGGTGCCCTTCTTTTTGTTAAATTTAGATGTAACTACATTTATTGAGCAAATGATAATAATAGCTATGGCATAACTTATCACATTAACACAGCTAACATCTATTGAACACTTACTACCTTGCCTGGTAGGCACTGTGCTACAGACCACCTTACTTTCACCATACTACTGAATCCATACAATAGCCCTAAGAGACAGGAAATCTTATTCCCTTTTGACATATGAGAACACCGAAGCAGAAAGAAGAGAACAAGCTCTCTCAAGGTCACAAAACCATTGAATGGCATTGCCAGGGATCAAACCCTGGTGTGACCCCAAACTCCATGCCCTCAACTCTCTGAGTCTGTTAGCTAAAGGACTAAGGTGCTTCACGTATCCATTTCCCACACACAAAGTCTCTGGGGTGCAGGTTTTGTTAGTTACCTTTGCAGGTGATCATAACAGGGCTCAAGGAGTTTAGGAAACATGCCCAAATTTCTAAAGCTGCAAGCAGTAATTGCCTGAAGTGGATTTCAGAGCCAACTAACTTCTTACCCTGAGCTCTTACTCCTACTGTGCACTTCTCGGCAGAGTTAAGGGATTTAAATGTGTTATAAGTTTACTTATTTGAAAATTTCAAGAAAACAGGCTTAAATGATTAATGTATCAGTGTTTGGCTATATTAAAAACATGCCATTTATTCAGAGTCTCAATTCTATTACAGTCGAGGGTAACAATAGAGAGTGAGCGCTAGAGTAAATCACAGACTCCCACCAATTTTCTGGGAAGAAAATGTCAGAGGGGGAATCTATGCTATAGAAGAAGGAGAAATGTACCTGCACTAGCCAGTAGAAATAGAGTCGATTGTTGAATCCAGGAGGCATTATGCCAGCCAGCCAGAACTCAGAGAAAGAGAAAACAAACAGAGAAATTGGGCAGAATCATCTGTACCCTTTAATCACAATAGAGCAGCCAGAACAGGCCACGCTGAGTTAAACATCCATCGCAACCGCACTGCACATAGCCAACTCCGAGTCACTCCGGCCCTAGCACCAACTCTTACTGTAACGGCATCATAATGAGAAAATGACATGCAAATGAAGTAAGCAGTGGTTAGGGGCAGTCACAGACCTGTAATTGCCTCAATTTGGGGGGAGTTGTGGTGGGCTTCGGGGGATGGTGTGCAATTCAGAACAAGAATAATTTTCATGAAATGACAGACCATGACACCTGTGAGAGTTAACCTGCGTGGCCTGTGCACTCAAGGGAAGGAGCAGAGCCTGAGTCCTGTGACCTTGTCACGTCTCAAGTGGACTCCAAGTCTGGGTTAATCTAAGTGATAAAGCATGTAGATTTCCTCATTGTCTTGCCACACCTGATCACTGATGCATGGAAAGGAACCCTAGAAATCAGAAACAATGGGCTGGAATGAATAATTGGAAAAGTAGACCATGTTTCTCATAGCAGAATCAACAACACAAAGGTACCAGTTCTCAAGGAGCACAAAGAGAGCCAACAATGTGACCACTTTGAACCACTTCAAAATCTTGAAATTAAGGAAAACTTAAAGTTCCTAATGAAACAAAGGTAATTGGTTAAAAGAGTCCCTGAACATAGGTTGGAAGGGGGTCTCGGATTCGTAAAATTCCCTTTCTCAGTAAGAATTCTAACAAATCAGAGAGTTTGGTAATTAGGAAGGTGGGGATGAGGCGTATTACAGGAGAAGGTGTTTGGCAAGGTGGACAAGGATCAGGCCCGTCATAGTGGCAACAGGCTCAGAGGTAGTCCAGGAAATTTTCAAGATATTTATTTGTTTGTTTGTTTGTTTGTTTGTTTGTTTATTTGGAGAGCATGTGCTAGTGGGGAGGTGGGGGGAGGGAGAGAGAGGTTCAAGCAGGCTCCACACCCACCCCAAGGCTCACTCTCACTACCCTGAGATCAAGACCTGAGCTGAAATCAAGAGTCAGTTGCTTAGGTGACTGAACCACCCAGCCACCCCCTCTCGATCCAAATTTAGGTGGCTATATACACTAGCAGACTTGTAGACTAGGGAATCAGGAACTTCTGTTTGCCTTCTGGAATTATAAGCAAAGACAGAAAGCTTTCCTCACTGCCTTTAGGCCAGATGAAGTGTATCACTTAGAGCATAGGTAATAAGCGTTACCTCACTGCGTGCTCAGATCTGTCTTCCCCCAGTAGACTGTGAGCCCCTCACAGACAGAGAAGCCCCCTCACACAGCAAAGACCAAACAAATATTTATTGGACAGAATAAATGAAGAAATATTAAAGTCTACTTGTATTGCGCCAACTCATCTTGAAACCATGTCAGGAGAGCAATGGCAAGTCTTTGTTCCCGTGCAGACATTCCTCTCCCGTTTAAACCCAAACTAATTCAAAGTCTGATAATTCTGCCTTTTAAATTATTTCTTTCTGAGAGATACTATTGCTTGTTTGAGCTACCCACTTTGCTGCTGCTTCATCTATCTTGTTCTTAACTCTGGATCTGTGGCCAGCGTCCTACGGGGTGGGCACCACTCGACACAAAATGAGTGGGAGTGGGATGGCCCAAGCTGCCCTTCAGCTGAAGTGTGAAGTAATTGAAATGTGAGTTTGCCTGCCTCCCACCTCCTCTCTCAGTAGCCTAGATTGGGAAGATATTGTGTATATTTTCTTGGAATAATGCCACTCACATAAGTATGGCAATTAAAGCTTAAATCTACCCTTCTATTTCCCAATATCCCTGTTGAGGGTGCTGTGAGACTATCTAAGGATGAACATGGCCACTGCTATGACAGGGTTAGGGTTAGGTTCCCAGTAGGGTTAGATTAGTGTTAGGTTAGAGTTGGGGTTAGGGTTAGGGTTAAGTTGCAGTTAGGGTTAGAGTTTGGGTTATGGATAGTGTTTGGGTAGGGTTAGGGTTTGAATTAGGGTTAGAAGTAGGGAGCACAGTACTCCAACAAATACGAGAGAGAATGTGAACATCTTGTACCCATTCCTAAGTTGTACATGCATGCCTGAGATGGTTTCTCAACTCATGTTGTTACAATATTTGTGCACGTAAAGACTGCTTAATTCGGTATATCATTTGCTCTGAGAACACAAATAATATAAACTCTATAACAAAGAATTTGTCCCTAAAATATTAAAAGAAGCTACCCCTGAGGCAGTTTGAATTGTAAACAATGGTGAATGTAACACAAATAATGTAACATAAGACAAAATCTACTGCAGATTGTAAATAATTTCTAAAAACTTTTTTGCTATAATTACGATCTAAAAATGCAAGGAAACAAATACAAAGGTAATAGTTAAAGAAATACCAAATGAGAAAATGCCCCATTAAGCTAGGTCTCTACTAGTGAGTCTATGTTTTTCAAACGATTTTCCCATTTCATCTCAATTGCTGAATTTGTTGGCATAAAGCTGTTCCGAATATCCATGTGTATTGAAACTGTGGGAATAACCCCTGTCTTGTTCCTGATATTGGTGACTCACTCTTCTATTTTTCATTATTGGTCTAGCTTCAGAAATGATCAGTTTGATCTTTTCAAAGAACCAGCTCTAGGTTTTGTTAATTTTCTCTAATATTTGTCAATTTCTAATTATATTGTTTCTCACTTTTATTATTTCCTTTTTTCTATTTTGTCAGGGTTTACTCTGGGTTTTTTTCTAACTTTTTGTTGTGAAGTCTTTTGATCATTGATTTCAAACCTTTCTTCTAAAGTAAACATTAAATGTAATATATCAGTTGCCTAATTGCTATGATATAAGGTAATACATATTAGGTATCAAATACATGATATAAACAATCAAAAAAGATACTGGGAAAGCTTCATAGAAGAGGAGATGACATTTGATATGGGCCTTAGTTAAAAGGTTGACTAGAAGGGAAGTTTGGAGGCAGAAAGAATGATTCCAGGGCACAGAGTGTTCGCTGAGGGGAAGGTGCATGCCGGGAAGTGGAAGGACACACTATGAAAGAAACAGTTTCTAATACTGTAGGGATTCAAAAACTCTCTTAAAACTCTTTTTTTTTTTTTTTTAACCTTCCAAGTGAAGGTTTTGTTAACCTTGTGAAAGCTGCGCATGTGAACAGATGTACTCTGGAAAAACAAAATCGGATCAATACTGGCCAGAGAACAAAGGGGTTCTGACCTGAATGATTTCCACGTTTGGCTACTGTATATCAATCACAGGCGACAGCAGCGACTGTTCTGCTGTGACAGAGAAGATCTAGACTGATTTCCGTTAGACATGCTTCTGCTAAAATAGATTAATTCTTAGTCATCAGAATCTGATTTGGGCTCAAGCTTAGCAGGCTAATTTTCAGCCTATGGGAATAAAGTCACGGTAATTTTCGGATCATTTAATGGAAAAGAAGCCAGCAATGATAGAAGAAAAACACCACGCCAAGAAACTACCAATGTCAAATATTTCCTACATCTCTAAACAGCATCTGATCAGGGTTTACTTTTTTTTTTTTTAAAGATTATTTATTTATTTATTTATTTGACAGGGATCACAAGTAGGCAGAGAGGCAGGCAGAGAGAGGGGGAAGCAGGCTCCCTGCTGAGCAGAGAGCCAGATGCGGGCCTTGATCCCAGGATACTGGGATATGACCTGAGCCGTAGGCAGAGGCTTTAACCCACTGAGCCACCCAGGCACCCAGGGTTTACTTTTAAAGGCACAATTCTCCTAATAATTAAGAAGGGGATTTTTCTCAGGGTGCATAGTTTACAACTGGGGGAAACATCACTGGAACAAGGCTCATTAAACCTTTGCTTTTCATCACAGTCTAACTCTTGTTGCTGAGGTTCCCTACAATTTGATGCAATGGTTTGGGGCAATTATTTCACTTCCAAAGGAATATAGGGTGTTTTGGAGCAAACAGTAAACAGCAAGGAATACGCCAGTGGGAGCTTGGTATTTAAGGAATAGGAATTGGTGGCTTTTCTTTACTTTCTCTCATTGAAAAGCTGCCCTTGTTCTATAACCAACTTGACTCGAACACACACGTACTTATTAAATGCAGGCATGCCTTCCATGCATGAGGAAGGCATGGATGAGGAATAGCTCCTGATGAGGAATGGCTCCTGATCCTTGCCCTTGAGATTGCCCAGTGCCATAAGGAGACAGTGTGAGATGTGCTATAAAAGGAGGAAAGTACAAGGTGCGGTGGAAACCCTGAGCCTGAAGAAGTTAGAGGACACGTCCCTCAGGCGGTCACCATCTCACTGAGTCGTGAAACGTGATGAGAACTTTGGCAGGATTATGAACTAGCAGTCACACCCGGCCGTTCAAATACTATTAAGTAAACAACAGCCATTAGTCCTATTTTACCATTTTTTCCACCAATGTCCTTTTCTCTTCTAGGATCCAATTCAGGATACAACATGGCATTAGTTGTCACATCTCATTAGCTTGCTCAGCTCTGCGGCAGTTGTATCATTTTTTCTTTATTTCCCATGACTGACAATTTTAAAGATACTTGACCATGTGTTTTATAAAATTCCTTCAGTTTAGATTTTTCTGGTGTCTTTTTAATGATTGAATTGGAGTTATGAGTTTGCAGGAAGAACATCACAGAGGTGAGGGGTCTTCATTGCATCAAATCAGAGGTACAAGGTATCAACCTGACACAGCACCGTTGGTGTTGACCCCCAACCCCTGGTTAAAGGTGCTTCAAGTTGAGTTTGCAAAGTATAGCAAAGTTATTAATAATTCTCTTTTCTTACTCTTGTCTTTGCCTAAGAGTCAATAAGTCCATGCCACACTCAAGGGAAGAGTATCTACACATACCATTTGAATACTTTTGTAAGGAAGATTTTTCCTTCTCTCCCATTTATTTATTTAATCATTTATTTATTTCTGTTGGGACAAATACATTTTACTTTGGGTTATTATTTTTTTTAAATATTTTACCTATTTATTTGACAGACAGAAATCAGAAGTAAGCAGAGAGAGAGGAGGAAGCATGGTCCCTGCTGAGCAGACAACCTGAGGCAGGGCTTGATCTCAGGACCCTGGGATCATGACCAGAGCCAAAGGCAGAGGCTTTAACCCACTGAGCCACCCAGGCACCTCACAGTTATTATTCAACACTATAGCAATACTTTTTGTTCAAATTGTTCCAGCTTTGGCCATTGGGAGCTCTATCTGGTCATCTCTGGTGTCCTTTGACAGACACCCACGTTTACATTCTTTCAGCATTTCCTTGCTTTTTGGGCACAAGATGCTATGAGATCACATTGTACTATCCATGAACCAGTCCTAGAATCAGCCATTTCCCAGTGAACCCTGTCTCATTTTATGGGAGAACAGTATTTATTGAACAAGATATGCACACTAGGTATGGAGTTTTTTCAACGTGTTTATAACCTGAGATAAACTCGAAATGGATAAAAGACCTCAATGTGAGGCAGGACCTGCCAAAATCCTAGAGGAGAACATAGACAGTAACCTCTTTGACATCAGCCACAGCAACTTCTTTCAAGATATGTCTCCAAAGGCAAAGGAAACAAAAGCAAAAGTGAAGTTTTGGGACTTCATCAAGGTCAAAAGCTTCTGCACAGCAAAGGAAACTCATCAAAACAAAGAGGCAACCCACTGAATGGGAGAAGATATTTGCAAATGACTACAAAGGGCTGATATCCAATATCTATAAAGAACTACTCAAACTCAACACACACAAAACAGATAATCACATCAAAAAAATGGGCAGAAGACATGAACAGACACTTCTCCAAAGAAGACATACAGATGGCTAACAGACACATGAAAAAATGTTCATCATCATTAGCCATCAGGGAGATTCAAATCAAAACCACATTGAGATACCACCTTACACCAGTTAGAATGGCCAAAATTAACAAGACAATAAACAAGAAGTGTTGGAGAGGATGTTGAGAAAGGGGAACTCTCTTACACTGTAGTCAGGATTAAAAATTGGTACAGCCACTTTGGATAACAGTGTGGAGATTCCTTAAGAAATTAAAAATAGAGCTACCCTATGACCCTGTAATTGCACAGGGTATTTACCCCCAAAGATATAGATGCAGTGAAAAGAAGGGTTATTTGTACCCCAATGTTCATAGCAGCAATGGCCACAGTCACCAAACTGTGGAAAGAACCAAGATGCCCTTCAATGGATGAATGAATATAGAAGATATGGTCCATAGATACAATGGAGTATTATGCCTCCATCAGAAAGGATGAATACCCAACTTTTCTATCAACATGGATGGGACTTGAAGAGATTAGGCTGAGTGAAATAAGTCAAGCAGAGACAGTCAAGTATCATATGGTTTCACTTACTTGTGGAGCATAAGGAATAACACAGAAGACATTGGGAGATGGAGAGAAGTGAGTTAGGCCAAATTGGAGGGGGAGACAAACCATGAGAGACTATGGACTCTGAGAAACTGAAGGTTTTGGAAGGGAAGAGGGTGGGGGGTTGGTTGAGCATTGTGATGGGTATTATGGAGGGCACGTATTGCATGGAGCACTGGGTGTGGTGTATAAACAATGAGTTTTGGAACACTAAAAAAATTTAATTTAATTTAATTTAAAAAAAAACAGGCATGAAGGAAATAGAAGAAATAATAGCAAAAAAAAAAAAAAAAACTGGAAGCTGAAAAGTAACTGGCCAATTGGAAAATTTCTTAACAAACTATGAAAAATAAAACGTAACCCAGCACTGGCAGAAATAAAGAAGCAAGCCAACTGGTACCACAGAACCCCCAGAAAGACTTGGAATTAGAGGTGCCAGCTACCTCTGAAAAATGGGAGTGCGGATAAGCTAACAAGAGAAGAATGGATAAACGGCCATGAGATAAGCTCTTTGCTCCCTAGATCTCTCCCTACACTCTGTACAGCCTGATAATTATTTCTGCCAGGCTAGCCCAGAACTGGGAGTTTACTCTCCAGAGAAATTCAACCAGAGGACTCTGGACTTGGGCACTGTAGGCTTAGTGGAGGGGGTGTCAGACTGAAAACAAGAGAATTAAAGAAAAGGTTCTACATGAAATTTTGAGACTTCCTACTCCTATTCTTATTTGTCTCTCGGAGCACAAGCAGCCAGATTGGAGGATTGCTCTCTGGATAAACGAAAAGAAAAGACCCACAAGTAGTGACAGTCAGGGGTCCCAATGTATGTGGTCCAGTCTACCTCCCTCATGATGAATCTTGTTGTGAAAGGTATCAAACATAAAGAATATGAATAACATATATGTATAACAGACATAGGTTTATTTGTGTATATATGAAAAGATATAGATGAACAATTGTATAACATAAAATAATTACAAACATCTATAGCAACTATTAAGGTAAAATTTTTAAAAAATGATGAAAATAAACATTTTGTAGCTACCACCAAGGTTAAGAAATTGCCAGTGCTATAGAAGGAAACCACTGATTCATACCCCCTTCCCCATAATTCTAATTTTTAGGCTTATTTTACCATTATGTAGACTATATAAATAGCCCTGAAAATATACTTTTTTTACCTTTTTAAAAATTTATAGACAGTGTTATACCAGTGTATTATTTATTACTTGATTCTTCAACATACTATTTGAGAGATTGATTTATGTTGATTGTGATGGTTAATTTTATGTGTCAACTTGACTGGTTCACAGGGTACCCAGATATTTCTAGAATGTTATTCTAGGTGTTTCTGGATAAGATTAACAGTTGCATTGGTAGACGGAGTAGAGCAGATTGCCATCCCCAGTGCTGATGGGCTTCATCCATGTAGTTGAAGGTCTGAATGGAATAAAAAAGCTGATGCTCCAGTGAGTAAGGACTCCTCCTGACTGCCTTTGAGCTGGGTCATCATTAATATTTGTCTTTCCCCTGACTTTGGACCTGGCCTGAAACATTGACTCTGCCTGAGTTTGGGCTCTCTCGGTTCTCAGGTAGAGAACTTGGATTGGAATGACATCACTGACTCTACTGAGTCTTCAATTCATCCACTTACTGGCAGATCTCACGGAACTTGTTCATAATCATGTGACCCAATTGCTATAATAAACCCCACTCCCTCTTTCTCTCCATATCCTATTGGTCCTATTTGTCTGGGACACCTGTGACTAATACATTGATGAGTGTAATTGTAGTTTGTTCATTTCCTTTTCTGTATAGCATATATTTATCTATTTTAATATTAATGGATGTTTGTTTTGTTCAGAGTTATTATGATACCAATTTGGGATTACTATAAATAATACTAATATGGGTCTCCCTGTACATGTGTCCTAGTCCACATGAGAAAATTTCTCTTGGATGTATAACAAGGAATCACATTCCATCAGCTCTATAGATTCAGCACAGTGTTATTTTTAAAAGCTCAGCAAAAAAATTTTTTTTCTTTTTAGAAATTGACATGCTTGCTAAAATATACATGAAATTTGGGAGCCTGAGTGGTTCAGTCAGTGAAGCGTCTGCCTGCAGCTGAGATCATGATCCAGGGTTCTAGGATAGAGGCCCACATTGGCTCCCGGCTCAGCAGGGAGGCTGCTTGTCCCTTTGCCTCTGCCTCCCTCTCTCTCTGTTTCTCATGAATAAAGAAATAAATTTTAAAATGCAATTCATTTTAAATTTTAAATTTTAAAAATGCAAATTCAAAAGATTAAGAACGGCCCAAACACTTTTGAAATAGAATTGAAAGACTTAACCTACCTGACTTTTATTTATTTATTTATTTGACAGACAGAGATCACAAGTAGGCAGGGGATCAGTCAGAGAGAGGGGAGGAATCAGGCTCCCCGCCAAGCAGAGAGCCTGATAAGGGGCTCGATCCCAGGACCCTGGGATCACAACCTAAGCTGAAGGCAGAGGCTTTAACCCACTGAACCACTCAGATGCCCCTTAACCTACCTGATTTTAAGACTTATTAAAAGTTATCAGTTACAGTATCAAGATAGTAGACTATTTGTGTCAAGAATGATAACTTGATCAGTAGAAGAGAATGGAGAGTCTAGAAATATATCCACACATATCATCAATTTATTTCTAACAAAGATGCAAAGCAATTTCATGGAGGAAGAATAGTTATTTGCTAAATGGTGCTAGAGCAATTGGATACCCATATGTAAAATAATGAACCTTGACTATTACCTCATAATATATACACAATTTATCTTAAAATAGACCAGAAAACTAAAAGTAAGAGCTAAGATTATAAAACTTCTAAAATCTTAATGACCTTGGGTTTGGTAGAATTCTTATATATAACACAAAAGGCACAAAATCTAAAAGAAAAAAAATTGGCATCAAAGTTTAAAATTTCAGTCTTCAAAAAAACACTATTAATAAAATGAAAAGGTGAGCCATAGACTTGGGGGAAGTTTCTTAGCAATTCCTTTCCTCAATATATACCTCAGAGTCTAGAGTACACACAGCCACATAGAAGTATGATCATAGCAGCTTTCCTCATAATAGCTTCAAACTGGAAATAACTTATATACTAGAAAATTACACAGCACTAAAAAAACAAATTACCAATACACACTACAACATGGGTGGCTTTCACAGATATTATGTTCAGCCAAAGAAGCTAAACAGAAGAGAGTATACATTATATGATTCTCTTTACATGAAATTTAAGAATAGACAAAACTAAGGTGATCACAGGTGATGCAAGTCAAAACAGTGGTTACTTAAAGGAGATGGGATAGGTGTTGACTAAGAAACTCACAAGTGTACCTCTTGGATTTCTGAAAATATTCTGTATCTTGTTCTAAGTGGTGGTTATATAGGTATATACAAAGGTAAGATTTCACTGAGCTTAATACTTAAATGTATTATACTGTATGCTTCAGCCTTAAAAGAGTTATAGAAATGAAGAAATAAGTTATATATAAACATAAAATATATATACACATAAAAGTACATATGCATATATATACTTAAAACATATATATGTGTTATATAAATACACACACACACATATATAACACACATATGTTATCTTACATTAGAATGAGGAATTGCACTTAGTAAAAATAATCCATTAGAAGTAAGCAAAATCATGTCTTCGCCAGCAATCTTCAGTAAGAAACACCTTATTGATTTATAGTTTCTGACCTCATAGATTATGTGAATGTTACTGACCAGCCAAAGCAAGGGAATTTTACAGCATATGTTTATAGGCTAGATAAAATGTGTCTCTCCTTAACTTCCTTTTATAGAGCTGATGAGGTTAGAGTTGCTAGATTTTCCTGATTTATAGATTTTACAGATTTATAGAGTTGGGTTCTTCCTCCCTCTAGGAGGATTATACTTTATCACTTCCAGTCATGGCCGCATCATTTGCTTTGGTCAATGAAAAGTGAGAGGAAGAGAGGGGACCACCTGTGAGAACAAGCTCTTAAAGCTGCTGGGTGGGTCAAACTCTATTCCCTCTGCCAAAAGACTGGTGGTGTCTAGATAGAGGTGCCCCATCAACCTGGGCTCTAGAATGAAGATGACCTGGTGGAGGACCATATTGGTAAGTAGCCTGAGAAATGAATCTTTGATGTTAAAATCCTTAACACTGAGATTTTTAAATTATTTGTTAGCATAGCACTATTTAGTTTAAACTGGTTTATGTAGAAATTGGTACCTGAAAGGCAGTGCTAACCTAACGAAAATCCAAGTAAGCTATGTGACATTGGTTCAGGAGACAGTCAGTAGGCAATAAAGAAACTTTGTTTCTGGAGCGATGCCAATCCTTATTATGCACTGGCAAAACATTTGGTAAGACTGTTGTTTGTATTTACTTGGGAGATAGTGAATATATTGAGTGATCCTTGGATTTTAGTTGTAGGTATAGAGGTTGACATACAAAATTAGTGGCAGACTTTACTTCTTTTTTATTATTTTTTAAATTTTTTAATTTTTTCAGCTAGCCAACATATAGTACATCATTAGTTTTTTATGTAGGTTCAATGATTAATTAGTTTTGTTATACGTACCTTACTTCTTATATATTATAAGACATTAATTTAAGGAAAAAAATTTCAATTTACAATCAGAGATAAAAGGCAATAGAGTTGAAAGATACATTTGTTTCTCTTCCCTAAACATAAAAGGCAAAACTGAGAGGGTCTTTGACCTACAAAAGGGCAAGTAAAACTGACCTCATTTCAAGGACCAAATCCGATATATGGCCATTATATTCTTTGTTACAATGTTTGAATTAATTAAGATGGAGTCCTTTCAGTTGGATAAAATAGTTCATGGGTAAGAGATTAAAGGAATGACTTGACCCCCACTTCTAAGAAACTTGATTAGCTAAAGTCACCCATAATTAAGTTTAGAGAGAGAGAGGCATGTCTTGAAAAGAAGAGAGGATGAGGCTATAGGCACATGAAGTTGGATGGAATCAAATAAAAGAGTCTAATTCATTTTACTAGTTGGGACTAAGTAGCATTGTGACTAATCTTGACTAAAAATGACCCTTATGGCCCCCAATAGTCCATGTAGTGGAAGTAGCCTGAGAAAGTGGCCTGGTCCCCAAGGAAGACATATTCTCCAATGTCCTCTTCAATTGTAGCCAAGAAGGACATGGGAGAAAGAGGAACTTTCCAGAGAGTTGAACCAAGAGTCACAGAGAATAACAGCCTGGGAGCTTATTCTCTGAGAATGGAAGAGGGTTTCAAGGAATGTTCCTTATTCTTGGGGGTTGGGGTGGGGGAACATTCTTGAAAAATTTACCCACTGTAATTTCATAATTGCTTTATGCCTTTCATTATTTCTCTTTCTGAAAGGGAATATGTGTTGCAATTATCCTTTCTGTCTTCTATCATTGACTTGAGGATGTGTGGGTCCCTCACTGAAGAGAAACCTCACTCAGACCTGATGTGGTAAAGACAATCCCAAAATGGTTTACTTTCATCTTGATGCTATTCCTGAAGTTTTGAGTTTTTTCTCCTCTGGGAGGGAAATGAATGTATTTTGTGTGCAGTGGGAGGGAAGCGGAATATCTGAATAAAATTTGGAACTGCATAAATCATGTTTTATACTATTCTTCATTTATCTTTATCTGAGGAAGGGTTATGTATCCCTCCTCGTTGACCTCCGGCTTGGTCCTATGACTTGCTTGAAACAATAAAATATGAGCAGAAGTTATCCATGCTTCTCTTTTGTGCTATTTTCACTCTGCCATGAATTCCTCTATATGCACCGATGGGGCATTCCTTTACCTTGGCTTATGAAGCAAAGATGACATGCAGCTGAGTGCCACCAACCTGTAATGGACTTGTTGCAGAAGGCAGAAATACACCTTTGTTGTTATAACTATGAGTTTTTGAAGCCGTTGTTCCTCAATGTAATTTTTCCTGAGCCAACTGATAGGGCTTTTCTTCCTCTTTTGGAGCTTTTCTGAACATATTGACCTTTTGAAAGATAAACCTGAGCCCTGTAGCACCCACCTCACCCAACAGATGCTTTAGCTGTTGGCTGAGAACATGAGTCACTCTATTGTGCTAGAAGAATAAATACTAAAATGTAGTGTTGGGAGAGTCAGGCTTGCTTTCTTGGGTTCTCATGACATCACTGAGGGTGGGAAGAGACTTGTGGAAGCTTAGCTCAACAGGTTCCCACTTTGGCTTGGGATCAAGAAGTATTCCTAATGAAATGCCCGAGAGATGGAAAACCTACTATAAAAGACTAGAACCATCAGCACATTGTGCTTGTTTTGAACTAGAAAACTTAATTTACTCCCATGGTGTCACAGAAACTCAAAAATCTTGAGTGTCTAAGAGGATGTGAAGAAGCCTTGACTGTAGAGCTATTTCTTAGCTTCTAAACTACCACTAAAGGTATGTATTTGTCATCTTAGTCAGAGAGGACCTTGTTGAGTCCATTGACTTGTCATGGTAGTCGGATCTAGCAGAGCTGAAAGGTCTCAGAATATTTATCCAGAAAAGGAACAGCCTCAACAACCTTGCCCGCCTGAGTGAATAGGGAAGAAAAATGGATTACCAAAAAATCAGTCTTATGGAACATTTCTTAAGTGAAAACTTTGACTTTACAAAGCATATCCTTAAAGCGAATTGTTACAATGTATTAGTATAGCTTAGTGGTTAAGAGGAGAGATCCTGGAACTAGATTGTTCCAGTCAGCTCTACCACTTATTAGATAGATGATTGTCTTAGGTTGGGCTCCAGGAGACAGGCTCCGAGGCAGAGATTTCCATGCAGGAGACTTTCGGAGGGTGCTCTCAGGATGAACACACAGGGAATGAAGAAAACACGACTGATTGGAAAGATGAGTTAGAGTATGACATAGTTGCAACAAGGCTGCAGCTGACCCCCATGGTTGCTCAGTAGCTGGAATGGCTTTCAGAGATGTTCTGAATTGAGGTAAGGGGCATTGGCGGTGGGTTGCTCTTGAGGGAAGGGAATAATCTTGGGTAAAGCAGCTTCCTGTGGCCAAAGGAAATATCTGAGGAAGGACTCCCCTGTGACTGTCAATAGCCAACACACCTAGAATAGAGCCTGGGTCCTGATGGAGTGCTGAGAAGCACCCTGCAGCATGATAGCAATTAAGGGCAAAGTTACTTAACCTCTCTACCCCTTGGTTTCTCAGACTATAATATGGAAAACCAATGGTACCTCTCTTACTGTTTTTTTTTTTTTTAAGATTTTATTTATTTTGTCAGAAAGAGAGAGAAAGAGAGAGTGAGTACAGGCAGACAGAGTGGCAGGCAGAGTCAGAGGAAGAAGCAGGCTCCCCGCAGAGCAAGGAGCCGGATGTGGGACTCAATCCCAGGACACCGGGATCATGACCCGAGCCGAAGGCAGCTGCTTAACCAACTGAGCCACCCAGGCGTCCCTTACTGGGTTGTTTTGACAACATATTAATATTTGTAAAGCATTGGGAATATTGCCTACCACACAGTGAAACTATATAAGTGATTGTTAAATAAATAATGGTGCAGTGAAGGTTTTCAGGGAATATACTTTAAGAAATAGATGGGGGAGCTTTATAATTAGTCTATTAATTGTTTCTGTGGGGACCGTCACTCTAAAAGTGCTTTTAAATATTTGAAAGCAGTTAATTTTCAAGTAGTTTAGAAGTTCTCTACGAAAATCCTAAGAAAAGTATTAATTTGCTTGGGAGCAGCTTTTTGGCAATCATGCATATACAATTCATCTCAGGCTTTCTTCAAATTATTATATACTTTGAATTTCTAAAATATGAATAGAAGGGGTATGATTCTTGACAGGTGCTGTACTAAATATCTTACATGTGTTTCTCATTATGACCACTTTAAGAGATAAATACTATATTGTTATTGTCTCTGTGTACAGATGGGAAACAGACTCAGAAGGTTTTGTAAGACTCCAAAGCCTTGATACCTAACCACTGCATCCTTCCATACAAATCACCCACACACTCAGCTGTTCCAAGTCTTTGAAATGTCTGATTTCTTAAACCCTACACTCAAAGAAAATGTAGCCTACCAGTGTTGCCCTTCACAGATGCATAAATAACCCAACAGCATCATCTTGTAGCTTGTTAATGGAATACACAAGCTTCCCATCTTAGATAATAAATAATTAAGATACTGAAATGTTAAACCTAACTCAGATTCACATTGTAGATGTCAGCTTGCACAGTATTCTAGAAGCATTATACAAAAAAGATACATTTTCTATTAAGCTACGTATTTAGGAGAAGGATATGTATATCATGGCATCAAAAATAGACTCAGCGCTTTCTAATCATAGTATCTCTCACAGTCTCACCCTTCAAAAAGCTGATCCTTTAAAAACAGCCTATATAGTTACTAATCCACTAATTCATAGATACTTGTAGTTCTATCCCAAGTCAGCAACTGCGTCTGCCCATTGAGAAACCTAATCGATAACTGAAGCTCCAGAGCTGCCAATGCTTAACCAGCGCAGCCAGTGACAATTCTATCACTGAATCTCAATGTTAGAAATCATCCCAGGGGCGCCTGGGTGGCTCAGTGGGTTAAGCCGCTGCCTTCGGCTCAGGCCATGATCTCAGGGTCCTGGGATGGAGCCCCACATCGTGCTCTCAGCTCTGTGGGGAGCCTGCTTCCTCCTCTCTGTCTGCCTCTCTGCCTACTTGTGATCTCTGTTTGTCAAATAAATAAATAAAATCTTAAAAAAAAAAAAAGTGTTTAAAAAAAAAGAAATCATCCCGGCTGAGCTACATTTTTACCAGGTCCATCTGACATACAAGGTCAGGTTCTATAGGGTAAAAGAATACAAGAGTGTTCCCACTACTGGACGATGCTCCTGTTCAAAACCAGGTGGTGGGTATTAGAGAGGGCACGGATTGCATGGAGCACTGGGTGTGGTGCAAAAACAATGAATACTGATATGCTGAAAATAAATTTTAAAAAAATAAAAAAATAAAAAAAACAGAACACGTTAAGGTGGTATTTCACCTTTAAACCACCGTTCTTCCCACCGCATCAAACCAACTCCAGCTTGTTCAGGTGCTAGACTGAGACACGTTGAGCTCAGGAACAATAGACCCCAACACTAGCCTAACCCCCAGGAGACGCTAATCAAATTCCCTTTAGACAGTGATTGATGGAAACATGGTGGGTGAGTCAGATCTGCCCAACAACACACAGGAGGAGCCGATGGGATGGAACTTCCTTTGCCAAATACAAAGACAAAGCCCAAGGAGGGAAACATCTTTGGTCTCTCTCCCTGCTTCTTCCTGTTCTGATGTTTCTGAAAATGCAACAGCTCTCTTTGAACACAAATCAAACAACTGAGAGAATTACAGAGACGCCAGCTCTGACAGTACCTGCACAGGGAGGAATACCCAGAAGCTGCCTAACCCCAGACTATTTAAGTCCAAATTAATAGTTATTAGTTTGTCCAAACACATTGCTGATGGACACAGTGCCCGTGCACCTATCCCCATCTTTTCTTTCTTGCCATTGCCCAACGTTCTGTCAGCTGCCTTTTACGTACATGGTCATGGGTAATCTCATTGGCATATGGTTCCTGAACATTTTTTAAATGTTGAAACCAAAAAACACATTTCCATTATTATGACTATGCTAATATTCTATTATGGCTATATATAATATATAGTAATATAATATATATGATGGCTATATATAATATATGTAATTCATTTTATTATTATTTATATTATATAATATTAGTATATAATATATATTATATATTATTTTATTATTATTTATATACTATATAATACATAGTACAAATAATACATAGTACATAATATAACATTATGACTATGTTAATAAACCCAAGTAGTGGGATGTAATTACTGAATGTAAATTACTGGATGTAATATACTGGATTATAAAATAATTACACCTGAGTCACTCAAAGGAGAATGTCAAGTTAGAGTAAAACCTCTTTCCTTACACTCACTCCATTAATAGCTCAAAAAAAAAAATGAGTCTACAACATATTTGGAGTACTTATTGCTCACACAGTATTTAAAAATTTTTTTTCCTAGAGTTTCTCATTGCAAAATAATATATGCCTTCTTTACCATATTCCCAATATCTTTCGGATTCTTACTCTTTCTTGGAATCTAGTGTATTTTTTTCCTTGATGTCTCCTACCTTTTATTCCAATTTGGATTGATTTCTTAGTATTTGGAGCATGACTTTCTTGTACAACTTTTATTTTTCCAGAAGTTTCTAATTGCCCCTTTTTTTCAATGCCTTCAATTTATACTCAAGCTTTTCAAATTTCCAGTCATTTGAGTTCCATGGAGTAGTTTTTCTATGTCCTTTCCCAAAGCCTTCCAACCTTCTGCTTTAGTATTGATTGGTTGCTCTCTACACCTGATGCACACCTACTATTCTGGGACTTTACTATTTAACAAGGTTCAGTTGATTGTTTTGTGACCTTGATTCTTTCTCACTTGAATCATAGTGAGGTATATCCTTGAGTAATATTCTAAGAACAGGTGAGTGGGAAGATAAACTGTTTGGAATTTCATGATTTCTAAATATTTTATTCTTCCTTACACTTTCTTAATAGGTTAGCTGCACCTAGAACTTCAGGTTTAAGATCACTTTCCTCCAGAAATTTAACAACATTGCACTCTATCTTCTAGCATCCAATTTTGCTTTTGAAAAGATTGTCGTCTTGGTTTTGATTTCTCTGTAGGAGGCCTCTTTTTATGGACAACTTTAAGTTATTCTTCTTAGTCTTGTGTTTTGAAATTTTTATTCTTGGTTACTTGAAATTCCACAATGTTACACGTATATAATTATTTGTTGTTCACATTTATATCTGAAGATGCACATGTACTTTCATTTCTGAGAAAATTTCTCTATTTTATAGATTGATACCTTTTGCCTTTTCTAACACATTTTCTCTTTTATTTTTGCTTCTCTATTTTGGGATATTATATAAACCTTATCTTCCAAATCTTCTGTTTGTAAAAAAAAAAATGGAATGGTACTTTAAATTTCCATTTAATAGAAGTATTCTCTTCTTTTCTTTGTTCTCCTTTAAATGATCCTATTCAAATTTTGTATAGGTAGTGTTTTATTCAAGTATAAAGAAAATTACAATGATTTTTAAAAGACTCTTCTAGTCCTTGAAATACTTGTTTTCATAGGATTAATCTTTTCTATTAATCTTTGTCTTTCTCAGTCATGTTTAAAGGATTTCTTCACATGTTTTGTGATTCTTACTGCCCATACATATCTCCACATTTTAGAATGAGAAAAAAAAAAAATTTGATAGGGAACTTTTTGCCAATGGATGTCTTGTTGACTCTCAGGCCTTGCCTCAGTGTACGGAAAGATAATTATTCATTAATGTCAAATAACAAAGTTGTTGTTTTTAAACAGGTGTTCCCGCTTTTTCCTAAGGCAATTTGTTCAATTATCTTAAGAGAAGAACTCTCTGATTTTTTTTTTTTTTAACCTAAGGATAAGAGCTGGACTTTAGGTTGACTGACAAGCAGAGGTAGGAGAGGAAGTGCTCTAGGCATACACACATCCCTTAATATCCATTCTCAGCCAGCCCCACTTCCCATTCCCATCCCTGGTTCCATTGCAATGTCCGAGTCTGAGATTTACTGAGATTCTCTGGGCCAACACGGTGTTAACTGTATCCTCCTCTGCACATGTTCTAAGCTGCAGCTTCCTGCAGTTTTCTTCATCATCTAAACATGCATTTGCCTTTCATTAGAATTTGTGGGGGTCTCTAGTCCACTTGTGCCACTTTCCATAATTCTTTTATTCCTTTACAATCATTTTAATGGAGTCTTGGAAAGGAGAAATCTTGGTTCACCAATTTGTACAGAAGTCAGTTTCATTAAAAAGAGAGAGTGAGATCCTGGAGACAGAATAAGGAGTATATATTTTCAATAGGCAAGACATGTAATCAGTTTAATCATGGCAATATAAAATCAACACATTTGCCTTCGACTTGTGGTGTCCTTGCCCCTGTACTAAATAGCCCGAGTTTTTTTTTTTGTTGTTGTTGTTGTTTTAAGTAGGTGCCACACCCAGTGTGGAGCCCAACATTGGCCTTGAACTCACAACTCCAAGATCAAGACGTGAACTGACATCAAGTGTCAGATACATAACCGACTGAGCCACTTAGGTACCCTCTGATTCTTAAATTCTTAAGTATATTTTGTAGTTTTAAAAATATCTTCTCTCTTCCTACCAGGATAAAGCTATTAAATCTTGCTAACTCAGTTTTCCTATCAGTAACTTCCTCTCTTATTTCGCATGTCCTGTGTTCTGAGATGACCAAGCTTAACACGTTCAGGCATTTAGAATAAGGTCAATTTAAACAGATTCTGTGGGAGGATTTGAGTTCTTCTTCCAAAGCTCTGGTGCTCAAGCTTTGGTGCCTAGACCTGAAGGCCGTAAGGCTTGGTAGCTCAGAGGTCTCGGCACTTTGCTTCCCTGTTGTCAGGTGAGTCAGGCAGGTGAAGGAAAGTAATAAAGAGTGGCTGGAGTGCCTTTTTTAATTTTTTCCCATAACTTACCTAAATACAATTTGATCCTAATTTCTTGACTCAGGTATTGGTACACATGACAATATTTAGAATTTTCTGTGGGTACATTGAAGAATTAGTCAAATTCTCCCATATTGGCTATTCAGAGTGTGGCTTCTGTTCTGTTGCTTTTCCAGCTCAGTGATAAAATCCAAACCCCATTTTCGCCTCAGCTATTGCCTCTACACTAAGTTTTCAGACTGTAAGATTGTTATAGCTAATGTCTCTGTCTCCTTATCTTTTTTTTCCCCCAAGGTACTTTTGAACTGCTACCAGTGGTTCTTTCTCCTCCCTTCCATTTGTTCCCCACCCCCCACAACCAACAACCACTCTCAGATTATAACTTGGGGCTGAACTGAAGTTTCCGGGAGAATTGTAGATACTGCATAGAAGCCTGAATAGGCCCAGCAGGAAGAAGTATATGTCATGTATCTTCTGAGGAGTACCATTCTAAGATCTCACTCATTGGAATAATTATTTTTTAATAAGTGCTTGTGCTTAGCAGTATTTTAAAATATTTATTTCAGACAGAGAGAGAGAGAGAGCATGAGCAAGGGAGGGGCAGAGGGAGAGGGAGAGAGAATCTTAAGCAGACTCTGCACTGAAGACAGAGCCCAACACACTGCTTGATCCCAGGACCCCAAGATCATGCCCTGAGCCAAAACCAAGAGTTGGACACTTTGCTGATCATGCCACCAGCACCCCTTAGCAGTTTTTTTTTTTCCTTTGAGAATTAACTATTTACATCACCATGGATTCAAGAAAATGGCATATTTCACTAACTTTATAAAAGAAGAATAACAAATAGCATGATAAGCTGTTTTCTATCTCCTCACTTTAAATCTGGAGGTGCCTTTGGATCTAAAATATGTTTATTGCAGACAACATATCAATGTATCTTGTTTTTCTTATTCATTCTGATACCCTGTGTCTTTTGATTGGGGTATTTAGCCCATTTATGCTCAGGGTAACTATTGAAAGATATTAATTTAGTGCCATTGTACTGCCTGTAAGGTGACTGCTACTGTATATTGTCTCTGTTCCTTTCTGGTCTGTTACTTGTAGGCTCTCTGTTTGCTTAGAGGACCCCTTTCAATATTTCCTGTAGGGATGGTTTGGTGTTGGAAAATTATTTTAGTTTTTGTTTGTCCTAGAAGGTTTTTATTTCTCTTTCTATTTTCAATGACAGCATAGCTGGATATAGTATTCTTGGCTGCATATTTTTCTCGTTTAGTGCTCTGAATATATCTTTCTGGCCTGCTAGGTCTCTGTGGATAAGTGTGCTCTCAATCTAATATTTCTACCATTGTAGATTACAGACCTCTTGTCCCAAGCTGCTTTCAGGATTTTCTCTTTATCTCTGAGACTTTTAAGTTTTACTCTTAGATGATGGGGTATGGACCTATTTTTATTGATTTTGAGGTGGGTTCTTTGTACCTCCTGGGTTTTGATGGCTGTTTCCTTCCTCAATTAGGGCAGTTCTCTGCTATAATTTGCTCCAATATACCTTCTTCCCCTCTCTTCATTCTTCTTGGATCCCAATTATTCTACTATTGCTTTGTCTTATGGTATCATTTATCTATCAAATTTTCCTCTCCTAGTCCAGCAATTATTTGTCTCTCTTTTGCTCAGCTTCTTTATTCTCCATCATTTGATTTTCTCTATCACTAATTCTCTCTTCTGCCTCATTTATCCTAACAGTAAGGGCTTCCATTTTTTTATTGCACCTCATAGCTTTTTTTATTTCAACTTGGTTAGATTTTAGTTCTTTTATTTCTCCAGAAAGGGATTCTCTACTATCTTCTATGCTTTTCTCAAGCCCCATTAGCATCTTTTTAACCAACATTCTAAGCTCTGGTTCTGACACTTACTAATGTCCATATTGATTAGGTCTCTAGCATTCAGTACTGCCTCATATTCTCTTTTTGAAGTGAGTTTTTCCACCTTCTCATTTTGTGCAGAAAAAGACAGATGAATGAGAGAACAAAATCCTAAAAGGGCAACCACACTACTTTTTCAATGAAACCATTCCATTGCTTTAAAAAAAAAAAATTATTTAAATTCTAGTTAGTTAACATACAGTGTAATGTTGGTTTCAGAAGTAGAATTCAGTGATTTATCATTTACATACAATACCCTGTGCTCATCACAAGTGTCTTCTTAATACCTATCACCCGTCTAGCTCAACCCCTATGCACCTCCCACCCTCCTCCCTCAGTTTGCTCAATTGTTAAGAGTCTCTTATGGTTTGTTTCCCTCTCTCTCTTTTCCCCCACTCATATGTTTCATCTGTTTTGTTTCTTAAATTCCACATATGAGTGAAATCATATGGTATTTGTCTTTCTCTATTTAGTTTAGCATAATACTCTAGCTCCATCCATGTCATTGCAAATGGCAAGATTTCATTCTTTTTGATGGCTGAGTAATATTCTATATTATATCTATATATCTATGTTTTTATATATATCTATATTTATATATAGATATATTTATAAATTTATAAATATAGATATAGATAATATATATATGAAAGAATAAACATGAATGGATGAATATAAAGATGAATATAAAAGATTAAATATATAAAAGATGAAAATAAAAAGATGAATGGGAAAAAGATGAATATATATATATATATATATATATATATATATATATATATATATATATAAAGATGAATGGCTAAAGAGAATGTCGCATCCTTTTTAGCCATTCAACTTTTTCTTTTTTTAAGTTAAATTTTATTTAACATACAGTGCAATATCAGTTTCTGGAGTGGAGATCAGTGGCTCATCACTTATATACAACACCCAGTGCTCATCACAAGTGTTCTCTAATACCCACCACCCAACTAGTCCACCCCTACCAACCTTCCTCCATCAACCCTATTTTTCCTCTGTCATTAAGAGTCTCTTATGGTTTGTTTCTCTCGCTCCTTTTTTTCTTTTCCCCCTTCCCATATGTTCATCTGTTTTCTTTCTTAAATTTCACATGTGAGTTAGCCCATAAGGTATTTGTCTTCCTCTGACTGACTTACTTCACTTAGCATACTGTTCTCTAACTCCATTCATGTCATTGCAAATGGAAAGATTTCAATTTTTTGAAGCCTAAGTGATATTCCATCATAAAGAAATACTGACTTTGCTTTATCCATTCATTAGTCAATCATACCACTGGCTCCATTGCTCTTAGCTGGACTTTTTTTTTTTTTTTTTTTTGCTTTGAACCCTTGCATTATTCTACTTCATTAATACTTATATAGACAATTCTTACTATGTCTTATTTTATATCATTTGGACACATTTTATCCTCCTATCTCGAATTTTAAAAAGTCATCTGAGGCCAGTCAGGGACTCTAACTTCCACAAATCTTTGTATTGCTGGTAATACCCAAAAAGTAAAATAACAGGCACTTGATAATTATTTGAAGGGTTGAACAGAAGCACTTGACACTCATAAATGCATAAAGTTACTTTATTTTAAGTATACATTTAATTTTGAAAAATATAAATGCTAAAATATCTCATCTTCTTCATCTCTTAATTCCATAAAAGTCACAATAGAAAGCTTCATAAAACTGTAAAATACTATAATGTTATAGGAATTTAGGTTTTATATTGGAAAAAAATCATTAGTAATATATTGAAATGTTTTCTGTTCTTTATCATTTTGTTCCACCATGTTGATCTACTTCATTTAAAATAAAAAGATGCATCATTTCTCCAAAGTTAATAAAGACTTAAGAGAATAAAAATAAGAATATCTGAAAGTGCGTATTGATTCTGAAAAGTAAGGTGTACAGATATGTACCAGCCATGAAAATGGCTAAAAAGAGGCAACTATTCACTCTTTTCACATTGTAGGACTGGGACAAAGTTAACTTCTGGCTCTAAAAGTTTCACTGGATGACTTTAGCCCTGAGTTGCAATTATCTGCCTGGGAAACAGAATTCAGGATTATTTTATATACCCATAGAGCACAGAGAAATGAGCTAAGACATAGGTCATATCCAAATTTCCGGTCAAAACACAACTTGACTGGTTGGCGTATATCATAAAACTTTTTTATTTCAAGCTGCAATGAAACTCAATGAAATCATCCTCTGAAAACTCCCAAGGCCCATTGGTCAGCCAAGTGTTATAAAGTATCATTTGATTGTATTCAGCCGTTTGGTGCCACTGGGCTTTATATTCATGCTGTGAAGAGTAGATGTGAAATTATCATGGAATAAGTAAGAAAATCTCAAGTTCCTGCACCAAAATCATTAAGTGGTAGGAAAAGAATTGAAGAAAGCTTTGTCCCATCCCTGAACAATGTCAACCTCTGTAATACAGCTCAAATGGTTTCATTTTGTTTTTAAAGGATAGTCAGCAGTCAATACATTTCAAGTACTTTAACACAGTTTAAAAAAAAAAAAAACTCGGAAGACAATCGTTCTCTGTATTGAACAGCAATATATAGCTGATAAAAGATTGACTCTGTGTGTGTTGGTGCATGTGCATAACATATACCCAAACTGAATTACTAAGAGCAGATAATTACTTCATCCTACCCCCCATTTTCTGTGGTAAGGGTCTGATCAGAGAGGGGTTTGTTTTTTATTTTTGTACATCTTGAAGCCTCCATCTCCCACCCCCACTCCACTGCTTAACTGGAAGAAGAGGCAGGAATACTACAGCCTATGGCACAGAAAATAGTTCAGATTCCAGGCCCTTGTCTCACACAGTAGAAAAGAGTGATCTTTATCAAGGAAAACAGTGTCTCCAAGAGATTTTTCTTTCAAATGCAAAACCAGAGGCCTTTATGTCCTTTGATAAGGCCAACTCTTGGCCCAGTGATCTCTTCAACAGTAAGTCTGTACAATCACAGGACTTCTGCTTGATATCCTGGGAGTGTACCCTTAGTCTTGTACTCCTAACAGCTCAAGTATTTCATGTCTCCATATTCACATCAGGAAAAGAAATTCCTCATTGTACTATATTCTGTGTGTGCAGTTTACATAGAAATAAAACTATCCCACAGTCTGGTTAGTTCTCAGAAAATGAGTAAATTCAGTTAAAATACAGATGATCTGATGGTTCTGGATGGACTGCAGGTTTTGCGTGCTTATTTGGTAACTACTCCTACTCCTCTGAAAGTAATGATTTTTTAAAAGCTTCTCTGGGTTCCAAAATATTGAAAGGGTTTGCTATTAACTGCTACTTTGAGCAAATGGAAGGTACTGTTCTGCATTCATATCATGAATTTCAACCTTTGGCCACAGAATATAGATCGTAAGTGGAGGTGCAGATAGCCTTTAGATCTACTCAAAGGCTTAAATATTGAGTTAAGTTGCTTCAGGAGTTCTTTGAAAGAGATGGAGAGAGGCAGAAATCCTCAAATACTTGATTCATGATCAGAAAAATAAAGTATTACATCCAGGGCCTTTATAAATGTGAACAAAAGTGTCTTTAATTTAACAAGATCATAGGTCAGGCTAAACTTATACATGGCTCTTAGACATTATATTGATGCTTCCCTTGGTAAAGAAAAAGGAAAAGCTTCTTATAATTTTATACTGCAGTAATGAAAGAACTAGATGATATAATCATTTAAAGAATAGCTCTAAATACAAATCTGATGCCAGAACTTGGCATGTAAGGTTTTAACAAATAACATGTAATTTGCTGTTTCCATTTTAATGAAAAAATTACAGGTCATTTATGTCTAATTTGGATAAAGTTTTAAGATTATCAGATACTATAAAAGTAAGCGACAATTCAGGGTACTAAAGTTTTATAATCAAAATTTTAAGGGGACAGAATTATAATTTAATTAATATGAGAGTGAATGGGAGTCACTATGTGCATATTATGAAACCAAAATACATGGTTTCATCCTGCTTCTGGTACTCCTCCAACAATCTGTTTTAGTTATATATATTTAATTTAGATGGATCACAAATATGATTATATGAGTCCAAAATTATGAATTTAATGTTTAAAGTGTTATTCTTAATGCAGATTCACAATACATAATGTCTATTAAAATATTACATTTAAATTACATGCTAAATTTGGTTAATAAAGTCCTAATTTTCTTTTTTCTAATTTTCAATATGATACTTTGAAATACATGTACATACACACACATACACATATATCTAAATGTCCTACTCATGAGGAATAATTGCCTTTCCATCATAAAAACATGTGCAAGCATTTTAAAATGTGTGTGTGTGTGTGTGTGTGTGTGTGCAGATCTGTCTGCAATCCCATAAACACTGTACAGATAAGTAAATTATCTATTAATATTCCAATGGATTTTGTATTATAAATATGAGCTCTTGGATCAATGATGTTATCCAGCAATAAAATTATATTTACCCTCATTTGCATAATAGTAAGTCTCTTAGACCTCTGATGAATTTTTCACATGTGGTTTGGGTTTTATGAAAAGTGACACAAGAGGCTGGATAATTTTGCCCATCCCCTACCTTCACTCTGTCTCCCCAACTTTGCACATATGTGCACCAGCCACACACAGAGTATGTACACAAACACACAAATATTTCAAAATGAAAACAATGTCTAAAAATACTGCATAGGACATTGACATGGTAATACAATCAGCATCTATGCCCAGATATTACTATTACCAAAACGTCAGTTATGCCCATTACATAAGAGCTTCTCCCTTCTCCCCCAAATCTCTTCATAGAACAGTAAGTTTCTTTTAAAGAAAGGGAAAAATGGATGCTAAGAAACATGGTGTTTTTAATCTGATCCAGCCCTCTGGCTTACCTTAGAGATTGTGTATTTGTGTGTGTATGTGTGTGTAAAAATCACATTATATACAATACAATTTTTACAGAAAGCCTGGCAGCTACAAATAAGAGGTAGAACTACTCAAAACTATGTTTCCTGCTGCAGGAAAAAATTCATTTTTTTTACAGTAATTAAAAAAAAGTTTAAAAAATTGACAAAAAATAAGTTGCAGGTTAGGCCCCATAATTTAAACAACAAAATCTACGAAGAAAATATTCTTCAATGTACTCAACAGATAAGTTCATTAAAGGGTTAAAAAAAGTTGCATAGGAAAAAGGGATATTCCAGCACTTGCTACAATGATGGCAATAGTTCTCTACAGGGAGTAAAGTACCTTGAGTTTTTCTTCTTTTGATAACTCTAAGATTAGGGCTGACAAGCAAGAGCAAGTTAGCATATAGCAGCACTTTTTTTTCCAGTCCTGGAGAGCTCTAAAAGCAAGGAAGGACTCTGCCTGGAGGTCAGGGTTTCTTCTACCAGACAGGCACACAAGCCAGTAAGCACAGCTCCAAAGCTAAAGTTGTAAGTTCCTTCAATATTTTAATCAAAGGTGTTACAAAATCGTTAATGCTTTTGCCCTCTGCTTAATAAAGGGAAAGGACAGGGTCTGTGCGTGTCTTGAGTGACAAAGGAATCTGGTTGTCAGAGGACAAATCTGAAAATATGAAAAGAAAAGGGGAGTCTTCAGATGTTTTTAAGGAACGGTGAACTATTGTCTTGATTTTACCTATGCAAGAGGGAAGCAGAGTGAGTGCTATATTATTTGGCCAATGACCAAAAACCAAAACAAAACAAAAATTAAAAAATAAACAACTAGACAAAACCCAAGAACATTAACAACAAAAACTGTCGGTTTTAAGAAAGACAAACAGGTTACAATGTAGTTTCTGTTCCCTTGCTCCTCCAGAAATAATCATTGTCTTCAGGCTCAAGTTCTATCCTAATTTGAGGCACAACTTTTACTGGAGTTCTAGGAGGACTAGAGGAAAAAAAAAAAAGAGAGAGAGAGAGAGAAAAGAGAAAAGAAATAGTAAGTAAATCAGATTCCCTTTATCGTTTGTCAAATGCATGTGCATTGTGCAGAAGCAGAACGTGTCCTCTGTCCTCTTTACTTATCTACTCTCTCTGTGTTCAAAGCAAACATTTTTAAATGGGATGAAGGTACAAGAGTCAAGAGATTCAAGTAGAAAATTTCATAAGCATTCACACCTAGATTAAAAACAAAACAAAACAAAACAAAACAAAACACAAAAATCGAGAAGGAGGACTGCCAGCTGGGTGATACTGTCAGAAATCAAAGGACAAAGAGACCTACATGAAGAAAATGTTCTGAGCTTTTGCTTTTTGGAAAATCAAGGAGGATCTGAAATGTCTAGAGCCGTGTTAAGACTGGGGAAGAAAACTACGGGAGAGCTGCCAGAAAATGGCAGCTATCCCTTAAATCAGAGATGATATGAAAATGATAAAAGCAAACATTGGTCCTGGGCTTTACCATGACGATAGTGAATGTTTCCATTACTTTTAAGGATAGTAGATCTCTTAGGATACTTCCTACATAAAAGCTGGGGCGAGGTTCGGGGATTGAGTAATTGATTCAAGATAGCTTATGGACAGGAAGGAAAACAAGGCGTTCAGCCAATAATCTGCCGTGGACTACATTTCTGTGGGGCAATCATCCCACAGAACAACATAAAACACGGACTTGTCCTTTACCTTGGCATACCGAGTGACTGAAGGAAAGGAATTTTATCAGCATGATGTGTGGCGTTCAAGGAATGTTGGTGATCTCTCTCCTGGAAAAGAAAAATTTCTTTAAATTGTGAACAGTACTCTTTGCTAACGTATAAAATTCGAGTAAAAATAAAAATCTTCATAAAAATTCATGCATGACAATTGGAAAGAGAAAGCAAGTTTAGGCAATTTCTTTTTTCTTTTTCTTTTTTTTTTCTTTTTAAGATTTTATTTATTTGAGAGAGAAAGACCGTGAGAGAGAGTGTGCATGCGTGAGCAAGGGTAGGAGCAGAAGGAGAGAGACAGACACCCCGCTGGGCGTGGAGCTGGGCTTGATCTCACGACCATGGAATCATGACCTGATCCGAAATCGAGAGTCAGATGCTCAACCAACTGAGCCACACAGGCACCCCTAGACAATTTCCAGAGACATCATATTGAGCTGAGAAATGAAGTTATGTGACCAAGATAACAATCTGTTTATTTCATTTCCCCTAGGTATGCTGGGACGGACCACTGTTGTTTTCCTCCATGAAGGGGTTGGAGGCCAATCAATTTTAGAGCATCTACTTAATGTCTTAGGTCTTTGCCCTTGGATTTCCTTTCATTTTCAGCATCCTCAGTTTTGTCCTGCTGTTATTCATGGGGGAGAAACAGACTGTGAGGAATTTCATTATCCTGCACCTCTACTATCAATTTTGTTCTTTCATGGATTATAAAAGATTAATACATTAGAAATAATTTCAGTTAGAATGATCAAAGATATTTTGCTTAAGTAAATTTCTAATATGATACCCATTTTCCATATATCCTCCTGATGGGTTTTTGAGGAGATGAATAACAACTAGCACTAAATAATCAATTTGCCATAAACTTTTTTCCAGGAGCCTCAAGTTCTAGCTGGTGGTGCTTTTTTTTAAAAATTTTTTACTTTTGAAGCAGCCTTTAAACGTTACTTAGAAGAGTTATACCAGGTCATGATGCCAACAGAAGACATATGTGCCATGTCCCTTTCTCAGTTTCATTTTGCTATTAATTCTCTAGCATTAATAATATGAAAAATGAAGCCAGGATATGGTTTGAGGAGCTTGAATTCAGAAAAGAAATATTAACTAAATCCCGTGGATAGGACTGAAAAGAAATTAGCCTCAGTTACAAGTTATGGGTTTATGGCCTGAACACCAAAGCTGAGGCTCTTTAAACCCAGTGTGGCAGCCAGCCTCCAGGACGAACCCCCGCTGCTCCCTGCGCTTCCTGGTATTCACGTCCTTGTGTAAGTCCCCCCCACACTGTACCAGGGTTGGTCTGCCTGAGACCAACAGAACATGGTAGAAGGGATGGCAGGTCACTTCTGAGATTCAGTTATCAAAAAGTGCAGTTTCTGCCTTGGTTTTTCTCTCTGCTCTCACTGGCACTGGGGGCAACTACATGACGGGCAGCCCCACGGAGGTGCCCATGGGCCAAGGAACTGAAACTTCCTCCCAGTTGCCTTCTGCCTGAGTTTAGAAGCAGATCCCAGTTCCTGTTGTCTTCAAGCTTGGCCCCAGCCGAAAGCTTGCCTGCAATCTCACCAGAGACCCGGACATAGAACCACCTAAATCCTCTGCTCCTACATTCCTGAATGTCAGGAACTATGTAAGAAAGTACTTGTTTGTTGTTCTAAGCTGCTAAATTTTGTGGTAATTTGCTCCATAGCAACAGATAACTAATATACCTATTTTTCATAAACCATTCATTTCCAACTTCTCGTGGTAACCTCTTGCTGAAGTTGCACTGGCATTGTCAAATGAAAATAAAAGTGTCTCAACTATCTTTTTTCCCCATAACATATCAGTCGACTTTGAATCACAGCATCTGGGTCTAAAAGAAGGTATTTTCTTCAAGTGAGAACCCAAAGTGAAAGTAGTTTGGAAGCAATTGCTATGTGCTCCTAGAAAAGCTTGAGATATTCACTAATGTTACTATAGGGGTTTTCCGCTTTTTCACATGGTCTATTACCTCAATTACAGAAGAAAAGACGGTATGTCAGAAACCATTACACTTTAGTCACTAAGCTATTACCCCAAAAGACCAGTCCACTTAAAAAGGCGTTTCTAAAATAGCAGAAAAGGAATAAGGAAATTAGGAAGAAACTGCATATATCTTATAATTGATACCTAAAAAGTTATAATAATATTTTATGATTGATTGCTAATTTAATTGAAAATAACAATTATCCCAAATGCTCAGTAGGAACAACTGATTCAATGATCATTTAGAGACTCATGATGCAATTTTCTCTCTTGAACTCATTTGGTCATTGGCTAAAGCCTAAGGAAGACAAACAGTAACAGACAGTGATGTAGTACTGTAAGCTGCAATTCTACATATCAGCAGGCAAAATGAAAAATCAATTAAAAACACAGTTACAAGTTTAGCAATTGAAAGAAACTGGTGATAATTTGGATCAGAGCAAAAAACTACCAAACATTTCTTTTGATATAAAAAATAAAAAAATATATATAAATAAAAAAAAAAAGAAAAAAAGAAAAAAAAACTACCAAACAAAAACTTAAAAGGTTATGGATAAAAGAAAGAAAAGTGAGGCTCAAGGAATGTAAAAATGAAGTTTTATAGTAATTACATGGAAATCTTCACATAGAAAAAAAAAAACAGAAAAGAAAATAGAGGGAAAGTTAATATAAATGATAATTCTAAGGTTTTCTCTCTGCAAGCGCAAATCATATTTGAGCAGATAAGCAAGAGGTTAGTTCTACTCACTGTCGGAAGGTTTGCTATCACTTAGGAAAGGTTGCTGTTCCATGATGTCCATTGGAATTTTAATACTTGGAACTTTTTCTGAGTATGGGCAGTCAGACTGTGAAAGAAATTTACAACAGTTTTTAGAGCATTTTTACTATACAGCCCTCCCTATCTCCCAGTATTGATCAAACCTACCATATTAGCATTTACATCGTCTAAGGGGAAAAGACTTTGATATGATCATTTTTACTTGCAAACTTTTCAAATTCTACACAATATTCTTCAGGTTTGCTTTCCTCTCTTCTGAGTTAATGGGATAAAGTCAATTAAAACTAGAACCACACCAAAAAGGGATCACTACAAATTAAAACAATTATAAAGCTTTCCAATAAGCTGGATCCACAATCAGCAAATACTGATGGCTTTGTTGTAGGGTAAAGTAACTAATCTCAACGTGAAAGATTAAATTTAGGAAACACCCTCAACTAGAACATGGTCTTGAAATTTTTGTTTTGTTTATGCTTTCTGATTCCATGTCCAAGACTTTCCTTCCAAGACAGGTAGAAGACTGACATTCACTACCAAGGAACCCCGATAGAGAGTTGAAAATGAACCTTTCCCTTCTACTCTAATAATCCATCAAAACTATTTTTGAGTCAAATGTTCATTTGAATTTGCTTATACCAAAAATATTTGAACGTTTATCAAAATGTGAGAAAATAAAAGGAAAGTACTTATGATCATCAGGTAAATCACAATGGAAATAAAATGATAAAATCTGGCAGCTATTCATGGGTCTGTTTGAAAAAAACAGGTCACCAGAGCCAAAACTATAACAGATTTTCACAGGATTACCACCTTCCTTTTTTAAAGAATTCATTATATTGAATACAACTCTATGTTTGGACCGAAAAGATGAAATCCATCCCTTAACTGGAAGTACCAAAGAGATGCCCGTTAGCAGAAATATTGTGAGGGGGGAAAAAAAGAACCAGAGATCGAAGAAAAAATAAACCTTTGTAGAGTACTAGATACACTGAAAATTCCTTTAAGGTGAATATAAAGAGGGTAATAAGCCACAATATGATTTTTTTTTTTATTTGACAGACAGAGATCTCAAAGTAGGTGGAGAGGCAGGGAGAGAGAGAGAGAGAGAGAGAGAGAGAGAGAGAGAGGAGGAAGCAGGATCCCCACAGAGCAGAGAGCCTGATGTGGGGCTCGATCCCAGGATCCTGGGACCATGACCTGAGCTGAAGGCAGAGGCTTAACCCTCTGAGCCACCCAGGTGCCCCCACAATATGATTTTAAAGGACTAAGATATTACACTTGAATTGACACACACAAAAAATGAAGACTCCACATGCATGTATCTTTATGAGAATGTCAGGAAGGACAAGTTTTAATCACAGTATTTCAAGTGTTTCCCCCAATACTAGCATTTATAGATGAACAGGTTGGAAGCCAACCCTTAATTCATAGCTTACCAGCCAGATCCAAAAATGATGGAGTGGCTTAAAATATTGGCAAGCCATAATTTTCATGAAAGTTCTACTCATGAAAGTTCTGTAACCACCATGCCCCTGTGTGGCTCTCTTTATCCATGGACCCCAGCACCCCTGATTACCAGGTGAATACTAGGAGAGCCCCAAATAATGAGCTCAGAGAACTTCTTACACACATGTACTCTAAATTGCCTGGGTGAGTTCACTAGGACAAATCTATGCGCTTGTTGTTTTCTAGCAGGGACTGGGGGTAGAAGAGAAAGAGGAAAAGAAAAGGAACAAGTATCACACGTTATCTTCAAGAAATCTGTTGGAAATACAAAGCTGGAAATGAGAAATATCATTAACAACATAATAGAACTGTTTAAATAAAATACAATTTACTAGAAACTGAAACAAAGAATTAGAAGAACTCCAGAGCTCATCTAATCCAACTTTTGACACCACAGAAACAAAGTTAAAGCATCTCAAAAGTCAGTATTTTATTTTTTTCTTAAAAACTATTAGAGATGATGATTCTATAATATCAGTTCATATGCTAGTAATATGTAGTAAATTTTAAGTTTGGTATCGGTGTACATACACTGGCATACTTGTTTTGAAAATTCAAGATGAAATATTACTTTAATTATGTCAGTATTTCAAGCATTCCTTTTTTCTTTTTTGTCTTGAGTGGTCTAGAAATTAATTTCGAATTCTGATTTCTATTCAATGTGTAAACATATCCTTCTTTTTAACACCGCACCCTAATCTGTACTGCAGTTTAAATGCAATCTCTTTTACCGTCATCACTGGAAACAGAAAATCTATACACCTGTTCTCACTGAAGATGGATGGTGACAATCACAAAAGCTCCCTTGGACTCTTTTTCTCTTCAGCTAAATGGGCCTCATATATTTAGCCTTTTTTTATTGGATCAATTTATCTGAAATCCAATTTTGTCTGTTGCCTTCCTTCACTGTACTATTTCTAAATTCTCCACAAAGAATACAATCAGACAGCCAGACCAGCTGGAAATAACCAGACAGGCCTGGATTGGAGTTTTGGCTTTGCCATTATGACTGCGTACACTTAGAAAAATGACTTCACATTTCTCAGTCTAAATTTTCTCCTGTAAAATAGGAACAAAATCAGATACTATAAAGAGCTGTTATGGCAAGTCAGGACAAGTATGCACGATCAATCAAAATGATCACGTACAGATACCAAAATGTAACTCTACTCCCACTTAGAACTGTACACCAGGTTGCAATTGGAATGGGGATACCGCACTGCGTGAAATCCAGAACAAGTCTGCACACAGAAAATGTCATTGTGGCAGTCCTTTCAGAAGGCTACTGGAATAATTGTATGTATTCGTGTGTGTGTGTGTGTGTGTGTGTGTGTGTGTGTGTGTGT
>NC_081557.1:259868988-259955814 GCF_022355385.1 Mustela nigripes | reverse complement strand
GAGAGAGAGAGAGAGAGAGAGAGAGAGAGAAATAATCCCAGCTGTTCCCCTAGTACTGATTACAGACCCCTATTGGAGCACCTGTGAAATGGTTTCCTCAAGGAAAAAAAAGGGGGCAATAATTTTATTTCTCAGTTTAACCACCCAATTGCAGGGGGATCATCTTGTCTCGACTACAAATTACCTACTATAATTATGTAGAAAGACCCTAAGCTCCAATTCCCTTTGCTTTTCATTGAAGGGTTACAGAGAGATCATCTTAAATCAGGTCAAAGTTCAATGTGAGGAGGAGTACACTAGAAGAGAACCGGGGCTGAGAGCCCACGCAAGCGGACCCACAGCCCACCGGAGCGGAGGTCACAGGTGTTTGTCCACATTAGGCTTGAAATTACACAAAACTGAGTTATTAATTCATATTTAAATCTGGATTATCAAGAGCAAAACAAATACATTTTAGAGCATCATGAAGCAAATTTCCTTTCTATCTATGAGAAGGGAGACTGGAGTTCTTTAGATGTGATGAGGTTTTCTTTGGAAGTCATTTCATTGCTATTTGTGTAATGGCTACCGAAGGACTTCAGAAATTATACAAAAATACTTCAGAAAATACACAAAACTAAGGAAAGAAAATAAAGGGCAAAGGGAAGTGAAGACTGATATGTAACACAACCAGGTGAACATCCTGAATTCTTGGAATTCAGCCATATATCTCACATAAAGGATTTTATATATATATATATATATATATATATATATATATATACACACACACACATACACACACACATGCACACACACACCATATATAATATATATACAATTATATATTTCACATATATATGTATGTGTATATATATTTGTATATAGTATGTATATACATATATTTTTTACACATTTATTTCTTTAGCTTTACTTTGGAATTTTGGAAAGTTCCTTACATCATCATTGTCACTGTCCAGACTTCCCTTCTTCTTTTTCTTTTTCTTCTCATCTTCCTTCTTTTTCTTGTCCTTTTCTGGAATGACATCATCGAGGAAGCTGAGGTCATGTTGGGAGAAGAGGTAGTCCATGCCTTTTCTGACAGCTACAAGTGCCAAGATCTGCAAGGATAAATATAGAAAGTATGAAAGAAACCATGTCAGATGAAGTCACGGTGAGCACTGATATTACCCTATCAAAGGCAGTAGAAAACTATCTTGCATAAGGCTAGAATTTGATAGAACTCATCTTGCTTATATGGATTTATATCACGTGGACCATAAATGTTTTCTTTACGGGGGATGTTGGGTCATAAAAGTCTTAAGTAAAACGTACTTCATGCACTGATGTGTATGATTACATGCTGGGGGGGAGGGGGTTTGGGAGAAGGGGGTGGGATTATGGGCATTGGGGAGGGTATGTGCTTTGGTGAGTGCTTTGGTGAAGTGTGTAAACCTGGTGATTCACAGACCTGTACCCCTGGGGATAAAAATATATGCTTATAAAAAATAAAAAATTAATAATTCAAAAAAAAGGGTTATTTTTTTAAATCATTTTCTTCCATGTCAGATTTTTAATAAAATGAAAGTATAAAGAGAAAAAAAAGCCTGTATTATGATTTCTAATTATTCAAAATTAAAACATTACAGAGATTTTTGAAAATCAAGAAAACCTGTACAACATACAGCATACTACATTTTCAAAGTGCTAATAATGGAGGTAATCCTTAAATATGCTCAAACCATTTAATCTATGGGGCAGCTTCAATCACTACTATGACCTGACAACTTACAGTGTGTCTAAGGCTGAGCTAAACTCTTGGGCAGGATTTTCTCATTTATTCCACCACAAACTCAAAAAAGTAGATATTATAATCTCCATCTTACAACTGAGGAAACTGAGGCTTGGAGACATAAATATGTCATCCAAGATGACAAAGCCAGGTAAGGAAAAAATACAACAAAGGGCCCCAGCTGTCTGCCTCTAAAATCAGTATCCTTAAAATATATGTCTTTGATTCTACAGTTTCTCTTGAACAGTAACTTCTAAAGGTACATTAAAGATGCCTTTGCTCAAGAGTAAAATTAGTGTGCCCTGGGATAGGAGAGCCATGACACGGTCTCAGATTCAACAGTTGTGTTTATCCACGTCATGCTCTACGTCTGTTTCTTCATCTCCTAGGGAAATTAACAACATCTGGCCCACTGATATTACATTATTGATTTGTGGTCAAATAAAAGCTCTAGAAAGATTAAAAAATACTCTATAAAGGGAATGTATTTTTTTATATTACTTAGCATAAGCAGTAAGTGATTTACTGGACATATTTCAAATTTATCCAGGTCTAAGTTTGTTTTCCTATCTTTAGCAAAACTAACAGGTAGACTATACCAATAGTCAAATGGGAGTCATTTGACAAATAAGTCTTTGTTCTTATTATTGTTTTCCAGTGAGCTAATAGAGTTCAAGAAAAAAGGGGGGGTATAAGGGACCATCATGAAAAAATATGACTCTACAAATATCACTAGTATTTTATAGCATTTTTTTTCCTGATTCCTTGGAGAAAAAAAAAATCACAAACAACAAATAGACATAAGATAAAAAATAACCCTGGCTAAGAGTAAGAGGATTTTTATTAAAAAAATAAATTAAATAAAATATGTCTGTGAATGAGAATTCTGTTTCCAAAGCTGTGAGAGAGACAGATCAGACCTGAGGCTCACTTGGTGACTTGCTTCAAGTATATGCATGTGCATTTTCTTGTAAGAAATGGGAAATTTTGTAAAGTATAAAATTTAATAATGAAGTCAAATGTAGAGCTAGCATTTTCCCTTTTTCTTTCTTTCACTTGTAATTCCAAGTGCAATGTTAGTTATTTTACTTTGCTTCTCATCAAGTTCATGGCAAGGACTGAGAGCACAGACTTACCCTTATGCTTAGCAAGAACTTCAAAAACCTCACTTTTCACTCCATTTCTTCTAATTCACTGGGACCTCTCCGAAGTTGACAAATTTATTTTCTTATTATTTGGACTGAAATGTGCTATACTTGTAATTTAGATTGGGTCTATTGTACAGTATTTTAAAAATAACTCATGTGCACTGGTGTCTACTGGAGGTCAGACATCGTGCTATAGACTTAGTGTTTATCATCGTCGCTCAGAACGACAGCACGAGAGCCATGCCCATTTTAGCAACTAGTTCATGGTAGCTCAGGGAGGTTCCCTGACCTGGAGAAACCAGTGTCAGTAACTGAACTCAGCTGAGTTTGCCAGTAAAGTCCAGGGTAGATGACCACAGACATAGGAACCTTAAGTCACACCTGATCAAATCAAAACTATTTGCCAAGGCTGGGAAAAAATGAGAGCCACACGGAAAAGACAGGTGGGTCTTCTCTATGACAACAACTAATGCTGTTGCTCTGACTTCATGGGGAGGTTCAGGAATCCCTACCATGACTGGAAAGATGATAGCAGCCACGGTGGACTTGAGGATCCAGAGCAGAGCTAGACACAGCACCTGCAGGAAGGTGAACAGGTGGACTCTGCGCAGGGGGACGTGGCGCAGGTAGATAAAGTCTGGCTGGTGCTTTAGGGGCATCAGCAGCAGCTTCAGACGATCCATGAACTGGGGAGGAAAGCAGACAAGGATACAATTGTATTACTTGAAGAGCTGGTACACAGAGTCATTTCCACAACACCTACCTAACAACTAGTGATTTATCTCTTCTATAATTTTAGGCAAGCAGTGTCCTTTTCAGAGGACTCTGGTCAGGGAATTCAGAAATTCAGTCCAGCACAGTAAGGCATGCTAGGGGATTTCCAATACTGTTCCTCTGCAGGAATGTTATACAGATATAAGAGACAAAGTGGCCACCAAAGAATAAAGTCACAAAGCCAAATATAAATTCTAGATGCTCATCTCTTACTTTCTATTTTTACTATCTGAGTCTCTGGAGAGAGAATCTCGTGACTATTTTTGTCATGAAGGAAGATGCCTCACTCATGTATCTCACTCTGCCTCAGTCACCTTGTCTGAAAGAAGAGGTGCTACTGTGCATGGTAGACATTTCAGGGATGTTTCAAGAGTATAAAGGAAGTATCTAACTTGAAAATGGGAATGCACTGCTATTTTCACAAATTCCACATTATTTATTGATAGCATAACTTAAATAATAAGTCAGCAATTCATTACCATTCCTTTTCAAAGAAAAGCCATATGACTACGATAGTGAGTTTCAGAGGGTCAACAACTAGACATTGGAATCCAGGAGAGGTGGTCTGTATTGTGTGGAAACAGGTCCTATGCTGGCCGCTGAGCACCTCTGTGACAGGTACCGTGCTTCAGGGATTAACTGCTGAGTCTCCATGGATAATGATGAGAAGGACGATTTTTTGGGACCTATCAGAGGATCTCGCAAACGAAAGATATTCACTAAATAGCTGCTGAATTGAATTATTATGTATTAGGACTCCAACATAGCATCTCTGCTTTCTTTCTGGAGGAAAGGGAGAAGCGTCCAAGTAAACTAGACTATCACAGACGAGCTTCTCGGAAGCTATTTCCTATGTAACAAACTTTCTTTCTCTATCTAGGCCTATTTTTGACCAGAGCGGGCCTTGCTGTTTATAAAGACTGGGTTACAAAATTTCATTGCTAAGTGAAATCTTACCAAAAGGTCTAAAAGAGGGAGTGTCAAAAGACAAAGGGAAGAAGGACAACAGCATTGCCGAATTCAGGAATCCACTGGCTGTGCCTTTAGCAAAGGACTTTTTTCTCCAACATTATGAAATTGCTGATTTTTTTGCCTTCTATTTAATTTAATAAACATGTATTGAGCTCCAACCATTGGTTAAACATCTAGAACGCATAAAAATCAAACCTCTGATCTAGACTGACCTATTTAAGCGCCCCCCCCCAAAAAAACTATTAATTTGGAAACCATATTAGTTTCATATTTTTCCATTTAGGGGAAAAAAGAATATTTACAAAACCAGGTAAAAACAAAGTATTTTTTAATATACTTGTTCTTGCCCAAAGTTTCATAAGAACAACAACAACAAAAACCCATTCACATCCATCTAGTCCAATCTATGAAGCCCCATCTTGTATTTTGTGACAAATATCCCAAAAGCGAAGAACTCTACCCAGAGGGGACCTAAACAAGGGGAAAATAAAACAGCCTTTTCTGCTTTTGGGGGCCTGGCCACCTGCCCAGCTCTATCTGACTCTAAAACCAAATTAATCTAAATTCAATAAATGAAAGCAAGGACTATTATGAAGGGGTTTAAATAAATTCTTATGATGTCCACAGAACATGCAGTCTTTTCCCATTAAAACATTAGTAAGTGCTAAATAAGGCTACAATTAACAAGGTGCCAGAAAGCAGCAGAAGTACTTCCAGTCTCCTGGTGCCAATTAAATTAAACCTCAATTGAAAGACAAAGTCCCTTACAAAGTTTTCCCTAATGATTTTTTTTTTTTAAAGGGGGCCAGTTCTACCCAAATTGTGAATAGCTGAAGTTTTGGACAAGGGTAGCACTAAACCACATTGACTTTACTCTTTTATTGGTGCAAAACTTTTGATCATTGATCTCAGCCATGTGAAAAGTGAATCAAATAAGAGCCTGTTCTTAGTATGGTTTAAGGGCAGAGGGATAAACAGTGCCTTGAGAAGAACCCCAAAGAGTTTGATTTCCTTCTTGAGATGAAGGAAGGAAGCAGGGGAGGAAGGAGAGAGGAAGAGAGATCACAGCTCTCTCATTTCCCTAATTAAATGACCGGTTTTAACAGCTGATTTCAAGAACGGGTACCTGTGGTAACATTTGTTAGCACAAATTAATTTTTTTTAATTAAGCCAGAAGTAAGAAGCAGATGTATGGCAGAGAAAGTAGAAAACAAATGCATTTTCTCTATCTATCTATCTATCTATCTATCCATAAATCTTACAGTGCTATATTCTTTTCAGTATATAATGTAATGATTCAACAATTCCATATACTACTCAATGCTCATCATGGTTAAGTACATTCTTAATCCCCTTTCTGGATTTCATCCATCCCCCCCCACCTCCCTTTTGGCAACCACCACTTTGTTTACTGTAAATACACACATTCTAAAAACTCAGCAGTTAATGAGTAGCACTTTTCATCAAAGATCTGTTACTGGACTACTCCCACTATTAGAAAAGAACACAACTATACTTAGATTGCTATGGAAAACTCACCTGCACACCATTAAGGGATGCTACCCCCATATACAGGAACACGCCATAGAGAACAGGCATGGGAATAAACTAGGAAGAAAGAAAAATGGAGAAAGGTTAAAAAAAATAATAAAAACAGTAATGAAGAAGAATAGTTTAAATAAAGACCAAATTTGAAACTAAAAGATACAACATAATAATATAGTGAACTCTAATTAGTTTATCATTGATAAACTTCTAAACTCTACACTAGAAATAAGTAGAGGGAGATTTTCAACTTTCATTTGATGCCTGTTGGCATTTTTTTTTAAACAATAAGCATGTATAACCTCAGAAATAATTTTTTTAACGGGGAAAAAAATTTGTTTCCCTTTCCCCTTAAAAGGAATGATTATGTAAACCAGATGTTTGCATGAACTGTGAGATAGAAAGGTAGACAGTTGCTTCACTCCTGAGACCAAGTTCCTTTCCAACAGCCTGTTGATTTTTTCTTAATAATTTTTGCCAAATCATCTATCAGCTTGGTGTATAAATGCCTCTTTCAATTAAGCAAACATCAAACGGCTGTCCCCTTTCTTCCTCTCAGGAATATTAAGAGGACTAACTAATGAGAACCCTGCTTGAAAGGAGCATCGAGCATACGGAAGCAATTAATTACACACATGTAGTAATACTCATCTTTAAAAAGTGAATTAATACATTTTTATGCACTAATTAGCAAGAGTCTTTTTACAATAATACAAAGTGTTTTAGCAATGGGAAGTTCCAATTCAATGTTCCTTAAGTTTTATCTGTTCCTAGACTTTTAAAATGTCCTTAGTACTGTAGAAACTAAGCAACTCAAGGTTGATTCTGTTTCTGGGAAGTCTTCTGTTTGAACAACAAAAGGTTCTCAAGCTTGGATTTTGAAAAGAAGTTCAAGTAATTTTGGTTTTCAAAAACCACAATCAATTAAGTTCAATCTTACCAAATCTACATAAAGGAGGCTTTGTAGGCAGGAAACAGTATGACTTCAGAGTAATTTTTAAAGAACTATTACATGTATTAAATGAAATATAATTTCTATGTCTACCCTGGGAATGACCTAAAACGTTCTGTACCTGAAACCCTTTGGCCACTACTGGAAATTAGTAAATTCAAAATATGTCATGACAATCTCCATTGTTACCGGCTAGCTACAGGAATTATTAAATTTATATGTAATACATATATTTATTTACATAAAACATCCCACATTCTTTCTAGAAAAAAACAATAATTGTAACATAGGTAATTTGATCTTGAACTCAGAAAAAAATAATTGATGTTGACTGTTAAGGGGGTAGGAGGGACAGTAGAAGTGTTGGGGAAGGCATGTGCGCTGTAATACCCCACCATCACCACAAAGAGGTGAGCACATCACATTCAAGCCACTTGAGTTCTGACACATGCCTTTACTTCCTTTAGAATGTACTTATTCCCATTCCCCTGTATAAACTGACCAAAAGAATAACCAACAAAGAAACCATTTCACAGCTTTCACTCATTTTTAAATTTTTTAAAATATCCTTTGAAAGCAAGGGCTCTCCCACTTTTCTTTAATATATGATGATTCCTCCCATATATCCATTTCATTTTTAATTCTTTGGGAGGGAAAGAAAGGTGAAAGGGGAAAAGAGACACATAGTTCTCTTAGAGAGTTGGGCATGTTGTTAGAAATCCGGCAGTAGTTACTTTTTAATCTGAGTAAAGTGTTTTCTCTGGCTTGAAAGAAAGTAATCACAAAGGGGATACTGAGAGTTATCTCCACCCCTCCCCTAAATTTAGCTAAATATTTTCTCTAACGCAGCTCTAGTACCAGAGTGAAGGAAAGTTGTACCATAGTGCTGAAGTCTACTTTCTCTGAATTTATGCCAGATTTTGCGAAATCTACCACAAAATAAAATCGGAAGGTACCATTAACTCAGAATGGGGTACAGGTAGGAAAACAGCTGCAGAGATGATAACGTTTTAAAAAAAAATTCTTTGGTGAAAAGGATTATAAGTAAATATTATATGTTTCTCATAAACATTAGAAATGAAAAAGTTAAATGCTTGATCCTAGAACCAGACAGAAAAATTAAATTAAGTCAATGGAGATTTAGCATACTCAAGATTATGTCACCAAATTTTTCAAATTGTGGTGAATGTAGTTCCACTTTTTTACTTAGCCCTCCCTTTGATTTTTGATAGTGTTAGAATATTGCTATAAAAAAAAATGTGAAAGGGTAAATTTAATAAGAAAGGTAGATGGTAGTTGTCCACAGTGCAGAATTCAGGACAGGAGGGAGGCCACCCAGAGGAGTAATAGTCATCGTGTGCGTGTGCGCATGTGTCTGACGCTCAGAACGAGTACTGATGAAGGGCATGGAAGTACAGGAAGTTAGACCTGGGTTCCAATTCTGGCTCTACCCATTGTGGAACCGAGAGACCTGTCAACTGCTATCCTCAGTATTCTCATCTATAGAGTGGTTATGATAAAGATTATAGAAGATCTAGTTCAGGGACTGGCTCATAATAGATGCTCAAGGAAGGATAAATGTGGTACTGATGTCATTATTAGCATCAGGACCTTCACTGGCAAGTCGAGAAGCTGGCAGCTGCCCAACACAGCTCCCTCTGGTCCCTCTGCGGTGAGGGTGGGATTGCGGGAGTACAGGACACAAAGATGGCTGCAAAGGTCGGACTCAAAACCTCAGTTTTCTATAAGCTCTACAATATTGTCCTTCCAACAATAACGACTGTCTTCAGGAACATGTTATCAAAAACACATCCTAATGCCCTCAAGCCCTAAAAATCTGGGACCATAAGGAAGCTGCCAACTTGCAATCTGGTCCTTAGTCTTATGATGACAAAACCACGGAGCAACTTATGATGAAGAGGTTGTGAAAATGCCACATTTCTCTCTATGTAAGAGACCTGGAAATTGGATCAAAGAAACTGGGGAAGATCATCTCTGAGGAAATGAAAGTAAAGGAGCTCTTTGAGGCCAATACTGTTTTATTTTAAAAGGCAATAAACCATGATGGTTATGAGATCAGGCTTTTGGAGTTAGAACTGCCTGAGTTCAAACTTTGGCTCTGCCATTTAAGAACTTTGGGACTTGGCCAGTTATTTATTTATTTATTTATTTATTTTTAAATCTGTAGGATAGATGCAATTATACATACGTTTTTCATAGGTTTTACTGGAGAACTAAATAAAAGCAATCTGTGCAGAGCTCTTGGTCCAACGCCAAGCTCCCAGTGAACGGGAGCCATTATTACCACCCTCCTCCTCCTCTCTACCCTCTCTCCTCGTTTCCCTGATACCGAGCAGGGGGTGTGGCACACTGGAGAAGCTCAGTGAACGCCTGCCAGGTACAAATTAAACACTAGCCTCCGCATTTTAGAACCCTAAACAAATCCGAAAGATCAATTTCGGCTACACCTCATGTTAAAGATGAACTGCTTCAAGCGAAGACCACAGAAGGGGCAGTGAACTTTACTGGATCTTTATTTCTTTAAGCTTGCCAGAAGCATTGGAAAAGGAAGCCCTAGGAACGGTCTTTCATCTTTTTGCTGCTCTGTGGTGGGCCCCAGCGTCCCCATCCAGAACACGAGCTCAACAGGCAGTACTTCTGCTGCAGAGACACGGATTGAAACTGTAACCAGCCTGGGAAGCTAGTTTTTCCTACTTCCCCACAGCTCTGTACTGGATCCGGGGTGGGATTTGAGGCATGTGTGAGTGCAGCTGGTTGAGGTCACGGGGTATCCTCATGAACTTAAAGCTAATACATTATGACTCCTTACATTTTTTCCATGTAAAAAGAGAGACTCTGGCAAAGAGATCAAAACAGAGGTCACAGACTTCCTGTTCAAAGTAAGCCTGCATAAGGAGGCGCAGAGAACAGCCGCCCACCCTGCTTAGGGCAGGGAGGAAATTCCTCGCATCCTCTGAGGCAAGGAAACAGTGGGATGCAGGGAGCTGGGAAGGGGAGGTGTTGAGCCATGTCCTTTTAAAAAGTGAAAGGCACATATTTCTCTTGATTCCATGCATTTGATCTGCCTTTCAAAGGCAGACTCTTAAGTAAAACCATTCTCTAAAGTTGTCACCTGTCCCTTTAAAACACACAGTCAAATGGTGGAGGAAAAAGGTTCCCTCCTCCCAAGTCACCCCTGGTACCTCTTTCTGTGTGAATTCTGAGGTTAATTGGTAATCCTGACTCCACTTAGTCGTTACTTAAGTTTTAGTTAAGCTGTACCCTCAACATCTGCCTCTTCCTGTATTGACTTCTTACATGAGCCACCAAGAATTCTCTGGTGAATGCTTATAAGCTACCCAATTTCAATGGCAAGAAGGGCACATGATCTAAAATTAGCTAATGTGATGCCTAAAGTAAAGAACAGTTCTACTCGCCAAAGTCTGGAATCGCAACTGTCAGTGCTGGAATACTTGATTGTTGTTTTAAAATCTATGTTTCCCACAATATATTGGAAACCATAGTAACAAAATAATTTCATTTCCCACATTTTGAGTATAAGCCTTGCCCAATAAAGATGTTTGCTGGACTACCTTTTTCACTGATTCTTACAATGATTCTTTGCATTTCCCAAAGTTGAAATGGCCATAATTATGAACATTAGCAGCTGAATAAGGGTGAGCTTAAGGAAGGTCACAAGGAAAAGCAAACTCACGCTCATTGATCACTTACATCTCTCTTTCTCCTTTCTCTGTATTCTAATCTGTTCCTACAGATACGAAAGTGCTTTGCACATCAGGGCAAAAAGAATCATTGTACAATAAAGAACACAAGGGCTTTCAGCTTTAATTCTTCTGCAGCCACATTTGGGTGCAGGGTTAGAAAACAGTTAGGAAGAGGTGCTGCAGAAAATGTGAGTCTTCCATCTTTTCCTAAAAATAGCAGTTTATACAGTATCTGTTCTCTGTGTCCCTTTGGGATCATACGTGATTACTCAGCTGACAGATTCTCTTAACATAAAAGCCAATTTGCTGTAACAACAAAAAAAGGGGGCTCTTAAACAACTGAATTTTTTTGAGTTAGGATTTTATACTGTATTCATGAAAAGACATAATATAAAAACAAAAGAAAAAATCGGTGGGGGTTGATATGCTAATAAGCTTATTTGAATTGATGGAAATATTTCTATTCATCCCCTACTAGGAGCTAATCTCTAAGAGACCCCATAAAAAAACTCTGCAGTTGTATCATGTGAGCCCACCTTTGGGGAACCCAGGAGCAAATTCATTCCTATAGATCCTCCGACAACGTGAGGTCACAATTGCCTACAATGACCTTTCTAAAAATGGATCTGTCCATCTGTCCAGATGAGGTTCTATGGTCTATGTGGCTAGACATTGCCACCAGTTGCTGTACTGGTGTCTGTGGGGCAACAAAGGAACATAAAGCCTTCAGGTTGTGGACTTGATGCTGTGAAACTCACAACTTCAAACCTGCCCCACAACTTGCTTTCTACTGGCAAAAGGAATCACAGATTTTTTTTTGTCCCTGCAAAACCTTAAGACCTGTACTCTCCTGAGGTTCTTTGTACATGATCAGAGATAACTTCTTCAAGGTTATTTTAAATTTTATTTTCCCACGTGTGCATGAAATATATATTCCTTCATGATTCCAGGCAGAAATTAGTTAAGCCAGTTAACTGACATTGTGGAAACCAGGAACAAGAGATGAATATTTAAATCTTTTAGCTGTTTACCAAGTATTTTCTGCATAACATATGTGTTTATCTAAATTCCCTAAGGGCAAAACCAGTCTTAGCTATAGGCTACGAAATTATAGTTCTACTTTCCTCAAGTTCATCTGAATGGCAACCCACTCATAAATGTGCCAACTTGAGAGAAACAGAGGTCTTTTGCCTTTCCCTCTCTATACTTCTGTATGGTTTGAATTCTTTACAAGAGTGTACTGCTCCATCACTTGTGTAGTTAAATAAGTATCTTAAAAATCTGAAAAATGAGAACTGTTTAAAAATAAATAAAAATTCTCAGAGGCAAACTTGAAAGGATATTAAGTGGTTGTTAATAGCTTCTAGGTCTATAGGTAATTTTCAGGTTTTGTACTGTGGTGCAAAGCATCAAATACAAACTATCAATAATTGGCCAGTATTGTTTATGTAATAGAAGAGAAGAATAAAATGCCTGTGTCACAAAGAAATGGAAGCTTCATGACAGCTAAACCTGCACTTTTAACCCTATCTCATCCTTGTACTAGGTTTTCCCATACAGTTCGTATTCATCAATTTTGTCAGATAGTCACCCCAATGATCAAACATATATATTTGACTCCTAATTTTCTAAATCATCTGGCATGTCATTTTTCTCTTCTTCCAAAGTTCATTTCTAAAGTTTTCTCATCAAAGACCAGTTAATTTTACTCAACTTTCCCTCTGTGGAGATTAGGCCTTCTGATTCAAAGAAAAGAGAAACATAGTCAGCAATAATTAAGACTAGGAGAAAAGTTACAAAATGATCATTCATGTTATCCAGGAGTCTAGTGTGAGCCTGCGTATGGGGGGAAGGGAAGCAGGGTTTAGGGACAAGTAGTTGGAAAGCAGTGAGAAGAAAGGATGTAAGGACAGTAAGAGATGCAGTGAGGAGGGGCGAGCAGTCAGAGTAAGCGATGGAATTATCATTTGTATAGGTCAAAAGCTTCAATACTGGTAATTTAATATGGCTCAACCAAGTAACTACAACAACAATAATAATAACTCATAGTAGAAGGAGTGAAGGAGTGAGGAAATCAAAATAAAAGTTTTGAAAATACTTGTTCTACCTGACCCCTGTCTGCTTCAGTGTGTTCCAGAACTGAGGAGAATGTTGCAGATAAGGAATTCTACTCTCCACATACCCAGTTATCTGTTGCATACTGAGAAGGAGGAAGAGACAAGTACTTCACATATTTACCTTCAAGATGGGAGCCATAAAGACTGACAGACCAGTCAGAATAAACACGAGGGTTCCAGTGACTCTTTGTTCCCTGAAACCAAATCAAATGATTACCAAGTTATCTCTGGTTTTCAGAAATAGGCTCCTTGTATTTTCACCTTCAAAAAAGACTGTACATTGGCCAAATTAATGTTTGACTAAAACAGCAAAGGTCTTGATATTTTATATAAGTGACTACCTCGAGGAGAGCATAGAAGCTCAACATAACTATAAAATTCTCTTAAAACTATTGTATAACGTGATTTGAATTCCTCAAGAGAAAAGTGATTGTGCTAAATCCTTTGCTCCTTTTAGAATTTAAAAAAAAAAAAAAAAAAAAAGTCACTTGCCCTTGGTCCATCAATTCCTGGCCTCTTTGAAGCCCTTATTTTTTAAATGACTTGTACTGTTGTGTAATTACACCTTCTTTCACAGGAGACAGATATTACATTGTCCTGCATTCTAATTAACAAACAGCTCAGGAAAATTTCATGAGTGCAATAAATCCCATCAGTCTAATTTCCAAATCTAAACAACAAGAGTACTTTTTTACAAATAGGATTCCCATCCAACACCCCCTCCCCCAGCCCCCAAGAAAGAATCACCCACTGTTGTGGCGTGGGAAACAATGGCTCTGTCCTGCAAGCTATTCACCCAAGCACTTAGAAGCTGGGCTTGCTGCAAAAAGTATTCAACACTGTATGAAGGTCTTATGCAAGCCCTTCCTGGCTGCCCAAATTTAACAGTTAGAGGTCAAGGTTTCTCTGTGCTTATGGGGACAGAAGAATAACTGGAAAATAGGAATTCCTTTCCCTTTATAGAATCTTCAAAATCATAAGCAGACTCAAGAGTTCTGGGGAGTCTCAACAGAGCTGAAGGTTAAATGGTTTGGCCTTTACGATGCTTGGGATCAAGTAAGTACCACAGCACTGCAGTGAGCTCCACGGTGAAGAAAATGAATGACTATTTGTGCTTTTACGTTGCATCATTTAGCCTTCATTAATTGAAGGAAATTTATGTAACATAAGAAGTGAACTAGAAAATTATTGAAGACTCTCTTTCTAATGAAAATGTAGTCCTTTCTGGAACAGTAACTAAAGGAATAAGTTAATCACTACCAGCCTTTTCTCCTCCCATTCTGCCCATTTCCTATGAACGACAATATAGATGCAGCATGATGTGTTCCATAGAGCCGTTTTCCTCTGACTTAAACATACCTCACACCTAGAAACTTTGGTTGTTCTCCAGGGGCAGAAGTCTCTGTCTCCATCTTCAAACTGTCGATGTGAGCGATGGAGATGACGGTCGCAGCCACATACCATGGAAGAGCCATGAAAGAGCACACCACCATGAGGATGGCCACCCAGAAGAGATCCAGGTGGTATCCAGCTCCTTTCTGCAGAAAGAGGTAACAAAATCATATGAAAAAAAAAAAAAAATCCCATCTTTCTATCTTGTCCTATTTCCAGATGGGAATTAAGATGACCAAAAAAAACCCCGACTCACTTGGCTTGCTAAGAATATCTACTTCAAGGTAATTTTTTCAAGGAAAGGGACTTTATCTTCCTCCTATTATTCCCCTGAGCAATGAAACACAGAGCTGCCACATGACACCTCCTCTAGCTTGACTGAAGTTCACAGCTTACTTACCATTTGCTTATTGCTAGTTATCCTCTCTCTATCCAATTCTGTAATCAAAAAATGGAGATAAAGATCTACCTTGAGGAGCTATTGCAATCATTCAGTGCAGTAACAGAGGCAAAGCGTTGTATAGGAACTTAAAAGGTAGTGGTTGTTGCATAGTAGGAGCTCAAAAAAATGGTGACGGTAGCAATGGTGGTGCTGGTGGTTGTTAACAATAAGCGCAATAAACAAATTAGAAACAGGCAGCAATCCTTCTCTGTGTGACTGTTTAGCAATAAGCTGTTGATCTAGAGAGTAGTCAGCATATGCAGCCCAGAGATCTGAAAGCAACCCTGAGAAGGTATGCCTAAGACGATTTCTCACCTTTCATAGCATATGAAAATAATTGTTTAATAACCTATTAAACATGATCATTAAGGTAATTAATACACCCTTAATCAGAATGGGCTGATTTCAAACACTGTCCACTGGTCATAATAACATTTATTGACTGGAGGAGCAGCCTATGTAACAAAAGGTCTTGCTCTTTTACTCACTAAATAAATATTGTTAAATGTGTCCACAATGTTATTCTGTGGTTATATTTCTCTGCTCTATTTATGAAGAAATCAAATGCTTATACCCTATGGAGCCTGAAAAAACAGAGCAGTCCATTTTCACAGCATGGAAGCAGAAGGACCAAGAGCCAGAGTATGACCAATCTGAGGGAATGGAGACTCTGGCTTTAAAAAGTGAGAATATAATTTACACTAGAAACCCGGTGACTGTTATCGTTCAGGTCCAATTACAGTTAGTTAGAACACTGCCCTCCTCTCACTGAAAGGCCAAGATTTCACCCCTGGCTCCCCAACATGGGTCTCATCATGTTCTCAGAGAACAAGGGCAAGGGCAGCTGACACAAGAAAGAAGAGCACACGTTGACTTAGTCCAGGTTTGACCATGAACAAAGGTTGATCTGTATTCAAAAAGCAGTTCATTTCCATACAAGTGGTCTGAAACCACAGGGTCTGAATTGGGAGTGGGACAAGGTAGGGGGAAGGAAGGCAAAGGGTGGGAATGAGCTGAAATAAACTTGTTCAACAATGACTAATGAGGTGAGTATCATGATATATCTGGCTCTCAGTCATTCCATTCCAACTAGAATAAATACTTGAATAAATACTACTACCAACTTATTAACAGGCACAGTTAAGGATGTTAAAGTCATATCTGTGACTAAAACACAAAAATTCCCATATTTGAGACGTTTCCATTCTACTGAGACAATAAACAACACAAGTAAATAAACTGTAAACTATACGGTATCTTAAATAGTACCAAATACTAAGCAGAGCCATGAAAATTTGGGTTTGTAGGCGGAGTATGATGTGAAGCCACTGGAGTGTTTTAAAGGGAAGAGTGACATGACCTATTTATTTATGGACTAAACACTACGGCTATTGTGTTGGGAACAGCCTGAAGAAAGTCAAGGACAGCGAGACCAGTAAGGAGGTTGCTACCATAATTCATGTAAGAAATTGTGATGGCTAGAGCCAGAGTAGTAGCAGTCAAGATGGCAAGAAGTATTTGGATTCTGACTATACTTTAAGATGGAATCCACAAGATTTGTTCAGTCCTGCCTGTGGATGTGTCTTATGACCTCACTCTAGACCATTCATGATCTGGCCTCTGTTCACATCTGCAGCCCCATCTTTCATCTTTCCCCTGCCCCAATCCTATACCATGGCCACCTTCAATCATATGCAATTCCTTCAGCATGTCTTATATGCTAATGCCTTTGTGTCTTTGCCCACCTAGCACCCTTTCCCCAGAATAACCTCTACTCTTCCTTCTTACCGTGAATCAGTCCTACCCATCCTTAAGACTTAAATCAGCCTTTATCTTTTCTAGTAGCTTTGCTGCCTCAGTCCAGGTGAGATGGGTAAGCCCAGTTAGGTTAGATTTCCTCTTCAATGTTCCCCTGTAACTCTAAGCTTTCCTTTACCACAGCAGTCATCACACTATTTTGAAATTATGTGTGCATTTATCTGTCCTTGACATAAGCTAAAAGAAACAGGAAGACCTGGACTATGTCTCTTTTTCTCTCTATCCTGAATACCTAACTAGAGCTTGTGGAGCATAGTCAATTCTCAATTAATATTTGCCAAAAAAAAAAATGAATCACAAATAGCATGTATACATTCTTCTGAATGGCAACTATAAACACTTAATCAGCCATACAAAAAATTAAAACTTGATTTGTTCATCAGTAGAAATATGAACAACCTGGTTGGGGGTGGGGGAAGAAGATGAACAATAGTTGGAAATGTTACTTAGTTTTAAGCCCTATTTAGACTAAACCACTCAAGACTATAGTAGAGGTACCAACATGGAGATCAGTGGACAGGATTGCCAAATCTTGGCACAAAGAAAACTGTAATAACCTAAGGATATACACACTGTCTATATCAATGGGTCAAAAGAATAGTTGCTGTAGAAAGTATCATGTAGGCTACCATGTGCCAAATCCATGCTTTCTTGCTCTATTTCAACAAAAACAAGTTTGAACAAGATATCCTGGAGACTAACAAAAAGGGGCCATATAATACCAAAGAGAGTGCAATGAGGACTTTAGAAAGTAGAATACAAAGCAAACTATGCAAAACCACCAAAATAAATAAAAGCTCTGGGAGAAAATAATTGTAGATACATAATTACTGTGTGCACTGACATCATTCTCTTCAAAAAGTCTTCCTTTCCCTCAACCATGTTGAGACTTCTTGATACACTTAAGAGGAAGGGGAAATCATCAGCATGAATTGAAGGCCCAGCTAGGTGCCTCTGTGTGGTTGGTTCCCTCTTCATCCTCAATTCTCCCTCTCTCATTGCTGCCACACTGTTCTATGAGGCATTCATTCTTGTCAGGTTATTTCCTCTTGAAAAGCCTGTACATACATAGTGATTCCTGTGCCCAAAAGGAATACTCTTCCCATCCAGCCTCATCTAGATAATTCCTACTAATGCTTGAATCTCAGTGTAAGTGCCATCACCTCAGGGAACTCCTTATAGTTCCTGAAGTAGACTAAACCCTCTCTTATAGCTTCTTAAAACATCACCACTTCTCCTTCACAGCACTAGCCACATTTGCAATGTCACATTTTGCATGATTCTTTGAACGACACCTCTCATCCTCATGGCCCAGAAGCTCTATGATGACAGGGACCATGGTGCTTTTGTTCACTGAGAGCCCAGAACCTGGCACAGTGCTGGGTGAACACTCTAGATAACATTTGTTGGATACACGGATTCATTTGTAAAATGGCAAATTGAACAAAATTGAACAAATCGAACAAATTCTAGATCCTAGAAGTACAATTACAGATAATACACAGTCTTTGTCCTCAAGTGGCTTACAATGTAGTGCTAGAGCTAGACAAATCAAGAGACATTTGCAATACCACAGTATTCTATACTTGGGGCGAGCTTGGGATGTCATGCAGAAAAGTTATGAAGCCCAAAGTCAAAGATGGTATTCCTAGGAGGTGGTATTTAAGCTGAGTCCTAAAATGTGAGCCATAACTGAAGGCAGGACATGAGGAAGCAGGAGGGAATAAAAAAGGCAAATAAGCCGCCATTTTGAGAAAATAAAAGAGTTGGTGCCCAGAAGGAGATGGCAGAGGTAGGAAATAAGGCTAAAGAAGTTCAGATCTTTAATGTTTTGCTAAAGACTTTGGAATTTTTATCCTAAGAGCAAAGGGAAACCATCAAAGGCTTTTAAGTAGGTAAGTGATATGATCAGATTTCTATTTAGAAGGACAGCTCTTTTGGTTTGTAGAGGACATACTGGAAGTGGTCAAGACTGGAGACAGAGAGGATGGACATGACAGGATTGCCCCAGTCCAGGCCAGAGCTGACCCAGTTCTAACTAAAGTAATAGTATGGAGGAAGGACATGGACAGATGGGAGAGATTTTAAGGAGACTGAGTCCAAAGAAGGAAAGGCCATGAATTCATTTTGCCAAATTTCAATGCTTGAGGCTTATAATGTCTATCTAGTACAGCATCCTCCAGTAAACACTGGAGACATATTTGTTGACCAGAATGGTAAAAGCAATGCTAAAAAATTCATAGTGCTCCAATGATTGCCATAAAGACCCGGAACCCAAATGGTTATGTCAGAAAAGTTGTTCCTGCAAAACGAACTTATGCGTATGAAAACAAGCCAACTCTAAAATGTGTCTTTAGCTAAGGGTATCTGAATAACTAGATTTGAATGGAATAAAAACAGTATTCAAATATAGGAACTTTTACTGGAAATAGTACTGTAAGAAATACAGAAAACCACATTTTTCAAAAATAGCATGTGAGTTGTTCCTTACCCTTCCTCCCCATTGACACTGCCTTTTGCAGATTTTCTTAATGTCCTACGTGGATTATTCAGGGGCCTTCTAACCACTCCCTTTCACCCACCCCCACTCTGGCACTTCTTCCTTCCACCCTGAATGCTGCTAGAGAGAGTGATTAAATGCGGCATTGGTGCCATCCATCCAGGCTGGAATGTTGAGGGAGCAGGGAAGACCAGGAGGAGATGAACAAGTCAAACAGGACAGAACCAGTGATGACAAGCACCTGTCTGGCTGCCCATGCTGAGATGCTCCCCACCCAATGCTATGACAGGGGCCCTCAAAGATCCCTGAAGCTTCATCATTCATCAAACAAGACTTGCACATTCTGCAGCATTCATCAAACTGGTCCCCTGTTTCTAAGTGTTGACATTTAAGTCTGTTCTCGCTCTTCAAGGTCCAGCTTAAATTCCCCTACTTCCTTCACATCACTAAGCAACCCCTGACCCTCAATGCCGTCCTCACCATAGAAGTCTCTGCTTCACTCCTGTCCCTGACAGCCCACTCTCCTTGCAGAGTAATCTTTTTAAAATCTCAATTATTATATGGAACTCCCTTTCCCTCAAAACCCTCCAGCAGCTTCCTGCTTCCGCCTAATATAAAACACAGTAAAGTCATCTAAAAGGTTCCATATCAGTGTTTTTCCTGGAACTATTTTGCACCCCCCCCCCCACCAAGGGAACACTTGTCAATGTCTAGAAACATTTTTGTTTATCACAACTTAGGGGAAAGGGTGAAAGTGACCTCAAGGGGGTAGAGACCAGAGATGTTGCTAAATAGCCTATAATACACAGGACAGCCACAACCAACAAAGAAATACAGCTGAGAACCTTTGTTCTACATGATCTGGCCCCACTCCCTTTGACCTCATCATGCATCACTAATTTCCCTGTGTTCCAGTCACACTGGTCTGTTATTTGTTCTTCCATATGCCAACATACCTCCCACCTGAGGCCTTTGCATTTGCTCATACCTTTGCTTAGCACACCGTTACTTAATAAACACCCAATGAACACGCTATACTATGTTAGGCCTTGTGTTAGATAAAATAATAAGACAGAACATGTGCCCCTAAGGGGTTGGTAGGTTATTAGTTGAGGCCAGATGTAGAAGCAAATAATTTATTATATGTGCAAGATACAAGGCACAAAGAAAGCCAAGTCAATCCCAACCTTGGTGGTAGAGTTAAGTGGTCAATAAGGAAAATCCACTCAACTCCTTCAGGGCTGAGACCATAACTTAGAAAAACAATTTTTGTCTTCAATATCGAATACAAGTGTTCCATATATAGCAAGGACTCAAAAAAATGTCCAAAGGTTATGTATGTCCTTTAAAGTTTAATAAAGTCCCATCTTCATGAATATAAATGCAAAGGATAGTCTACTTTCTGAATCTAGATATTTTTTTTTAAGTAGGACAGGAAGTAAAATGTTACTTCCTTTTGATACTGTATATGCTTCACTAGTATAGAACAAAAGTCAGTTGGAATAAATCCACAGAAATCAAAATCTATGGGAGAAAAAGACTCGTCTAGCAGTCTAAAGTTTACATCGGGTAAATAGATGACAGCAAAGGTCAGGAGAAGTGCACACACACATGCAGAGACACAGAATAAACACCCATGCTAGGAGCCCCCAAAGGTCCAGACAATAAGCTGGTTTATGGGGACACCAAGAACCATGACGTAGTTCCTCCCCACAAGGAGCTCACAATCAGATGAGAGGACTCAGATTTGTACACAAATTATAAAGCACTCTAAACAGAGATTCAAAGAGGTTTGAAAGAGACACCCAAAGTACAGAGGATAAACTGTTTAACAATGTCTAGAGTAAACCCACAAAAACTTCCCACTGTGATGACATCTAAACAGGGATCTGAATAATATGAGCTCTCACTGTGAGAACTGGCGATGGGGTGGCAAGCTTTTCAGCTATCATCCATCTCACACAGCACAACAGCTCTGAGAACCATGTGGCCCAAGATAACCAAATTGTTCACTATGTACTTACTGAGCCTACTACATGGAAATCATCGTGATAGGTCACAAAACAGAGCTGGAGAAAGGACTAAAACATATCCTTTCCTTGAAAATGTCTGGCCCAGAAAAGGAGATAAAGTCATTATACAATCTAACCTCTATGCAAGACATCATATGATCAGTGCTACAGAGTAATGCATCGTAGCAAGAGCGAAAATAAAAACACAGAAATCACATCAGGGGTGAAGGCTCCACTGACAAGTTTATATCTGGAGATTCTTAAAAGATGGGAAGGATTTTGGTAAGTGGTAACCATCGAGGGTGGACAGGAGAGTTGGAATAACTGGCAGGAGATGCTGCCAGAGTTGAGGAGAAACCAATAACCTCTTTGATCTGAGCATGGGATAGTATGTGGAGGGCATCGTGCTGAATTTAAGTTAAAAACATATCACAAAGAGATTTAATTCCCAGGCTAATCAAATGAACTTTCTTCAAGGGGCAAATGTTTAGAGGGCTGGGGGTGAAGGTTTAGAAATATAAGACTGACATATAAGAACAACACTTAAATTGCTGCTTTTGAAATGAAGCAAGGGAACCTGATTATTAACTCATGACTAAACAGTTAGGATGGTCTAGACATGAAATAAAAGGACTGGATTTAAGATTATGATAACAGGAATAGAAAGGAAAAATAAAACAGGGCAAATTTTGGAGTGACCCAAGAAAGTGACCTCAAGTGAAGAGTTTTACTACAGAGGGGATCAGAAAATTTACTGATACACCAACTTATCTCTATGTCTAGATACTTACCCTAGCCTACTTCTCCCTCCCACATACTTAAAATCATTTTCCTGGTGAGAAGTATCCCTTGCTTTGCAGTGTAAAGCTTGGGCTTTTTTTTTTCTACCTCTGCAGTGACTCAGGCAATAACCTTGGAGAAGTCATGACCTTGCTGAACTCTGTTTGCTTTTGAGTGCTCTGCAGGGAGAAGGAGGGATGTAACTAACCAAAATGATGGCCAAGAAAAGCCAAATAGCTTGGCGCTCCTACATCAAGACGGAGCTATTCAGCAGAGTGGAAAGGTGGATCCTATCCCAGCAGGGCAGTCAGCCAGCCAGGGCCACGTGACACAGAGCCAAAGCAAATACCACCTCAAAACATGCTGCTTTTAATATTACAAAGCTTCCTTCTCTCTCGCTGTTTCAGGTTTCTCTTTTAAATCAATTTCATAGCAGTCAGGGCCCTTTAAATTTAGACAGGATCTCTGATGTTCACAGTCCACAGCCATCTTTCCCAACAAAATGTGAATAAGACAATATCCAGAGTGAAAAGTCTTTCATCCACTGGTATCGTGAGATTTGTGTCAAAACACTGGCACTTCATCTGTAACTACTGTCATTCGAAGAAATGATCTCAAAGAAGCAATTTCTGAAAGTGATGAAAACTTATTTTTTTTATATACTCAATTCCTATTTTAAGAGGCAAACCTTAATATGTCTTGATTTCCCAGTGTTTTCTATAAGGAATAGGAGAATTTTTAAAAATTCCTATTTTATCAGCAATGCCTGGCTGGTTCAGTCAGTGGAATATGCAACACCTGATCCAGGGGTTCTGAGCTAGAGCCCCGACACTGGATGTAGAGATTATTTAAAAATAAAATCTTTTTAAAAATTCTATATCTTACCAATTCTGCATGTGTTAAACTTGAAATTCTGAATTTTATTAATAAGAACCTAACAAGCAAAAGTAAATAGGTATTCACCTCAAAGACACATAACAAATCTGGTCAACTATATAACAAAATTAAAAATGTGCTTCCTAACTCTTTTCAGAATAAAATACATTAGTAATCATCCATTTCCAGCCTTTAAAACTAAATCAATGCTGAAACCCCTCCCAGTATAGAGCATCTAAAAATGCTGAACAAAATACAGAAAATATCTTTTAGAAATCATGGCTTATCTACCAGAAAGTAAAAGAAGCAACAGGAGACAAAAAACAATGGCAACAAGAAAGAGTGAATCTATAGGGTCAGTAAGCCCTGGGGCTTAGGCCCACCCTGAGAGACCTTAGCACCTGGATTTAGAATGACCATCTGAACTCTAGGGACAGCAGACCAACTCTAGGGATACGGGGTTAAGAGTATAAAGGAAAGGCATCCCTTGAAATGGAATCAGGATACTCTAAACACAGCATATTCAGCTGGCTAACTAGGAAATAAGACACCCTACAAAGTCAGTGGGGGGTACATGCCTCTCTAGGCCTTATCTATAGATATAATGCCATAAGAAAAAAAGAATCTCGAAAGGTATTTCTAACTATAAACGTACCATTAAATTTGAAGCTGGAATTCACATTATTTCTATGGTCTAGAAAACCTGACGTCAAAAGTGTAATGTAAAATGATCCTGACCTTCTATGAATGTCTTGCCACCGTACCCTCAAAAATAAAAAGATATAGATATGAAATGACAAACTATGCTTCATCGAACTTCTGAATTCAATGACTAATTTAAAGAAAATACAGAAGACAAAGAGCACGCTAAATGACACCACAGGGAAACAAGCTAGACTATGCAAATTCTATATTGCAAATGTGGTAGTTTTTTTGTTTTTTTGTTTTGTTTTGTCTTGTTTAGAGAGAAAGTGTGTGTGAGGTGGAGGTGTGGCAGTGGGAGAGGGAGAAAGAGAATCCTCAAGCAGACTCCCAGCTCTGCACAGAACCAGACACAGGGCTGGATCCTAGGACCCAGAGATCATGAACTGAGCCAAAATCAAGAGTTGGATATTTAACCGACTAAGCCAATCCAGCTGTCCCCAAATTTGACAGATTTTCCAAAAACGACTGGAAAGACATCTCCTATTCTGCATATTTTTCTACAAGTAAAAAATTGCCACTACTCCATCAAACAATGGAGCCCTTCCCTGCCCCATCCAATGGAGCGAGGTCCTGGAACTATTTTGACCAATCAACAACAACAAAATAAAGAATAAAGTTTTGCCAGTTTCAGGTGTAACCATGAAGCGGCCTTGCATGTTTCACTCTTAACTCTGAGTAGTCAGTTTCCATGTGCCAAGTACAAACAGGTCAAGATTGCCATGCTACAAGAAGCGCAACCCACACTGAAAGGCTGAAGGAGGAGATGCCACGTGGTGAAAGAGAAGTCAGACAAACAGACACACCAAGCAACATCAAGGTACGAGGTATGCGAGACATGGGTGTGAGTAAAGAAGCCATCCTGGACAATTAGCCCAGTGAACCCTTCAGGTGACACTGGCTGCAACCACAGGAGAGATGTCGGCAAGAAGTAGCCCCCTGAACCCTGTCGACCTAAAGAAACATGAGATGGTAATAAATTGTTGTTTCACTAAGTTTTCAGGTGGCCTGTTATATCGCTAAAGATAAACTGAAAAACAACCTGGTTGCCTTCAACAAATAAATTACTAGGGAAACCAAACAGAATGACTGGGGGCTGAGGGGTGGGGAGGAGAAAACCTACAGACTGAAAGTTTATAGAAGATTTAAGATAATAATATTTGAAATATAACTGGATCCTGATTTTACCAAATAAGCTATACTTTAAAGTTTATTATATTTATGACACATTAGTAAATTTAAATATTGACTGGAGAGTTGATGATATTAAAGAATTTTATTAATACCTTGTAGACTGATAGTGGTGCTGTGGTCATGCTTTTAAAAACAGATCTTAGGGCACCCGGGTGTCTCCGTTTGTTGAGCAGATGACGCTTGAATTCAGCTTAGGTCATGATCACAGGGTCCTGAGATCCAGTCCCTTTTGGCCTCTTCACTCAGCTCACCTGGGAGTCTGTCTGAGGATTCTCTCTCTCCCTCTCTCCAACCCCTCCCCCCAAACTCTCTTGCATGCATTCTCTCTCTAAAATAAAAAAATTTTTAAAACCCAGATCTTATCTTTAGAAGGACAAACTCAAAAGTTTACGAATAATATGAAATACTGTCTACACTTACTTCAGAGTTATAAGAAGCAGATAATATGCTGGGGATATAAAGCACACAAGACTAGACAGAAGTCAATAACTGTTAGAGTTGGGGAGTTGGGTGATAAGTATCTGGAGCTATGCCATCTGTCTACTTTTATATATGTTTAAAATTTTCCATAATAAAATATTTTTACAGGGATAAATAAAAGTAAAGTGTTCCTGGGCTGCTTGGACTCTCTTATACATCCCAGAAGCAAATAAAATCTTCTCTGGAAGGCTTTGAAGCACTGGCATAAGAAAATTAGCACATAACTTTTTCTCTTAAAAAAAAAAGACATGAGGTAGACAGACACCAGAAATAAGAGTCAGCCAAGAAAACAAAGTTCAAAATCAAACCAGCAAAGACAGCAAATGTTTAAAACAATAGATAAAAAAGTATATGTAAAAATAATAAAGGGGCACCTGGATGGCTCAGTCAGTTCAGTGCCTGGCTCTTGATTTCAGCTCAGGTCATGACCTCAGGGTCCTGGGATCAAGCCCCATGTCAGTCTCCCCATTTAGCAGGGAGTCTGCTTGTCTCCCTCTCCCCCTGCTCAGTCTCTCTGTCTCTTTCTCCTTCAAATACATAAATAAGTCTTTAAAAAAAAGAAAGCAAAAGAAAAAGAAGAAAGAATTCAGGAGTATCAAAACTGAACAGGGAGATTTGGAAAAGAACAAAATAGAAGTTGTAAATATAAAAAAGTATAATTCTTGAAAGGAAAAATTCAGTGGCTGGTTTATGACAGAATAGAACCAACAGAATAAAGAGTTTAATAAAGAGAAAGATCTGAAGAAATTACCCAAAATATAACACAGAGACCAAAAGGCAGGAAATGTAAAACAAAAACAAAAATAAAAACCCCCAAACCAAAAACAGATTAACAGAAGTAGAGCACAAGATGCGGGTATACAAAAAAAAATTTCTACTCAGAATTCCAGAAGAATATATTAGAGCTTGAAAGAGTCAGACTTACAATATTCCACAATTGATGAAAGGCAAGAAGATTCAATAATCTAATAATTAATATAAGACTGGAAACCCAATTATCCAACACATAATAAAAAGAAATCTATGCTAATACAAGTTATAGTGAAACTCCAGAATAAAGACACAAGAGAAGAATGATAAAAGCATCCAAAAGACAAGAATAATTACTTACAAAGGAATGAAAATTATACCGATAGTTCACTTTTATGAAAGTCAGAAATAATGGAAAACAGCCTCTACATGCTGAAAAAAAGAGCTTTCAACCTACAGTTATATATCCAGAGAAACTATCTTTCAAGAATGAGGGTGAAACAAAAGCATTTTCAGACAAACAGAAATGAAGAGTTTACTACCCAAAGATCCCTACAGAAAAAATTTCATAAGTCTAGTAAGAACTATTTAAGGGAGATAATTCAGTCTAAAGAAAAATATTTGAAAATGGAAGGTCTGAAATGCAAGAAATAAATAAATAAGAGAGAGAGAGAGAATGAGCGGAAATGAGCAAAGAAAATGGTAAACCTGTATATAATTCTAAAAACACTGACCATGTCTAACTGTATTTTTAAATCCAGATAGCAATCAAATCTGGGTAGTAACAACATATGACTCAGGAAGGAATATCAACATTAAAGCATTCTTTAGCCATTAGTGTATTTCAGCAGAAAGATAAACATGCTGACTAGCTTCAGAACTTAAAGATGCATATTAAAATATACAACATAATCACTAAGAGAAAAGATAAAATGTTTAACTTCCAAACTAACAGAAAACAAGTTAGATTGAAGACAATAAAAAAAAAAATAAAACTGTATCAACCTAAAAGAGGGAAAGAAAGGAGAATAAAAGAGAAAGAATACAGAGAAAGTTAGGCAGGTAGAAAGCAAAAATAATGTGGTAAAAATGAATCCAAATCTTTTCGTTGTCATTATCCATTTAAACAGATTAAATGTTTTAGTCAAGAGAAAAGACAACAAAAATGGATCCTATGTGTTATGTCCAAGAAGACATGGGACACAATGCATACTGAAAGTAAAAGAACAGAAAAATACATATCAGAGGAGTGAAAATTAAGTTACCCTAGCTTTATTAGAACAAAGTAAAATAAGCTTTAAGACAAAAAGCATTACTAGAAACAAAGAGAGTGACATAAAAAGTCCAAATCACTGAAAAGATAAACTAGATAAAAATGTGGAAGTACTTAAAATGGTTTCAAAACAAATAAAGAAATAGTAACAGAAAACAATGTGACAGTACAAAAAATCGAATGTAGTAAAAAACTGTTCCCTTGAAAAAAGACTAATAAAACTGAAAGACGACAGGCTAGATAGATCAAGGAAAATGATAAGCACAAATCAATAACATTAGGATTTAAAGTGAAAAGTAACAGGTTCAGATTAGAAAAATAACAAAAGAGAATACCATAAACAACGTATCAATAAATTTGAAAATATTGGGAACTGGAACAAAATATAGAAAAGCTTCTAAAATAAAAAATAGTAATTATGAATGTTTTATAATCATCAGAACATTATTTTTATTCTTTTTCAGTGTTCCAAGAGTCATTGCTTATGCATCACACCCAGTGCTCCATGCAATACGTGACCTCCTTAACACCCACCACCGAGCTCACCAAACCCCGTTCCCGCCTCCCCTCCAAAACCCTCAATTTGTTTCTCAGAGTCCACAGTCTCTCATGGTTCATCTCCCCCTCCAATCTCCCCAATTCACCTTTCCTTTCCTTCTCCTAATGTCCTCCATGTTATTCCTCATCAGAACATTCTGATCATCAGTTTTTAAAAGTTCCACCCAAAAACTACTCAGCCCCAATAGTTTTATAAGCATGTTTGATCATTCACAGAAAAGATAATTGGCATGTTATATATAATAAAGAGAATATTGTGCTCTAGTTCAGAATGGAATAGAAGTGGAATAGGAGGAGAAACACTCCCCAGTTCATTATAAGGATAATATATTCCTGACACCAAAATCAGACAGGGACACTATAAGAAAGAAAATCCATGGGCCAATGTTACTCGTAAACATAGATGCAAAAATCCCTAATATATACATATATAAATCACTGTATATTATATATTATATAACTATGTAAAAATTATACATAAAGACATAAAAACCATGTATTAAAAAAACTATATTCTACTAGGTTGTAATGTTGGCTCAACAACAGAAAATCTATTACTGTAACTCACCAAGTCAACAGATTAAAAACAAACATGCTTTTATCTGAACAGTCTCAGAAAAAGTATTTGTCATTGTCTTCATTAGGGACAGTTACCACATTAAAATCAGATGTAGGATGACAGTGGCTGAGCAGTAAACAGTTTACATTGTCCTCTTTGGTGGTGAAGGAAATATGATTTCAACTTTTTCAGTTTTAAATGAGGTCTTCCTAAAGTATTACATCAAGGACATGTGTCAATACAAAGTGATCTGTGACTCTGCCAAGTCAGAAATATTAGCTATAATCTAACTCTCACAAAAATTGCCTTGGTTTTGAATAAATTTGTATTTTCAAGTACTATAAAGAAAGTAGAAGGCAATAATGAGCACTGTTATGAACATTTACCTTGAGTTTGTGTTCTTTCCTGTTCACGATCACAGCTGTGATTTGCTGGTCCATGAAAATTAGAATGGTGACCAACAAAGCAGGAATAGCAGCTGCAAGGTACACCCACCAGGGGTTTCCTCCGAATGGTGGAACAAACCAACCTCGGTTTGGACTTGTTGGCTTGAAGAAGAGAGAGAACATTTTCCAAGTAATATTAAAACATACTATTTGGTAAAAAATCAATGGGAAAGACACAATTTTATTTCTGAAGAGACAACATATTCAAAAACAGAAGCAGTCTTACGTATAGGTTAAACAAAGATTAGTCACCAAAAACTTCCTGAAGGTGGTCATTTTAAGGCAGTATTTTAAATGAAGGAGAATAAGAATATAGGCTGAAGGGAAATAGGTAAATGCCATTTTGTGCATTTAGGATGATCTAAGATAAGGACTCAAGATGCAAGACAGTGATTTAAGTCAAGAGGCACTGTAAGAAATGCTCAAATAGTAAAGACACAGGCAAAAAAATGACAAAATGACATTGCATTTTGTCCATGAATTTTGACAATTATACTGAAGTTGTTTCTACTACTGTCAGATTGTAACTGTTTCACAGAATATAAGATAGAAACATCTACAAATATTTGTATATGTTATAATTGAATTTGTTTAAATACTCTTGTCTTTCCTATACATATGAAAAAATGAGCCAGAATCACTGGTTAAATCCTCAGAAATATTACCAAAAATGAAAAATACAATTGTTTTTCCAGTTCTCCATCAATCCTCTGTCAGATCATACATCTGTACTACATGGAAAAAAAAATTTTTTTTCCCTTTCCTTTTCCTAATGCTAAATAATGCAAATAACCCAAAACAGAATCCTATGAATTATTTTCTCCACATTTACTATCAAGAAAGTCACTTCTCTGAAGGCCTTTCTGTCTTCCATCCCCCTTTGCTCGTAACCACATCACTGAATCTATCCACATCTTACTACCTTTATCAGGTTGAGAACTGGGAAGGGAAGAACTTTCTCTTGTTCATCAGTGCATTCCAAACCCCCTATAAAGAGCCTAGCTCAAAGCAAACATTCAATAAATATTAACTTAAGTGAACTAATCATTGAATGATTGAAAACTTATCTTTGCTAATGAGTATGACATGGCAGAGACAGTGCAACAGTTTGCTATACCAGAGATACCCCTTCCTCATTAAGTAGTTATTAAGCTAAAACTGCAGTTAGTTTAATTTTTCTTAGCAAGTGTATAGTCTCAATGATGGAGAGAGAGAGGTGAGGAGTGTTCTACAAAACAAGTGGAAGACATAATGAAAAATTACAGAGGGGCACGTAAGAATGACCGAAACGTGAATTTTACCCATTAGGCCTGCATATACCAACAGATCTATAAAATGAATAATTCCTGTATCTTCTTTGTAATAATTAAAATGCACTTTACATACAAATTTGTGTATATGGCAGGTAGTTTGGTAGCAGGAAAAGAGCAGTGAATAAGTAATATAATCTTGGGCATTTCCCTTAATCTTTATGAGTTCCAACATCAACTTCATCAAATCAAGATGATGATAGTAACATTACATCCTAGAATTACTATATGGTTCAAGGTGATAAGTTGTATGGAAATACTTTAGCTTATCTTAAATACTCTAAAAATATAAAGCAGAGTTTGTATTTTTCCATAAAAATCAGTATAATGTGAATCTTGCACTTGATCCTAATCAGGCATTTGATTTTAGTGAAGAAATAGACAAAGTGTATACACATGCCTAGCAAAAGACCACTTCTGAAATAAAGAAACAGATAATCATACAAAACTAACTCAAAAACATACAACAAAATATAACAGGGAAAGAAAGCCATAGCATCCCAGGAATGACCCAAAGCAGAAGTTCACCTACCTTGAATTCGTTTGGCACAATTAGTTTTGGAGTATCCACACCTACCAGGGCATCTATTACACAAAAGATGAGAATGGACAGGATAATGGCAAAGTCACTGATCAGTTTTCTTGCCTGAAAAAAATAAAAAAGAAACCAGGGACTATTTAGCACCAGGTCAATATATTTGCCTGTGTTGGCAATGAGCAAAGTATTCTGTATCAGCGAGCGGTTTATAGTAATGCATCACCAGCAAATTAAAGGAGGTGTCTCCACTGCAGAGAGATTATTTTTCAAATTGATTTTGCATCACTTTCTCATCTGAACAGACATAATCTACACAGGACAGATCAGAGTGAGTGTGTGTGTGTGTGTGTGTGTGTGTGTGGTGTGTAGGCAGAGGAAGGGAATCATAGACAATATATTTCTGAAATACTATACAAACACTCTTCCTGTATGCAGCACAAGGATATGTACATAAGGATGAAATCTCACGGCACACTGTAAAAATCTACACAAAAATAAAGAATTCTGTTTATTATTTGGGAAATAGCACTTGTGTACAAGGCAAGATAATTCCATAAAGTAATCTGAAAAGATAGCGAATCTAGCAGGAGAGGGGTTACAGGTTCTAAGTGACTGAGTGGACTCAAGACCTCAGAGATGATGGAAGAGAGAAATGTGATGATGTCATCACCTTTGACAAAGAAAATATTTTTCACTGTAGGCTAGTGCTTAATGTCTCTTCTATGTGGGGCATCTCTTGTCCACCATCTCTTCAGTGTAGCTGCCACCAGCTGACAAACTTGAAGCTTCCAAAATATCTGCCTCTGGTCAAGACAAGGGCTGGCGTTTATGGGCTGCAGCATTAAACCCAAACCTCTCCAATGCAGTGGGAGAGCATGGGACTACTGGCATCTCCACAGTGGGATCCAGTGGTCCAGACAATGGCCTTGGAGCCCCACTAGAGCACAGATATCTTGTCCCCGTAAGTACATGCACATGGTGTGTCATCTGATCACTGCACAAGAATTTACCCAGTGCCTTATACTCTGGTGCTAGGGCTACCACAGTGAACAACACAGACACAGTCCATGTCCTCGTGAAGGTCGCATACCCAAGGCAGCCTGCTTCTAAGCAAATCAGGGTGGACTCAGCAGTGGTGAAGCTTCCTCAGGGTGAGCAGTCAGTGTTCTGGTACCGCTGGATGAAGAGACCAGGCAGGGGCTGAGTACCTGCACAGCTCTGTAGGGTGGACTACTGCAGTCAGATGTTCGGTAGGAACGAAACTGAGGAACGCAAGTACTTGGCAAGTGGATATGCTGAAGGCCATCATCATGCTCTCTTCTTGACCACTGCCCAGTGCCAGGAACCTTGGGTCCTAACCAGCAGCAAGATCAAAGATGGCCCTTTTGGCTAGGAGCTCCTTTCCCTTTTGAAGGGCTGGGTTCTGCTACGCTTAGCTCTCTTAAGCAGTACACAGAAGAAGCAGAAAGCCAGCTATGGACTATGTTAGGGGCAAACTAGCACCAATTGCACAATAATGTCAAGCACAAAAAGAGGGCAGGGATCAATCTGGGGAGAAAAATATAGTGCAGCAGGTTTCTGGATTGGAATATAGTTTCTGGGTTGGAACTCTAGCACATTTGTTTCCTATCTGTAAATATCTAGCCTTTCTTAGCTTCAACGACTCCCATCTGTAAAATGTAGCCAAAATAATCCCTACAACCTCACCAGTGCATTATAAAGAATTAAATAAGATAAGCCATGAAAGTGCTTAACATAACATCTGGAACATAATAAACTCTCCTAATATATGTTAACTGTTATTATTTCAAGTTCCATGAGACCTCTTTGGCTGCAGAAACAACTGGAAAAACTAAATAATCTACCATCAGGAGGTCTTTAGAAGGGATCATCAATTCCAAGAAACAAGATATAAAAGCCCAGTAATAATATGGAACTGCCACTCAGCTGATTTTGGTTGGAAGTATTTGGAACCCCTGCAGAAAAAGGATGTTTCCCAGGGCTCAGTACTGGGGGGAAACTCCCATCTCTTAAGCTTTGTGCAAGTAAGTGTTGACATGGGCAGTTCAGAATGGTCTGGCAAAGATGGTCATATGAAACAGGTTCAAGAATATAATAAGATGTTACAACAATCTCTCCAGTCCAGTAGGTTATAAATCATGGGAAGACCAGAGGTCTTTTTGCAAAGGCAAAAAAGAAGTTATCTCTCTCTTTTTTATCACCCTCCCAGTCCTTATCCAGTAAATCCAATTTGTTGACAATTTAGACATGCTAGAAGTTGTTCAAAAAAGGGGAATAGTTATTAAAAAGACAGTGCTCCTCTTTCTCATAAACAGAAGGGAAGTAGAGGGTAGCAAATGAATCAATCTTCAATTCCCTGGTAGAAAGCCCCAGGGGGCCTTATACCTCTGGCCCTGCAAGGGAACAGACCTATATTACTGGAATCACTACCAGACACCTGGGACATTAGACTCATTCTTACCCTTCCATAAACTGAACACTTAAGTCCTAAACCTGCTTTCAGTATTTCTCTCCATCTTAATTAATGGCCATTAATTTTTTTCTATGGCTACGGCCAAAAACTTTGAACGACTTGCATAACTCTTCTCTCTGTCACATCCTACATCTCATAGGTCAGCAAATTACCTTTCAGGATGCTGTCAATTCTCACCACCCCCACTGCTCTCCTGTCCAAGGTACCATTATATCGCCTGTGGTTTCCTGCTTATCTTATCTTCCTGATTCTATACTTGCCCGTCTCCCTTCAGTACATTGTCAAGGTAACCCAGAATAGTCATGTTAAAACTTAGGTCAGATCGTGTGGTAGGCAAAATAATGCCCTCTTAAGGATGTAAATAAATATCCTATTTCCTGGAACCTATGAATATGTAATGTTGTGTGGTTAGAAGGAATTAGTACACATACAGATTAAGGTTGCTAATCAAATGACCTTGAGATTGGTGAAATGATCCAAGATTATTCTGGTAGGTCCAATGTAATCACCAGCGTTCTCATAAATGAAAAGGGGAAGCAGAAGAGTCAGTGTCACAGTGATGCACTGTGAGAAAGACTCAACTGGTCATTGCTGGCTTTGAAGATGGAGGAAGGGGCCATGAGCCAAGGAATGTGGGCAGGCTCTACAAGCTGAAAAAGGCAAGGGAATGTATTCTCTCCCAGAGCCTCCTGAAAAGACACAGCCCTGTCAACACCTGGACTTTAGAGCACTGAGGCCCATTTTAGCTTCTGACCTCCAGATCTTAAGACAATAAACTTATGTTGTTTTAAACCCTCATATTTCTAATAATTTGACATACCATCTATAGGAAACTAAAATAAATAATCTATTTTAGTTATCAGTTTACCAAACTAATACACATGAATATATATTTGTGGAAGAAATATAATATATATATGTGTGTGTGTGTGTGTGGATGAAATACCATGTATTAGGAAGAAACCCTCAGCAATGGTATTTTTGTCAAATGTGGCACTTATGTATATTTATGGTGTAAAACTAGCTTAAGAGACAAATATTAATAAGATTTAGGACAATACTTCTTTAAATTTATGGGGGGAAAAGCTACTTTATTAATAATATTGCTTAGCCTCATTAAAAATCACAGCCAGGGTGATAAGTTCCATATAAAACATTCACTTCTGTTTCCCCTTCCTTTTCCTTAAACTGTATAGTACAGTTCAGTTACAGCAGAAATCACTCCTGGAGAGTGTTTATGATCAGACATGCATTTCTAAGATACTAGATCCAGTTTAAAATTCATAGTAAGGAAATTGGTTTTTCCCAGAATACTTCTGTATTCAACTCCAAATCCTGTAATTGAAGAAGGCAGGTAGGGTGCTATTTTAGTAGACTGTTCAACTCTTACCCTATACTAAAATTAAACTTTAATTTGAACAAGGGAAAACTGACAGTAGAACTATAAAGTACCCTAAAAATGTCAAGTGCTCAGTAAATATAGCTTTTACTAGATACACTCTAGGACCTGTGAACAAGAGCTTTGACTTTAAGGAGATAAGAATCACTCTCTTGAGGTCCTTCTCACATTTCCAAACACATTTAGAAAAATAAAATACATGAATTTCCCTTCATGCATTCTGTTTATTTTACTTTCCATTTTCATCAAACTTGAGCTCTTTCAACAACTCCAAAACAACCACCTTTTATGTGCCAACATATAAATAAAGAAATCAAATTAGAAACCCATAGTTCCTAATTCCCTTCTAGCTCTTCTTGGTAATGATTAGAAGTGCCAAAGTTTTCATGAGAAACCTGTTTCCACAAGATTTCATACTTAATCCTGTGGTTTTGGGAGTTTTCAAATCTAGCTTGGACAGACTTGTGTCTGTCCAACTTGTGGATGTCCTTCCAGCCAAACACTAAGTCCCTCCAGATTCAAACTTCAATATCCTAAACTATGACAATCTGAGTGAAACACAAATTAAGACAACTCATATATAGCAAGGGCTCACAAAAAAAAAAAAGGTTTATTTTTTAATGGTATACAGATGTGCTAAAATGTAAGAAAATTCCTACCTCTATCCATGAATAAGGCAAAGAAAAGTGTGTTTCAACTAAGATCCTTTTATATCAACTGGTTTTGAGCACTTTTATTTTTATTTACCATTTTTTAAATTATAAGAATGACGAGGAGAAAAATATTTCTGTTCTCTACAAAATTAATTATCAAGTATCTCAACTAATCTCATAAGAAACACTAAGAAACAAGCTTACATATTTAAATTATCAAAGCAAAAAAGAAATTACACAGATGGGAAGAGAAGTTCAAATAACCATACACTGTTTGTTCTCTTGTTCTGGGGCAAAACCAACCTAATAAACTACTATAAACAGACTCTTCATGAAGGATGGTACTTATTAATTATTAAGAGAGTCCTAATCATGGAGACACCAGCAGGGAAAAGCCAGTTCATTTACAGGAGGAAAAAATGAATTTGGTTTCTCTGAAGCCCAGAGGACATTTGATTTCCACTTTGCGAGGGCTGCAGCTGCTCCTAAGTTAAGCAGGGACAGGCTGGGGGCCTGCAGAGCAGCTCTCAATGGATGGGGCTGTTACAGAGACAAGGACAGCAGCAGGCACCCTGTGGGTTCTCGATAAAAAATGAACTCATGATGTCAATTCTTCTCACGACGCTGGTGCTTGGAAACTGCTAAACAACAGTGGAAAAAAGCATTTATTGTAGATGAGAAGAAGTATACCAGACAAATATGTGCCTTTTGGCAACCATGAAAAGGCACAAAATACCATGAGAATTTTGAAATTTGATTCCCCTCTACCAGTCCAAGCAGAGCAGTATAAAAAAAAAAAAAAAAAAAAAAAAAAAAAAAAAAAAAAAAAAAAAAACAAGCATTGATATCAGTATAGCAATCATAATATGCTGTACTTTGAATCAATAATACCCACTATAGTTAGAATTCAATAAAAGGAAAGTCTGACTTAGGATCCAGGATTTTAATGCTGTGAATTCTAGAGTCAGAGATCCAGGGAACAAAGAAGGGAATTGGATTGGGCACTTCCTCTGGGTGGTGCTTAGAGCTTCCCGATGGAAGTCTACATTTAAAAAAATTGTTTTTCCAAGCATGGAACAGAGGGGAGTAGGCCTACGAAGTCTTTCAGCAGGAATGCTAGTGAGACTTCAGCCCACTCGGGCCTCTTCCTGCATCCTGCTTCAAAACTGAGCAGCAGAACAAAAAACCCTAGTAAGTGTATGTGAGAAGCAAATGATCAAATCCCATGGGACATGCTGTGTCTCAATCTGGCCACTATATTCTAAGTAGAAAGTGAAAATATGGAGCTGATCCAGAGATGGGTAACGAGAGGAATCGGATTCTGAAAAACATTACATATAAAATGATGGTAGGCCTCAAGAAGTTGTTGGGAGACCTGTCTTCAAATATGTGAAATCTGTCACAAGGAAGAACAACTGATTTGTTCGGTGTAGCTTCCGAGGGCAAAGGCAGACCCCGCAGACAGAGGCTGTGGCAGGGAAGATCTGTGTTTCTATCAGGAATGCCTTCAGAGATATGAGTTCCTATTCTAGGAGGCATTCAAGCAGCACACAGATGACTCCTTGTCAGGAGTAAGAGACAGTATTGGACTAGATGGTATTTGAAGTCCTAACACTAAAAGGCAATGATTAAGACCCAATTATCAAAATTTCTTAGCCCTCTAATAGGATCTTTTGATATATTCACCCAAAAACATTATAATAAAGAGTTCCAGGGGTGCCTGTGTGGTTCAGTGGGTTAAGCATCTGCCTTGGGCTCAGGTCGTGATCCCAGGGTCCTCGTAACAAGCCCCTCTCAGGCACCCTGCTCCACAAAAAGCCTGCTTTCCCCTTTCACACTTTTCTTGCTTGTGTTCCCTCTCTCCTGTCTTTCTGTCAAATAAATAAAAATTAAAACTAAAAAATAAATAAATAAATGTTCAGGGGATTGAGCCCTGCCTTGGCGTTGCACTCAGTGGGAGTTTGAGATTCCCTCTCTCCCTCTGCCTTTCTCCCTTACTGCACAGCTTGCTCTGTCTCTAAAATAAATAAATTATCAACAGATGAATGGATATCTTAAAAAAAGAAAGAATAGTTAAGAAGAAAGGTGATTTTATAATTATATTAAGGTATAAAAATTGAAGTTTTAAAGAGAATAATTAAGTCATATGTATAAACAAGACAATCTGGAAATGGAGCAGGAGGCCATTTTGCGTTAAAGAAGGGATTTCAATGCTGATGACTTTTCTATGATGGGCAAATAAGCTGAAAGTGTTTAGGACCACAAAGTACCAGGGTCAAAATTAGTGTCCATAGACTGCTTGAGTGCCACCATTAAAAGCTCTCAAAAAACACTTGGTTGATCAGCACTCCCAACCTTATTTTTCTTAGGGCTCATTTCAGGATGGCTGCCTTTTTTGCCATATATCCATATGAGCTGAAGTATTTATAAACTTTGTTAAATGTTTAAGAGGTTGAGCTGGACTTATAATCAAATATCCCTTTGCACTCTTAAGAAAAAAGTATGAAAATCAATTTTGGATTAAACAAATTTGACTTTGAAAATTATATTCCTTGGTACAAAATAGTACAAGAATTTGAAAACCTCATTCACCTTCACTGACAACAAAGTTATTTTGTGTATTAGCTTCGATGCAATGATGTGGTCTGATGTTTCCACAAGAACCAGCCAGACGTTACCCAGCATTACTAACACTAGAATGGGACAGAGAATCCCTGCCCTTTATTTCTTCCTAATTTTTGGATACGTTATTTGTTTTGATATGATAGTTTTTCCCATTCACCAGAGAGTTTCTGGAAGAAAAGGAAAACAAATAGGGATGTCACCTGATTCCTCTGAAGAATTGTTTACCAACTAAATACATCCAACTTTAATAGAACTGTCACAGGCCAAAATGCCAACTATCAGTCATGGAAATACAGCAAATTGTGGAATTCTAGACTGTGTTTCACATGGATAAAAACGAAATGTGTCACCTAACTATAATGCTCATTATATTTCTGTTGAAATCCCTGAAGCCCTGTACTTTTATTCTCATCCATAAAGCCAGTTCCTCAAAGACCACCATATACTTGGGAGACAGGAAAGCATCAAAGTGTGATTCCACAGAAGATAGTAAGCATGAATGGAGCGGAAGAATCAAAATGAGGCACACTCATTTGAAAACCCAAAAATCTAACTTACTCAACAAATATATACTTAGTTCCTATTAGAGGCCAGGCACATGAATTACCTGTCTTTGTATCCTAGTATTGTATTAAGCACACATTAGGGTCACGGCATCTTTTTTTTTTTTTTTTTTTAATATTGAATGGGTATACTAATTAATTATAGAATACTTTTTTTTAAGGATATCAAAGAACCTTCTGCTCAAGTGTCATCTAAATAAAGTGTGCAAAGTGTCACAGCTGTTGATGTTACCTGGAATTTATTTTATTTAACTGACAACAGCAATCAGAAGGCATATTAAAAAAAGAATCTTGGGGCACCTGGGTGGCTCAGTCAGTTAAGCATCTGACTTGATTCCGGCTCAGGCCATGATCTCAGGGTTATGAAATCAAGCCCCAGCTTTGCTGGGCATGGATCCTGCTTACGATTCTCTCTTTCCCCTTTCCTTTGTCCCTCCTCTCGCTCTCTTTCTCTTCAAAGAAAGAAAAAGAGACAGAGAGAGAGAAGGGAAGAGGAGAAATAAAAAGTAGAAAAGAAAAAAAAAAGAAATCCTACCAATACATCAATTTACATGAGGGTCAAAACTGTTACTTATTCTAATGGGGTGGGGGATGAAATTAAGTGGTTCCTTAAGAAAGACATTTTCATATCAATTATATGCATCAGCCGGCCACACTATATTTGACTATATATCAAAGGACCCATAAATTTTGCCTAATTCAGAAGTTCTACAGCTTTATGAGTACTACTATCACTAATCACAATCTACTGCTAATTACACTCCTGCACTAAGCTACTGCTTCCGCTTTACCAGCACAGAGGCGGGGGTGGCATATGATCATTTGTTGGCAGGGCACTCTGGAGGAGCATTTCAGGTTGATGCCCTGAGCCATGTGCCTCAGAAGATCACAGATGATGCTCTCTATAGAAAGCTCTGATGCCAAAAGCCCCAAGTCTTTTTGACCAAAGACTTGAGGCTGATGTAACAGACCAGTAACCGCATGGGGTAATATGAGGTAACAGTCTGATGCACCCCTCTAAAAAGAATAGGGAGTGCAAAGAACACAGGATGTGGAGTGCTGGTATTCCATTCACATTCCCCTTGGCACTAGGGCTCTCTGGACGTCCCTGATATACAATTAAATTCCTGACAGGCAGGCTAACAGACTCTTTTACCTCAAGTGCTCATACTGATGGACTGCCACTAGCCTCCTGAGGGAGAGAAAGTGTGGATAACTGACCCTGGTCTTGGCCAAGGTCAAGGTCATGACTGAAGTAGGTCACTGACTGAACTAGGGGAATAGAAATGTCAGTATAAGGGACAGAGATTTGAGCAGGATAACCAAGGGGACTGTGACAAGTTCAATTTGATTGAAAAAAAAAAAAAAAAAACTTGAAGAGGTAAATGTAAGAAATATCATCTTTTGTCACACCAGATCTATTTTGTACACCTTGTCACCATGCTCTTGCTTTGGAAGATGGGCCTGCGTGGTCTTCAGTAGGTTCCCCTGCTCTCCAGCTGGGTTTAGCCTGGGGCAGCGTGGGAAGGCCATCAGAGGGAAAAGAGAGATCAAGGTACTTATTCCCTAGGCTTTATGGCTATGAGGTTGCCTCAGGCTGATGACATTGCTCAGTCCAAGGTCACAGCAGCTCCCAGGACAGTTTTCTCCAGCCTTTTCTCTTCTTCTGGGTTCCAGCAACCACTCCTTTGGCACAACATTTGGGCCAGGGATAGATAGTAACAACCCCACTGTTATGAGTACTGGACACAATACTCTCCCTTGTAGATCCCCTAAACCTAACTGCACTTTTGTAAATAATGCTTTCGTGGACCTTTCAAATTATCCCATCCAAGTGTCTAATTTATTTCCTGCCGAGACTCACTGATCGACAAATTATGATCCTGAGATTTTGATCTTGGGCGGCTGTGAGGATAGATGATATTATTAGCTGAGATAAGGAATACAGGAAGATGAGTCTGTTCAAATGTGGAAAGAAAAACCACGTAACTAACACTGTCAGTGAACGGCAGTGCTAGTACTACATTCTACAGCTTCTGGGTTCTCACATCTGCACTTTGTCCATGAAACGCAGCATTCATCTCTGCTTCGCTGCATCCCACCAGTCATCAAGGATGAAGTACTGAGTCTGCGTCCAGGATTGTGGTAACCAAGGTGAGGAATCCTATAGAAGTAAAACAGTTTTCTAGCAACTTACAGTCTGAACTAACCTACAAATGTTTAGAAATGAGCATGCAAAAGACAGATGGCTGAGCCAGCTAAAGGAAAAGAGGGTATTTTGTATGACAAGGGCACTGCCATCCAGCATTAGTGTTCTGTTTCGTGTGAACGGTTGGTGTGAGCGAGGAAGTCGTAACAGCTGGTTGACTCTTGTCACAGCAGTCGAGGATTGTCTAATTTACTCTGTTTAAGCATAGAAGTTGTAACTGTAGAACGTAACCTGTAAGCATAAGAGTCAGTTAACCTATCAGTTCCTGCCTATAGAGACCACCCTTCTAAATGACAGCTTAAATCCAAACTTATTTTGGCAAGTAAAAGAGCGAAAAATCTGTTATTAGTCGTGCATGAATTTATGAATTTGTGTATTGGATTGCTACTGTTTAGCTATAAATATAAAGTGAGTAGGAGAGATGACAGTCTGAAGCCTATATACCTCAACATAGCTCCTCAGAAATCACATATATTTTTTCCTGCTTATTTTATGATTGCTATACACAATTCTAAACTATGCCGAGAAACCTCTTCATAGGGATTGAATAACCAGAATACCATCATTATTCTATTTTCATATGCTCATAACTTTCTCAGCAGCATTTATCAACACTGAGAAATGACCACTTGCACTCTTATAAGGAGAAATTTCCTTTAAGTCTGAAGAGCTGTTATTAGTTTGGGAGTTCTTGTTGGAAGAAAAAGGTGATGCCTCATAGGCAGTTGAAATGATCTTTATTCATCTTAAGGTCAAAACTAGCTTATTTTGCAAATTACAACTTACAATTGCTTCACAAATTTTCTACTTTTCACCTGCTGTGTCTATATAATTTCCGACTTTAGCAAATGGAAGAGATAAAAAGGGTGATAATTCCCAAGATGTGAGCCAACAAGAGAGAGAGAGAGAGAGAAAGTCTAATGAATTAACTAATAAGGAAAAACCTCAACAGGGAAGAAGAAATCATCCTCAAAGACATTTTACCCAAGACATCTGGCCTACACAACACTACACCGTTGAAGAGGTGGATGGAGTTAGCATGTCTCCCCAAGTGTGAACTAGTGTTACGAGCTCAAATATCTTCCAGGATGGGCAGTTAATCTGAACATACAGAGCAGGCAAGTCTTAGATAATTGAGAGTTATGAGGACAGTAACTACCTGAAAAGTACAGGTTCTATCTAAGGCCTCAAGCAGGTGCATGTGTGTGTGTTTATATACACTATGATCTAAATGAAGAATGGCCACAGGCTAAATTCTGCCTGCTGACCACCATTTTGCGACACCTGTTTTAGACACATTAAGTTGAATACTTCTACATTTCACTTTGTGAAAATTTTTCATTCCTTGGCCCAGCTAGTTTGGGACATCTCATTATTGCTATGGTCTTAGTGTTGTGTCCACCATCAAGTTCTTATGTTGAGATCATAACACTCCAAAAAGATTGTATTAGGAGGTGGTACCTTCAGGAAGTGCTTAGGTAGTAAGGGTGGAGGCTTCATGAATAAGTTTAGTGTTTTTATAAAAGAGGCCCGATGGAGAGCCCTAACTCTTCCTCCGTGCTTGGACACAGTGAAAAGGGACTGACTATGAGCCAGGAGGAGGGCCCTTACTCAACCTTGCTGGTACCTGACCTTGGACTTTCCAGCCTCCAGAACCATAAGGAATAAATTTCTGTGGCTTATAAGCCACCTAGTCTATGGTATTTTGTTATAGCAGCTCAAACGGACTGAAAACAATTATCAATCCTTGCTTTTATTTTCAATTTTATAAGAAAATCAACTTTTATACAAAAAAGTCAAAAAAATTCCTAGGTGTGAATATATTAAGCTTCATTCTGTAGAAAATGAAAGAAAGTAATTTCAGCAACTCTATCTTGTGTCTTCTAAAACCTTTCCATTCCTTCCACACAAAACACAAGGGGAGAAATTTCATGAGATTCCGGTTGCAAAGAGCAGCTCGTTGATAAAAATCAGGTATAATCAAGATTACCTAAGAAATACCGGCATCCTAAACACTGAGGACTGAACTGCAAAGCAAAGGATTATCTTAGTTTCACTCTGCAGGTAAAAAAACAAAATGCCATTAACTAAATGTTGGTCTTATCTTGTAGTCTCTCCACGAACCACAGTTTTGACTTTACGTTCACCCAAGCATATTAACGGGAGACAGGATGTCTGCACAACCCAGCTCAATTATCTGTTTTTCTGTTCTACAGCATTCATCATTATGGGAAGGAAATTTTGGCTCAGATGATGGTCCTATCTTATACCAATACTGGTATAAATTTACTCCCACAGCCCATAATTCAACTACTAAATTACCACATGTACAGCTCATGAATTAGAAATTCTACCTCAAAATTCCTTGCTAGTATGAAAAGTGTTTGCTTATGTACTTAAAACTATGGATTTAAAAGGTCTTTTCTTACTCATGCATTTTTAGATATTAGAAAACATCCTACTTTTTCCTTCAGTACAATAAGAATTATGATAGAATTTATGACAGAATTATGTGAGCAAAATTCTTGAAAGTCTTTTCAAAGCTGGACATTAATTAGATTAAAAATACATAATACATACATGGACAAAAACTAGATATCAATGTTTTAATGCACAAAATTGTATTGTGAAAGTTGAATTACAGGAGACTTTTTTATTCTGTAACATCATATTATTGTTAATACAGCATATATTCAGTGAAAGGTATTTAAAGCTCAGGTACTTACCATGGTTGGAAAATAACGGCTAGTTTTGAATTTTTTCAGAGCCATAGAAGAGGTGTAGGTGCCCAAGAAGAGGATGAAAGACATGAGTGTGATATCGGGAACAAAATCACAGTTGTTCCCCACGAGCTTTCCTCCATATTTCAAACACTTCTTCGTTGACAAAAACGCCCAGTCAAAGGTAGCATTATGGTACTGAAGAGGAAAAACACGAAAATTTTTCTAGAGAGCACCAACGCGAAAAAAGCAGCATTTGATATCTGATGCGCTCTGTAGGGTTTAGCTATAAGTCTCTGCCCAACATCTGGTGGGCAACCACTGGACGGTGAAACCTGAGGAAGTATTAATGGACTCAGGTAAGGGGGGCCAGGAGGCTAGCGATGACTGAAAATACAATGGAAATGATGCAATCTGTTAGCTAGGTTGAGCTACAATCCTACAATCATCCATATGTTCAACAGAAAACAAACCACAAAATCCTTCTTTCCTGTCAACCTTCCTGAGAGTAAACTGAGACACACTAATATCCAAAATGTGAGACTCTCTGAAACACCTTTGTTGTTCAAAAAGTACTTTCTTTTGTAGTCCACAGCTTCTTTGCATTCAAGTTGATGGCCCTATGGTCAATGCTCTCTAAAAGCTTTATTAGGCTCACCATGAACTTACCCAGCGCTTTCGCAAAAGAGCTATCTCTTTTCTAAATCACTAGAGACTAGTGGTTTACGGAATTAGATGGTAAAAATGCTGATGGTCCCTGCTTTTTCAATTGCATATCCTGATAAAATATAGCTTTTTTTCTTGTTGACTCAAGGTCAGCTTCATGAGGAGCCAGTACTGGAATACTCTGTAATGGGCTATGGAGTTATGTGGGGGATATCTAATCTATCCCAATGTTACCTGACCTCAAGTTCATGGGTCAATTTTCAAATTTTTTTCTATCTCATGAGTTGCTATTGGGTTGTCAGTACTTCTTGAAGGAACTAACTCCTGTTCCTATTTCCTGTTTCTAATATGCAGGAGAATCTTTTTGCTAGCATGGTGGGTAAGGCCAGGGTACACATTTCCTAGCTATTCAGAGTTTTAGCTGCCACCAGCTCACACCTGCCTCCTCCTCTAGAGAACTGCCTTCAGTCACATAAGAGCTACCTCACCTAAAATGTGATGTCCTCTTGCAGCCACTTAGAGACCAATACTAAATGGGATGCAGACTACAGTTTCCCTAAATATGTTGAAAATCATAGGTGATAGTGTTTGGAAGGTGATTTGGTCATGACAATGGAGCCTCCATGAATGAGTTCATGTATCTATAAAACAGACCCCAGAGAGCTCCCTTGTTTCATCTAACATATGAAGATGCAATGAGAAGAAGGTTGTCTAGGAACCAGGAAGTCCTCGTCAGACACTGAATCTGCCAGCACTGTGATCTTGGACTTCCTCTTGGGTCCAAGGCTAATGTGTATGTCACGTGCTAACAGAAGAGTTATTTGAGAATACCTTGCAAATAAATATGGAAAGATAAATTTCTCCTGTCCCTTGGAGCAAGAGTTCTATCTGACACCAAACACATCATCAATATATTTCACTATTCAATGAATTCTCTTGATGTAAGTACCCTAGTCATAAAATATCACACATGTAAAAGAAAGATTTCTGGCCAGAAAGAGTTCATATTTTTATAGAGCTCAGAAGATAAGCGCTTACGTAAATCAATAAAAATATAAACTCTAGATCTTTCCCTGATCTGTATTAGTTTCAACTTATAAACAGCTGAGTTACATAATTATTCTTTTATCAAACTCTTCTTCTGAGAGGTGATTAATCATGTCTCATCTTGTTTTTCAGATTTCTGCATATGGATGTTTTTAGCAGAACACATTTAAAGTTTAGAGGTCATAATAGGTAACAGATTTCTTTGTTTTCAAATCAGCAAAAATTTACCATAATATCACTTCAGCATTTTAACATCAGCAGACTCCTTTATAGTCCAAAAAAAGTAAGCTGTGTTAAGACAATCCCAGCAGGCAATTTTTATTGATTTTCTTACAGAGATTCAGGATGAGGCAAAAAACAATACACATGTACATAAAAATGATAGATATGTTTTCTCATTTATATCAACCTAAAATGCCAGTATCACTATTTTGTAAGCCCCAAATGATTCTGTGTATCGTCATGCAGACAATTTAGCTTCCAAAACACCTAAGGACTTTAATACAAAAACTTCAGGAGCTTGCATAGATCTCTCAGGATAGATATACATGAAGTTTCCCACTCCCATAAAAGTTTAACATTAGTGTATAAATAATTCTATTTGAATATCACTGAAGAGACATCTATATTTTTGTGTTATTTTAGTGCTCTTATTTCATAAAGCTAATATCAATGAAGATTATCTCCTCTGGACTTGAGGAAGCACTGATATCACAAGTAAACTAACCATTAAGACAAAGCATGGCTCATCTATTAATGGTGTATATATGTAAATCTGAAAAGTAAAATTTTAGATAATTGGTTAATAATTTGTCACAGATACTATTTATATAACTTTTACCCCCAATATATCTCGTTTTGCTATCTATGAAACAGAAACTTTTGGGTACAAATGATATTTGTACTTCAAAGATCCATTTTGCTTTGCCTATGTAAAGGGAACATAAAAAAGAAACTGTACAGATTTTATTTACCACTTGCTATAACTCAAGAGTTTTCAAATTTTAATTATCAGTGAAATGCCTCTTCATGGAAAATTTACCTGAAATCCTAATATTTAAGACTGAGCTATTCTGTGATATGTAGTTAAGAGGCGTTGAGATTCTCTATCTTAATACCCCTAATCTACCTCAAAGAAGATTGCTGAGTTACCTCTCAGGAATCCTAGCTTAGTCTGTAGGGAAGACAGCTTTAAAAACAATGCTGTCTTATTAAAAGTTATCTATAGGGGCGCCTGGGTGGCTCAGTGGTTTGGGCTGCTGCCTTCGGCTCGGGTCATGATCTCAGGGTCCTGGGATCGAGCCCCGCATCGGGCTCTCTGCTCCGCAGGAAGCCTGCTTCCCTCTTTCTCTCTCTCTCTCTCTGCCTGCCTCTCTGCCTACTTGTGATCTCTGTCTGTCAAATAAATAAATAAAATCTTTAAAAAAAAGAAAAGAAAAGTAAAACATTAAAAAATAAAATTTAAAAAATAAATAAATAAAAGTTATCTATATCTGGGGCACCTGGGAGGCTCAGTAAGTTAAGCATCTGCCTTTAGCTCAGGTCATGATCCTGGAGTCCAGTGATCAAGCCCCTCATCGGGTTCCTGCTCAGTGGGGGGTCTGCTTCCACCCTCCCCACCCCCGTTCTTCCTCACCCACCACGTGTACTCTCTTTCTCCCTCTCTCAAATAAATAAATAAAATCTTAAAAAATAAATAAATATTATCTATATCTATCACTTATAAGTTGTCTCAAATTGCCATGGGTAGTTTAACCCAATACTGAACAAAAGATATTCCACAGGCCAAATTCAGCCCATGTCCTATTTTCATAAATAAGGTTTTTTGAAACACAATCATGCTCATTTCTTTACATAATGTTCATCACTGTATTTGTGTTATAATGCAGTGCTGAGTAATTTCAACAACAACCAGATATCTGACTCATAAATCCTAAAATATATACTTTCTGGTCCTTTGCTGTAAGTTTATCTTCCTTGATTTAATTTCTTATCTAAGGCTCCTATATTACTTTCTATTATCCTTTTAAATAAAAATTTCATGCTTCATTCATGCTAGTACATCACACATTTTGTTTGACAACTTTTCATACTTTACATTATTATTTCATGGATAGTGTTTTTGATACTGGTTGATTCACTGTGAACAGTTGTGGTTTTGATCATATGCATTTTCAAATTGTGGTAAGTCATAGAAAAAACAAAAAGATGTAAATAATTCTTCCCCAGGTTCATACAACTCCCAAAGAATTTACCTGACATAAATACTGAACATATATCAAAAAAGCAGACTGGGAAAATACTACCATGAGCTTCAAGCTCAGCTCTACCACTATTTAATTGGAAAACAAAACATAACAAAAAAGTAATTTCACTTCCCTGTGTAAGTGCCAGTAGGACTTTCACTTACATGGCTGAAAAAGAGGCCCATGAATGTCACTATGGTCATGGTACAGAATAGTACTCTTCACATGCAAACCACTCTGGTTATGACTCAGGACGTCATGGTGGAAAGTGTACACCACGTAACACTGCCTCCTAAAAGAGGCAATCCTGGGTTGGACATATCTAGCATGGATGCTAAGTAATCTGAATAAAGAAATCCCTGAGTCCCCTGAAATATCACATGAGACACTGTGCATGAGTACATATCGAGGAAAAGCAACCACAGATTTCACTAGGACCTCAAAGGAAGCAGTGAGGGAAGAAGCTTCAGGAGCACTGCTCCGGTGCTGGCACCCGTGGGATCATTCCAACTTCATAGTACACTTTCTCTTTGTATGTCAACCACACTCCAGTTTTCATGGACTCGAAGAGCCAATTCACGATCACAAGACTAATGATGATTTGTTAACACATCAGCAAATGTTCTCCAAATAAGAGAAAAATTGTTTGGTAACTACTTCTTGGTAAACTCCACCCCTGTTTGAATTCTTGTGGGCATTTTAAAGTTAATGTGTCCAAAAGTAACTTCTAATCCCTCCTGTTCCCCTAGGATCTTGCCCATCTCTGTTAATAGCAACTTCATCCTACTAGAGTCTAAACACAGAAAACTTTGAAGTCATTGTTAATTCCTCTCTTTCTCACATGTCATGTTATGGCAAAAATGATCTCAAATCACATCCAAAATTAGGGGTGCCAGGCTGGCTCAGTTGGCAGAATATGTGACTCTTGATCTTGGGGTTGTAGGTTCGAGATCCAGCTGGGTGTAGAGTTTACTTAAAAATAAAATTAAAAAAAAAAATCACATCCCCACATGGACTACATCTCACCCATAACCACTGCTGCCACCCTTATTCAAGTCACCATTATCTCCCCTGGGCTTAAGTTGGGAGCCTTTTATCTCAAAGCTTCGGTCCTTTATTCCTTATAGGTGATCCTTACTCCTCTGTGGATTTGACCTTTATTCTCTATGCAGAATTCTATACATCATAACTTAACTACTTACACCAAAAATTTAAGCAGAAAACAAAAGGGAACATAATCTCAGAAGTCCCTTCTGTCAAAACTCTCAGAGCACATTTACCTCTATTTCTTATGATGCTTAGAACTTTCCACTGCAAGAATACTGTGGCTGTGCTGCACAGAGAGATGTCTAATGCATTTCAGATGTGAAGATGTCAACATAGGGGAAGGAAAACAGTGTAAAACATCTAAGGTACCCACAACAAAATGAAGATACTACAAAAGATTACGAATATGCCATGAGAGTGATGGGTAAAAGGAAAGGTATGTGAGAATGTTGAAAATCAAGGGAGGAAAGGGTCATATGTGGAGGAGAGCAGAAAGGGTCTAGTGTTGCAAAGACGATGAAGGATGAAGACAGCAAAATCCATGTTAAATTTAACATGTTTGGGGCGCCTGGGTGGCTCAGTGGGTTAAAGCCTCTGCCTTTGGCTCAGGTCATGATCCCAGGTTCCTGGGATCAAGCCCCACATCGGGCTCTCTGCTCAGCAAGGAGCCTGCTCCCCCCCACCCCTCCCGCCTGCCTCTCTGCCTACTCGTGATCTCTGTCTGTCAAATAAATAAACAAAATCTTTAAAAAAAAATTAACATGTTCAAAACTAACTCCTAATACTGAATACTCCGAATATTGAATATTGGAGGGAGATTCAAAGGAAAGAACTGACTGGAGAGATAAGAGGACAAAAAATTGAAAAGGCTATCCCAAACTACTTTTTCAGGAAATACAGTAGCAAAAGGATAGGCCAGTGCATGTGAGCACTACAAGATCAAGGGAAGTTCTTCAGAGCTGATGAAGACTTCTGTAGCGTTTGTGGTGGGTGGGAAAGAACCTGGTGTTTGGGGTGGAAGGAAGGAGGGCATGCTGGGAAAAAAACAAGGACAGGGAAAGGAAGGTGAAAGACTAAGTGATGAGAGAGACTGACTAGGGCTTTGGGAACTCTTTGCACCAGGGATGGGAAAAGGCTAGAAGTGACAGAAGTATAGAGCCGGCACACCAAAGGGACTGTGTGTCACTAAAAAATAAGAAAGAACTGACCACGACAGAGGCGGGGTTTAACTTACGATACATCAGGCTCCCAAAGAAACTTTAGTTAACTGAAAGCATTCATCAAGATCTGACTGGCTGACATAGTTAAGGAAGACATCTACCAGCTTATCTACCTTTTTATCTGAAAACAAATCTGAAGTAAAATAAACTTTAAACGGAAAGTTGCCAGATAAAGGGAGGAATTAAGATGGCAGAGTAGTCAGGGACCCTAGGCTTGCCTGGTCCCTCGAACACAGCTAAAGCAACATCAAATCATTTTGAACAACTAGAAAATTGATCTGTGGATAAAGAAAAGAATCTGCATGACTGGGGAGAGAGAATGTGGCAGATGCGTGGTTCAGAGCTGTGAACTGGGAGAGAGAAAAGCTATGGTGCCGCAAAAGGTAGGGAGTGATTTTCATGGACTGAAGTCAGGGAGAGAGGGAGAGAGCAGAAGAAAGATCAGCGCACAGGGTTTGTACAACATGCTGTGGTGAGAGGATCCCCTCAGTTGCCCTGGGTGAGATCGTGCCCCTTCTTTTTTTTTTTTTTTTTTTTTTTAACATTTTATTTATTGAGAGAGAGCACAAGCAGAAAAAAGTGGCAGAGGGAGAAGCTAATTCCCCACTGAGTAGGGAGCCTGCTGCAGGACTCGATCCCAGGACTCTGGGATCATGACCTGAGCTGAAAGCCACCTCTTAATAACCAACTAAGCCACCCAGGCGTCCTGATCACACCCCTTCCTGGAATACATTTGGAAGAGGGTATATTGCCTCTCTAAGGACAAAAGGCCTGCTGGGATCCTTTGAGGACCCATTAAATAGCAGGGTACAAAGGCATGCATGGAGGGCAGATAACCTGGTCCCAGCTTTTCACTGATCATCACAATATACCCAAGCACCGTGTTTGAGCATCATGGGACTGCTTTTCTGGGACAGAACGGTGCCAGGTACAGCACTGTAAGGCTTTCCTCTGGAGCAGGCAAGTGGGCCCATGGCTTGTTGTGCCCTTTAAGATTTGGAGTTTTGAATCCCAGCCACTGGCCAGAGATAAAACACAGCCTGGGCATGGACAGGTTGAGGGCAGGAGTCTGATAAAAGTCTAGGACACAGGAGGGGAGACTATTCCCTTTTCTGTGAGGGCCTCCTGAACAGCAGCAGCCACAGGTTCCCCTCCCCAGGGGTGAGAGGGTGGAATGATGTCATCCTCCAATCCCCACCCCTCATTAGCACAGTCAGACTTCAGAGAGAAACAGAGCAGCTCCAGGGAAGGCTGGAGTTTCTTATACCAAACCTTCTGCGCCCAGAAGGAGCATCTTTACCAGGGCAGGTCTGACTGTAAGCCTGCACATTGCGCCTCTCTCCCAGAGGACCAACACAGGTCCCCCGCATGTACCAAGTCTACCCATCATAGAGTGTTCTAAAGCATCAGCTGCAGTTCTGGTGAAAATAGGACCAGGATTTCTTTTAATTTTTTCTTTTTTTTTCTTTTTTCTTTGGTATCAGATTACAATTTTTTGTTCATCCCTTTGCTTTTTTTGTTCCCTTTCCTGTTCTCTTTTCTTAGATCTGGACTTTTTTTTTTTTTTTAAAATCAGGCTTATCTTAACAAGCAAATCAAAGCACACCTAGTTAAAGGTCCAAACAATTCTCAATGCAAGCAAGGAGGAACTCTGTAGGGGACTGACCGGTGGAAAAGAGCAGTCAAAACACAACAGTAGGGTACGCACAGCATATACCAGAAATACTTCCTGAGGAGCCAGGCCCTGGACAGTATATAACCCCTTCTTAATACAGTATTACTCTAGGGAACAGGAAACATAACAAGCTTTCATAGCAAAAGACAGAAATCCAGACATAATAACAAGATGGAGGAATTCTCCTTAAAAGACAGATCAAGAGGAAATCACAGCCAGGATTTGTTTAAAACAGATATAAGCAGTATATCTGAACAAGAAGTCAGCAGTCATAGGAATACTAGCTGGGCTTGGAAGAAGCATAGAAGACACCAGAGAGAAACCCTGGCTGTAGATATAAAAGATCTAAAAACTAGTCATGCGGGGGGAAAAAATGCTATAACTGAGAAGCAAAACCAACTGGATATAATCACAATGAGGACAAAGAAGTAGAGGATCAAATAGGTGATACAGAAGATAAATTTATGGAAAATAATGAGTCTGAAAAGAGGGAAAGAAAACTAATAATCTTGAATATAGACTTAGGGGATTCAGCGATTCCACAAAGCACAATAGCATATGTATTGTAGGTGTCCCAGATCAAGTCCAAGAAGCACAGAGAACTCCCCTCAAAATCAACAAAAACAGGTCAACACGACAACACGTCACAGTGAAACCTACAAAATACCAAGATAAAGAGAGAATTCTGAAAGCACCTACGGGAAAAAGGTCTTTAACCTGCAAGGGTAGACACATAAGACTGGCAGCAGACCTGTCCACAGTGACTTAGCAGGCCAGAAAGGAGTGGCATGATGTATTCAACTACTAAATGGGTTACCCCAAAGATACAGATGTCGTGAAAAGAAGGGCCATCTGTACCCCAATGTTTATAGCAGCAATGGCCATGGTCGCCAAACTATGGAAAGAACCAAGATGCCCTTCAACAGACGAATTTAAGAAAGATGTGGTCCATAAACACTATGGAGTATTATGCCTCCATCAGAAAGGATGAAAACGCAACTTTTGTAGCAACATGGACCGGACTGGAAGAGATTATGCTGAGTGAAATAAGTCAAGCAGAGAGAGTCAACTATTATATGGTTTCACTTATTTGTGGAGCATAACAAATATCATGGAGAAATATGCAGCCAAAAATACTTTATCCAGCAAGTCTGTCATTCAGAATAGGAGAAATAAAGAGTTTCCCAGACAAGTAAAAATTAAGGAGTTTGAAAAATTAAATCAGCTCTGCAAGAAATAGTAAAGGGGACTCTTTGAGTGGCAAAGAGAGACCAAAAGAAACAAAGACTAGAAAAGAACAGAGACAATGTATAGGAGCAGCAACTTTACAGGTAATACAATGGCACTAAACTCATATCTACCAATAATTACTCTGAAAGTAAAGGACCAATCAAAAGATAGAGGGTATCAGAGTGGATAAAAAAACAAGACCCACTGATATGCTGTCAACAAGAGATTCACTTCAGATCTCACAAAGTCACCTCCAGATTGAAAGTGAGGCAGTGGAGAACCATCTGTCATGCTAATAGACATGAAAAGAGAAAGCTGGAGTAGCCATACTTATATCAAACAAACTAGTATTTTAAACCAAAGACTGGTTTAATAAGAGATGTAATAAGATATGAAGAAGGGTACAACATCATAATAAAGGGATATACCCAACAAGAAGATCTAAAATTTGTGAATATTTATGCCCCCAACTTGGAAACAGCCACATCCATAAATCGACTAATAACAAACTTAAAAAAACACATTGATAATAATACAATAATAGTGGGGGACTTTAACACCCCATTCACAGCAATGGATAGACCATCAAAGCAGATCGACAAGGAAACAAGGGCTATGAATGACACACTGAACCAGATGGACTTAACAAACATATTCAGAGCATTTTATCCTAGAGCAGAAAAATAAACATTCTTTTCAAATGCACACAGGATAATCCCCAGAAAAGATCACATACTGGGTCACAAATCAAGCCTCAATAAGTAGAAAAAGATTGTGATCATACCATGTATGTTATCAGACCACAATGCTTTGAAAGTTAAAGTCAACCACAAGAAATAATTTGAAAAAACCACAAATATATGGAGGTTAAAGAACATCCTGCTACTAAAGAATGAATGGGTTAACTAGGAAATTAAAGAAAAAATTAAAAAAATACATGGAAGTAAATAAAAATGAAAATATGACAGTCCGAAATCTTTGGGATGAAGCAAAGGCAGTCATAAGAGAGAAATATATAGCAATGCAGGCCTTCCTCAAGAATAAAATCTCAATTATACAATCTAACCCTACACCTAAAGTATCTGGAAGAAGAACAGCAAATAAAGACTAAAACCAGCAGAAGGGAAATAATTAAGATTAGAACAGAAATAAATGATATAGAATGTTTTTTATTTTTTTTCCTTTATTTTAAGATTTTATTTATTTGAGAGACAGAGAGAGAGAGAGAGAATGAGAGAGAGAGAGAGCTTGAGAAGGGGGAGGGTCAGAGGGAGAAGCAGACTCCCTGCTGAGCAGGGAGCCCAATGTGGGACTCAATCCTGGGACTCCAGGATCATGACCTGAGCTGAAGGCAGTTGCCTAACCAACTGAGCCACTCAGGCATCCCTATATAGAATGTTTTTTAAAGTAGATCAACAAAACTTGGAACTTGTTCTTTGAAAAATTAATTGGTAAACCCTTGGCCAAACTTATCAAAAAAAAAAAAAAGAGAGAGAGAGAGAGAGAGAGAGAGAAAGGACCCAAATTTATAAAATCATGAATTAAAGAGTGGCAATCACAACTAACCCTGCAGAAATACAAACAATTATGAGAGAATATTATGAAAAATTATATGCCAACATTATAGGCAATCTGGAAGAAATGGATAATTCTTAAAAACATATAAACTACCAAACCTGAAACAGGAAGAAATAAAAAGTTTGAACAGACCCAGAACCAGCAAAGAAAGTAAATCAGTAATCAAAAATCTCCCAACAAACAAAAGTCCAGGGCTGGATGACTTCCCAGGGGAATTCCACCAAACATTTAAAGAATAGTTACCTATTCTTCTGACACTGTTCCAAAAATGGAAAATGAAGGGAAACTTCCAAACTCTATGAGGTCAACATTACCTTAACTCCAAACCAGATAAAAACCCTACTAAACAGGAGAATTACAGACCAATATCCCTGATGAACATGGATCCAAAAATTCTCACCAACTGAATCTAACAGTACATGAAAAGGTTTACTCACCATGATCAAGTGAGATTTATTCCTGGGCTGCAGGGTGGTTCAATATCCACAAATCAAACAATGTAATAAACCACATTAATAAAAGAAAAGGTAAGAACCATATGATCCTTTCAAAAGATGCAGAAAAAGCATTTGACAAAATACAGCATCCTTTCTTAATAAAAAACCCTCAAGAAAGTAGGGATAGAAGGAACACATCTCACTATCATAAAGGCCATATACAAAAGACCCACATCTAATACCATCCTCAATGGGGAAAAACTGTGAACTTTTCCTCTAAGGTCAGGAACATCACAGGCATGTCCACTCTCACCACCGTTCAACATAGGACTGGAAGTCCTAGCCTTAGTAATGGAACAACAAAAAGAAATAAAGGACATCTAAACCAGCAAGGAAAAAGTCAAATGTTCACTCCTTGTAAATGACTTGATTCTCTACATAGAAAACCCAAAAGAGTCCGTCAAAAATTGCTAAAAATAATGCACAAATTCAGCAAAGTCACAGGATATAAAATCAAGGTACAAAAGTCTGTTGCATTTCTACACACCAGTAAGGAAGTAGCACAGACAGAAATCAAGGAATCAATCCCACTTACAATTGCACAATAAGATAGCTAGAAATAAATCTAACCAAAGAGGTAGAAGACCTACACACTGAAAACTACAGAACACTTATGAAAGAAATTGAAGAGGACAGAAAGAAATGGAAAAACACTCCATGCTCATGGATTAGAAGAACAAATATTATTAAAATTTTCTAAAATACAGAATGTCTCTACTACCCAAAACAATCTACATATTCAAAGCAATCCCTATAAAAATAAGATCAGGATTTTTCACAGATCTGGAACAAACAACACTAAAATTCATATGGAACCAGAAAAGACCCTGAATAGCCAAAGTAATATTGAAAATGAAAAGCAAAATGCTGGCATCACAATCTCAGACTTCAAGCTGTATTAAAAAGTTGTAATCAGCAAGTCAGTATGGTACTGACACAAAAGCAGACACACAAATCAATGGAACAGAATAGAGAACACAGAAATGGATCCACAACTGTATGGCTAACTAATCTTTGACAAAGGAGGAAAGAATATCCAATGGAAAAAAGACAATCTCTTCACCCAGTGATGCTGAGAAAACTGGACAGTGGCATGCAGAAGAATGATACTGGACCTCTTTCTTACACCATAAACAAAAATAGATTCAAAACGAATGGAAGGCCTAAAAGTAAGACAGGAAAACATCAAAATCCTACAGGAGAAAACAGACAGCAACCTCTTTGACCTGGCAATTTCTTATAGACACATTTCTGGAGGCAAGGAAAACCAAAGCAAAAATGAGCTACTGGGACCAAATCATGATAAAAAGCTCCTGAAAAATGAAGGAAAAAATCAATAAAACTAAAAGGTAATGGGTATAATGGGAGAAGATTTTTGCAATGACATATCTGATAAAGGATTAGTATCTAAAATATATAAAGAACATGTACAACTCAACACCAAAAACACAAGCAATCCAATTAAAAAATGGGCAGAAGAAAAACAGATAATTCTCCTAAGACCTACAGATAGCTAAAGCCACGTGAAAAGATGCTCAACATCCCTCAGCATCAGCAAAATACAAATCAAAACCACAATGAGATGCCACCTCACACTTGTCAAAATGGCTAAAATTAACAACTCAGAAAACAAGAGATGTTGGTGAGGATGCAGAGGAAGGAGACTTTTGCACTGCTGATTAGAACAGAAACTGCTGCAGCCACTCTGGAAAACTGCATGGAGATTCCTCAAAAAGTTAAAAATAAAACTACCCTATGGCTCAGCAATTGTCCTACTAGGTATTTATCCAGAGGATACAAAAATGCTTAATCAAAGGGGCACATGTACCCCAATGTTTACAGCATTTCCAACAATAGCCAAATTATGTAAAAAGTCAAAATGTCTATCAACTGATTAATGGATAAAGAAGTGCTATATAGAGAGCATAGAATATTACTCAGCCATCAAAAGGAATGAAATCTTGCCATTTGCACAACATGGATGGAACTAGAGTATATTACACTAAGAGAAATAAGTCTGCCAGAGAAAGACAAATACACAATTTCACTCATGTAGAATTTAAGAAATGAAACAGATGGACACAGGGGAAGGGAAGGAAAAATAAAGTAAGATAAAAACAGGAGACAGACTATAAGAGACTCTTAAAAATAGAGAACAAACTGAGGGTTGCAGGAGGAGAGGCAGATGGGGGGGTGGGCTAAACAGGTGATGGACATAAAGGAAGGCACTTGTTGGAATTAGCACTGGGGGTTTCAGTAAGTGACGAATCATTAAATTCTATTCCTGAAACCAATAGTACACATATGTTAACTAACTTGAATTTAAATTAAAAAAAAATAATAAAGTGAAATAACCAGATAAAATAAAGGATGCTCAGTTATATCTGAATTTCAGATAAACAGTGAATAATATTTTTAGTATAAATATGACCTATACAATATATAAGATATATTTGTACTAAAAAAAATTATTCATTATTTACCTGAAATTCAAATGCAACTGGGACCCTTGGTTTTTGTTTTATTTTGTTTGCTAACTCTGGTGAGGCTATTTCAATAAGATATAGGCTATTCTGAGTAACAGCAGCATGTGGAAAATAGAAAAATGTAGCCAAAAGAAAACAGAAAATGCACTGGATCCTGATTAGATAAAGGAACTAAGGTAGTGTTAAGGGAGCAATAAAGAAGAATAAAACAAAAACAAATTTTTAAAAGTTTCCTTGGAGAAATAAAATATGTCCACTTAAATATTAACTAATAATGCAAAGCAGTGAAAAAAGTGTCTGAATGAACAGTATAGAGATTAGCGGATCAGAAAAAGGACTAATCAGTTTCATTTAGCACAGAGAAAACAAAAGTTAAGCTAAGCCTTAAAAGAAAGACAGGTCCATGTAGAACTCTCATACTCCAAAGAGTAGAAAAAAGAGTGGCAAGAGAACAAAACTAAAAAAGAATGGCAGAGAGAGTAACAAAACTGAGTGGAAGGGGAGTAAAAAATGAGAAGCTTTGGATGTATATTTCTTCCTGCACTGGCATAAAACAAGAGGTAAAGCATTAGACAAGGAGAGGAGAAAAGATGCTGATTCAGGGACATACAACACCTCATTCACTTATCCAGTACGTCCTTTCTTCAAAATTTACTGGATATTCACCAGGTGGAGAAACTAACAGTGAGTGGACCAGGTGAGCCAAAACAGACTGACTGTGCAAATGCATAGTTTAAAAAAAAAAAAATAAGAGAAATGGGACCAAGTTGCTGAGGATTGTAATTGTGGTCAATCTCATGAAAAAGAAATATCAACCTGTTTTTCTGGATCTCACTTTCTAGAGAATTATTCTGTTAACACTGAATAGATTTGTTTGTAAATCTTAAAATCCAAGGTATACTGAAGGGGATGAATTTTTAAATTTTAAATTCTATAGCATCCTCCCAATGACAAAAGTGGGAGATACATATGTGAGAGAGGATGAGAAAAATGTTCATTGAAGCTACGTGATGTGTATGTGGGGGTTCGCTGTACTATTCTCTGTACTTGACTGCATGTTTTCAACTTCCCATAATGTTTTTAAAAGTAGGAACATGTGATATTCAAGGGGATTTAAGGACAGAATGGCACTTAACTTTCTCAGTGAGAGAAAATCACAAAGACGTTATGCACAAGAAGATTAATAAGACATTCTTTTTCCCATGAAAATGACTGTTAACTCCTAAAATCACCCTGAAGGTACATCAAATCAAAGCCCTTTTGCTTCCATGTCTGACTGCCAAGCAGAATTTATGAGACTATAATAGTTCTTAGTTCTATGATTAACAGCATTTCCATGTAAACATGATATGCTTCACTGCACAACATAATAAGCAAAAAAATAAAATAATAAAATAAATAAAAATGAAAGATCCTCTATTGCTCTCCTTAGGTATACTGCTCAACTGGTAAAGTATGGGCCTTTTTACATATATACAAATGAAGGTAATTCTACGAATAAAAGTCTCAAGGTTAAGTGCTTAATGTACTCCAGGGTTTTTTCCCTGCAGTGAGTAGGCCAGATTTACGGTAATCTGCAATCTTACTTTATGATCTAAAGGATACATTTGAGCAGCAGTTTTCTCTAGCTGTATGTGTTGTGAAATATCAAAACTAACTGGTGATTCTACTTTGATTAAAACATAGAATGTAGAATGAAAATAGACCACTCTCTTATAACGTACACCAAAATCAATTCAAAATGGATTAAAGACCCCAGTGTAAGAGAAAACCACCAAAATCCTAGAAGAGAACACAGGTTGTAACCTCTTTGACATCATCCACAGCCTCTGCTTTCTACATATGTCTCCTGAGGTAGGTGAAACAAAAGCAAAAATAAATTTCTGGGACCTCATCAAGATAAAACCTTTCTGCAGAGTGCAGGAAACAACAAAACTAAAAGGTAGCCTGCCGAATGGGAGAAGATATTTGCAAATGACACACCTGATAAAGGGTTAGTATTCAAAATCTATAAAGAACTTACCAAACTCAACACCCAAAAGACAATCCAATAAAAAAGAGGCAGAAGACATGAATATACATTTTTCCAAAGAAAACATACAGATGGCTAACAGATACTATGAAAAGATGCTCAATATCCCTCATCTTTGGGGAAATATGAATCAAAACTACAATGAGATATAATCTCAGACCTGTCAGGATGGCTAAAATTCACAGCTCAGGAAACAACAAATGCTGGTGAGGATGTGGAGAAAGGGGGGCCCCTCCTACACTGTAGGAATGCAAGATGGTACAGTCACTCTAGAAAACAGTATGGAGGTTCCTCAAAAATGTTAAAAATAGAACTATCCTACAATTCAGCAATATACAATTAGGTATTTACCTGAAGAATACAAAAATACTAATTCAAAGGGATACATGCACCCCAATGTTTATAGCAGCATTATCTACAATATCCAAATTATGGAAACAAGTATCCACTGACTGATGAATGGACAAGGAAGCTGTGCTATATATAAGAGTGTGTGTGTGTGTGTACACACACTGTGGAATAGTACTCAGCCATCAAAAAGAATAAAATATTGCACTTACATAATCTCACCAAACAAACTGAGGTTTGCTGGGGGTTGGGGAGGAGAAGGGATGGGGTGGTGGGGTTATGGACATTGGGGAAGATATGTGCTATGGTGAGTGCTGTGAAGTGTGTAAACCTGGCGATTCACAGACCTGTACCCCTGGGGCTAATAATACATTGTATGTTAATAAAATTTTTTTAATTAAAAAAAATGTTGCACTTATGACAACACGGATGGAGCTAGAGAGTGTTATGCTAAGTGAAATAACAGTCAGAGAAAGACAAATACCATACGATTTCATTCATATGTGGAATTTAAGAAACAAAACAAATAAGCAAAGGGGGTAAAAAAAAGGGAAAGGGAAAGCAAGGAATTAACTCTTAACTATAGAGAACAAACTGATAGTCACCAGAAGGGAGGAAGATAAGGATTAAGGAGCTCACTTGTTGTGATGAGCACCAGGCATTGCATGGAAGTGTTGAATCACTATACTGTACACCTGGAACTAATATTACACTGTATGTTAATTAACTGGAGTTTAAGTAAAAACTTTAAAAAAAAAAAAAGGGTCACTTCTAACCTCTCCAACAAGTTGGATAAGGTATAAAGTCATAGTTTCTAAAAATCTACCAGAGAGATAAGGATATAGAGAAACTTAAATAAACTCTAAAAAATTATAAGACCTTCATGGGAGAGAAGAACTCCATGGCTGCCCTGTGCGTGCCAGAGCAGCACATGGAAGAGAAAGCCTCTGCAGATGGAGGTATGGACAAATAAGTCAAATTTTCAATGAGTTTTTAATGGCTGCACATAGACTGGGGTGATAGATCAGAAGTCCAAGGAGCCCTAGGCATTAGACTCAGCCTGCATCCATTCACCAAACTTTCTCACGGTCTTGCTAAGTGCACAGGTCGTATACAAAAGGTGGGAGGTCTGACAGGAAAGCTGAGAGAACTCCCCCCTTAGATACAGAGCCCCTACCAAATGTAAGAAAGTCACTTTCCTAAGATGGGAAGCAGGGCAGGAGAGTGGAAGCAAACCCCTCTGAAGCATTCAGGCATTCAGGCCTTTATAAGGCATCTGCCCTCTGAAGGCTGGGACAGAGTAGCTGGGCAAAGAAAGATCTCCCATGGCTCAGAAGCTGAGGCATAACATAAGACAAAGAGCATTCCCCATCGGATTTCCTGGGAGAATGGCAATGTTCTATACATGCCCTGTGTTGGGTGATGATGACATGAGTCTATAAAATGTCAAAACCCATCATGATGACCACGTAAGAACTGTGTGTTTTAAAGTGCATCTCAAATTTAATAATTTTTTAAAAAAAGAATCTAATGTGAAAAACAAAAAGCAACTAATCTATTTAATCACTTCCTTAGAAAAGCTTTGATGTTGTGAAATCTGGTCTCTCCCTCTGAGAGCTGCTAAGTTGAAGCCAGCAGATCCTAAGACTCCCTGTATCCATATAGTGTGGAGAAGCTGTGGCTGGTCTCAAAGTTTTAGAAGGACCTTTCAAAGAATTTTGTTTGCAGGCTGAAAGGGTATGCCTACCTATAAGTCTACAGGAAAACTGATGAAGGTGAGAAGCATTAAAAACATAATGAATCCAACAATGAATGGAAATAAAGGAAAACCTGTCTTTTTTATCTTGAGGGATGGTTATTCTAGAGTTCCAGGCAGTCTAAATGCTCTAGTGCCTATTTTTCCTGAAAACACACTGCTACTATGAAGAAGAAAAGTTGTCTTCGTGCTAATGAAGCTGAAGAGAAAAAGCCTTCCTTCATCTGACAGGATGTTCTCAGAGCCTTGTGAGACGGAGCCTTGCCGGTGCCCCAGGGCTGCATGTCACTTTTCCAGCACTTTCTTTCATACTCTAATTATGGCTGAATAAAAGAAGGAGATTATATCCTTGATGACTCTGTGTCCCAGGAAAGACTGAGGGTAGCAGAGCTAGCACGGCCAAACACAGAGAGGGCCCAGTCGCCCGTCAGAACAGAGACATCCAACTTATTTTCTCCACAGACCTGACTTCCGGTGGCAACATGGCCTAATGAAATGATAAAAATACCCAAACAGAATAATTATAGTATCTAACTTGCTTGAGGAATAAGTATGTGCCAGCCACCATGCTAAGTCCCAGACTTCTGCAGAGCCAGTGAGATAAAGTACTACTCTCATTGCCACTTCACGAATGGGAAACTGGGCAGCTACCAAAACCTGTTAAGCAGTGGATCCCTAAGTTTGAAACCGGGCATGAGAACTCAGTATCTGTAAGTCCTTCTACATGAAACACTATTCTGCTTCCCCAAATAATGGAAAGGGGCAGACTTTGGAGTCAGAAAGCCCTGAGTTGAAATCATGATTTTACAGATACTGATGATACAGCCTTTGGAAGGACAGTTAACCTTTCTAAGCTTCGATTCCATTCATAGGACACAGGTAACATCACAAAATAGATGGACATAGGGGAAGAGAAGGAAAAATAAAATCAGATAAAAATTGAGAAGGAGACAAACCATAAGAGACTCTTAACTATGGAAAACAAACTGAGGGTTGCAGGAAGGGGGAGGGTGGGGGTATGGGGTAATTGGGTGACGGAGAGTAAGGAGAGGACATGATGGAGGAGCGCTGGGTGTTATATAAGGCTGATGAATCACTAAATTCTACCCTTGAAACTGATAATATACTATATTTAACTGAATTGAATTTTTAAAAAATTTTTAAGTACAGGTAACATAATAACTCAAAAGTTATTCTTGGGATTATAGACAATGTGACGAGCCTGGCCCTTAGCAGGTGCTCAACAAATGGCAGTTATTACTGGTGATCACAAATCATATTACCTCTTTAAAACTCTTTTCTGGATCACATAAATATATAAATTGTGTGTGTGTGTTTACGTGTGTGTGTATTCAAGCGAAGCATACCTAAAGGCATTGATATGGATCGAAAAGGAGAAATGATGGACAGAATAGAAGTTGTTCTTCAGAATTACATACATACATATGCACACACACATTTATCCTACTTTCTTCTCTAGAGGTGCCAAACATAACAACTTAACATTTTAATTAAGGCGTGTGACTGATACACACGAGGGGACTATTGTCCTGGAGTACAGAACATGCGTAAGAACTGAAATTGTAGACGTTTCCATCTGCAAACACTGAAGCATCACAGTGTACTAGAAATATCACTGGTCTTAGAACCACTCGGGCTTCTGGTCAAATCTTTGTTTTAATAATTGACGGCTATGTGACCGAGAGCAAGAAAGGTTATTTACCTTCTAAAGCTTTCGTTTCTCTCATCTATAAAATGAACATAATTATACATGGCAGTTTGTGTTAATGATCATAATATGTGTAAAACACCTGGTCTCTAGTAGATGCCCTGTGAATGGTAGCTAAATTGTAACCATTATTGTTCCTTTATGTCTTCTATAATAGTCATACTAGAAGTCAATCACAATTTCCATTTGTTTTCCATAAATCTTATAGTGACATCTTATAACTATATACCAATTACTAGAGTCACACCAGAATTTGCCCAAAGACAGGGCTTAAAAATTCATTAATTTTAAAGCTTTCCTTGATTAGTTACAAAAGGAATTAAGTTAGAAATAATCTCTTTATAAGTCAGTGGAAGTGTTTTATTAATTTTTAATTGCAAATTAACTTATGGTATTAATTAATTATATATTTTTTAAATTTTTAATTAGACTTTAAGTTAAATTATTTCAAGTCTGGAAGGAACTATTTTCCTCTGTATTTTAATCAAGTTCTTTTAGGCACTTGGCTAGCTGGCTCAAAGACTAAAAAAAAAGAGCCACAGTTTGGAGAAAATCAGGGAGAACTTTAACAGTAAGGAAAGAAGTCAAGAGAGCCACAAAACATGAAAACAAGAGAGAAATAGGGTCAAGTGAGAGTTGTCCAGGAAAGATACAAAACATCATCTTTGAAAGGGTGTTGTGGGCACTCATTACATAACACCCGCAGAAGTGTTCTGGTCTCCTGAGAGATGGGCGCTCTCTCAATACAAGGTATTATGGTTTCTGTCTTTATAACCGAGAGATTGATATTCTTTGGTAAGACTCCATATCCAGTGTAGAAGCAACACAATTAGAAGCCTGAAACAGCACTTCTCCCTTGTTCTCCAACACAAAAGTCTCCCTCCAGTGTGTGACCTTCCATGCAAAACAGCTCATTTTTAAAGCTTGGTTCCAGTCTCTTAAAGGTCCTTGGTTACAAGCCATGGGAAAGGATATCATGTGACAGAAGCACAGTCCTTTCTAAGTGACAGGGGAAATGTCCTGCTACAATCACTCTTAGTGAGGAGAACACAACACCATTTGGTAGTCAGAAGAATTCTTTTTTTTTTTTTGTATTTTATTTTATTTTATTTATATTATTTTTTAAACACACTGTATTTGTACCCCTGGGGTAGTCAGAAGAATTCTTAATCGTACTAGAAACAGAGAGAGGATACCATGCTCTCACATTGCGACTGCCCTCACTTTCCCTGTGAAAATACCTCAAGGTGACAATGAATGGATATAGTAGTTAAATTCCTAAGAAGGTTTAAAAAGCATGTTGTAGGGGTAAATGTTCACTTGAGTTAAAACGGAAAAAAAAAAGCTGACTAGAATAAGAAAAGTGTTTCTTTTTGCCCATCCACAATCACTGATTTGTGAAGTTGTATTCAAGCTCAGATGGTGGAAAGGGCAGGAGACATCATGTTATGAATATTATAATTAGTGTATACAATATGCAAATGACTTGAAATATTAAGACACTTACCATGTCAGTAGAAGAAACAGTTGGCAAATCCTCTGGGGCCAATGTAGTGTCATTAGATATTGAGATATTAACTGTAAGAAAAAGACAATTTTTACCATAAAAACAATATAAAAATGACCTTAATTTTGCAAAGCTAAGCTAGGCATTAACATGTCTTCAACAATAAAATAAATCCCAATGAATTTTTCTTTATTGTAACTGTAGTTACCTTTCACTTAAATAAAAATTACCAAAGATACAGACACATCTCTTGTATTTTAATTTGATAAGAAACAATGGCAAATATTTTTTAAAAATTGTATTACGATTTGTTTCAGACAGAAAAAGGAAAACACTTCACCATTACTAAAAGGCACTCAATATATTTTGCCTGTGAAATAAATGGATATTAGTAAGTGAATAATTTGATCACTGGCTTCATGTAGTCAAATCTCACAACATGGCATTTCACTAACTAATTTGGGATTTTGGGAACTTTGGATTGCATATGAGAAAGTGTATCTTTGCAAAATGTGGTAAAACAAAAAATCTTTCAAATACATAATCAATCATATAAATATAATGGGAATAAATATTTATCTAATTTTTAAAAAAATTATTTTTATATAATTTGGCATGATTTATAGATTTATTAAGAGTTTACTTTTGGAGGAATCTAATTAATTTATTAAACCAACTCTCCTCTTGGAAACATTTCATTTTTTAAAATCTATGAGTCTAAAATTAAAACAGTATTTAAAAAGAGTTCTGTAATTAAAATGTTATTTATCAGATAAAGCTTTTTCCTACTACATGAAGTTTTATGTGTTATAAGATAATCTGTTACTCAGAGTATAGCTGTAATTTGTGGAGATACTGTACAATGACACTTAAGTTTTTGTCTCTGAGTGTCATATTTAACATCCAATTTGCTAATTGTTATTTGGTCCCCTTCTGTCTGCCCCCTCCAGCCTCCAAGCCCCCAGACTGTCCTTTTAGCTTGCCATGTTTTAGGTCCTACCTACATAAGCTCTTAAGAAGAAACAAACAGATTTATTTGACTGTTGAAATTTAAAATATAAGATCTGTGAGGAAAGAACAGAAAGGGCAGGTCTTGTTCACACTTTTCCCCAGAATCTGCCCGGTCTGGCATGCAACCAACAAGAACTCAAAAATATTTGCTTACTACTTAACCTTGAAAAAACGAAAATTCTGCCATTTGCAAAAATACGGATGAGGGCATTGTGCTAACTGAAATAAGCCAGACAAAGACAAATACCATTTGGTGTCACTTATAGGTAGAATCTAGAAAATATAATAAAATAAAAAATAAGTACGACTCATAGAAATAGAGAGTAAAATGGTGGTTGCCAGGGAGTAGGGGTGGATAGGAAAAAGTTAGTAAAGGGGTACAAAATTTCAGTTATAAGAGGACAAGATCTGAGGATCTAATGTATAACGTGGTAACTACAGCTGGTGATACTATATTACAGAACTGAAATTTGCTGAGCGTAGGCCTTAAGTGTTCATAAAATAAAACTGCATAAAATAAAATAGAATAAAATGTGTGGTGATGGATATATGAATTAAGTTGGTGGCAATCCTTTCCTAATGTATACATATATGAAATCATCATTTTGTACACTTTAAATACATAACAATTTTGTCAATTTTACTTCAATAAAGCTGAAAAAATACTTGTTTACTGTCAATAAATAAGGCTAGAATATCAACCATTTAATGAAACAAAGGAGAGCAGATAAAGGCAAAAGAAGTGAAAAAAGGAAAACAAATAAAAGGGAGAAAACATTTAGTTGAGCCCTAGTTTTTCTCAATTTTGGAAGCCATTCTGATCTCTGAAGGTTCTGGAATTGTTAAACTTTTCGTCTAAAGCTCGCAGCTGCTAGGGCACCCCCTACTTCCTTAGTAAAACTGTTTTCTTATTCCATTTCATTGCAGGTCATGGAAAGAATCAAAATAGGCTAAAGGATGCTTGGCCTGAACAGTAAAGCCAAACGTGAATCCATTCCCAGAAGTTAGAAGATGTTAGTGGCTTTTCATTAACAAAACCTAAATTTTTATTATGATTTTGCTTAAAAAAGCCTAAAGTACATTTTGTTATTCCATTTGCTCACTTAAAAGCACCTGAAAGCATGTAACAGATATATTTTTATACCCACTTTATGTTGACTAGGACTCTGAGGCAAGATATGCCAGGTTTCTTGCCCAGGATTGCAGAGTCAACCAGAAATAGAATCGGTACCAAAATCTCATTTGGCGTTTTTTCTTTTCCTACCCAGCATTTGATTTTTGCAGCCACAGAATTCAAGGTGGGATAATACTCTCCAACGTTAGGGGCTGTAAATCTCAACTTTGAGCTGAAATGTCTTCTGGTCTGAGCTTTTGAAAGAAAACAGCGTATATGAAATCACAGGCACTATTTAGATGGGGTCTGGGAAGCTGTTCTTCCTGAGCAAGATTCTTTAATGCAATTTTATGAGCTTCCTATCACAAGAGAGTGAAGGTCTTTTTGCAACATACTTCTCTGCATAGAAACAAGGAGTAGGAGTGAAAGAGAAAGATATCCAAGCCTCCTTTTTTTGTGAAATGAATGACAGATAATAAAGCCACAAGTGAACTAAAATAGGATTCCAATCTGAACTTTCAGTAACTACTTTCAAGTTCTAGATACACATCAATTCTGCTCATCTAAATTCCTTTTATCTTTCCAGTTTTCCTCTGAGACAAGCCATTAAAACATACTGGCTCTAAAAATCCCAAAGACTGTATCAAAAGGACCATAAAAAGTATATGCCTTTCCTACTTATTTTAGTATGTAGTTGCTTCAAGAGAACTTCAAAGTAAATATTCAAACAAGCACTTCCATAAATCCATATTGGCAGAATATTGTAGAGTCCATAAGCAAGATTAAAAGTAAATTTCTTTAAGCTCACCGAAGAGGAAATGATCAATTCCAATTGGGAGTTTGGTCTATGAGAGCCACTGGTCACCATTTGGATCCATGTATTTTGGCAACCAAGTGCAGAATGATCTACGTGTATAGAATTTGTAATACCCTTAATTAGGATTCTGAAAAGGTCAAATAAAAAAGCATAAACACACTGCACTCTGTCTTCACTGTTTGCTCAGCACCATGGCTTATGAAGCAAAGAAAGTCTTTGCCGTAGGAATCTGGCTAATGTAGAATTAGCCAATTGTCCCTGGGATAGTCTGTGTCCCCCGCTTGGTTTCAAGGAGTTTTCACAGGTTGCTCATTTTATGTTCCTTGGATTTTCACTTCTTGATCCTCCTTCCTATGTATCAAATTCTAGCTGATTGCTGGAACAGGAGATTGAACACTATTGTAATGGACATATAAAAATATGCCTGGGAGTGCTCCTGTCTTAAGCTAGCTTTAATTATTCCTTCTATGTTTAATGAGAGAGCTACAGAAAGAACCGGTTACAGGAGCTATGAGCAGGAGAAAAAGATGACATCCATATGTCAGTGTAAGTATACCTCCTGCACAGGGACTACCAATGGCACCTTTAAGGTTGTCCTTCTTTTTCCTCTAGGACCTGGTACCAGGAACTACCCCAGGACTCCTCTGCTTTACACATTAGCAGGAACTGTAACATCAGGAATATATACACAAGTTCCAAGGTCAACTAGGAAACAACAAATGGCCATCGAGGCCAATCTGTCTGCTTTGACGCACCACCGCATCACAAGTTAGAGAAAGGACTGCTAAGAAAACTGGGCTTGGAATTCTGTCTGTCTCCACCACCTTCTGGGGCACAGTGCTACCTCACTGCAACTGACCACGGGTCCTTCGCTTGTGAAATTGGATTTATAACAATCTGCCTCATAAGGTTACTGCACAGGATGAAATAAGACAATGTAGGCAAAATTGTTAGTGGGTTCTCCAGGAGCAAGTGGACCTAAGATGGATGCTAGCCAGGGTTACTGCTAGCTTTATGACCTGGAGGAAGCAAAACTTCACCCCTGGAAGAAAGGCTGCTACCACACAAGCTTTATGTGATGATTAAATACATATATATTACAATATTACAATATAATGTATTGAAATAGAGTTTATTAAACTCCCTTAGTAAAATATCTGGCACTTGGATGGTGCTTAATAAATCTTAGCCAAATCTCAATCTATACCCTCAGCATAGCTTCTTAGGTTTACAATAATGCAGAATTGGTTTACCTGCTCTGAATGACAAAAAAATTTAAGAGTATTCTCCATGATAATGAAACTTTAATGTTTTATTCCATTCTACTTGAGCAAATTTGAGGAAACAGAGACTGGAAAATAGATACAGAATAAAACTGAAGAAGCTTCTTACCTGTGGGGTCACGTCAGACTTACTTAAGGGTCCTAGATAATTTCAGCACATGAGCGCCTCTTAATAAAATCAAATATTTATGCTTTAAATGTCGAGATCAATAAAAGGCCAAAGTGGCTTTTGGAGAGATGACAAGGTGAATGAAGAAAACTGTGGGAGAAACAGCTCTTAGGGAAATTACCTGCCACTGTCTCAGACTTGAGCCTTAAAACAAATAAAATTAAGAGGAAATTTTTTTTTCACTTTCTCTTGTTATTATCCCTTTCATTTTCCTAAGTATTTTTACCAAGCCTCATGCTTGAGGTTTTCACTGTACCTAGGTAAGTTCAAGTTAGGACACTCTCCAACCCAGGGACACTTTTCCACGTGTTCACTTATGATACTGCCTTGAAAGTCAAAGAGCTCAGCTACTGTCAGATATTAAGGGGGATATATTTAGCCCCTGTTTTCACAAAGCAAACAAACAAACAAAAATGCACACACACTTCTCTTCCTTACCCACCCATCATTACATTTCAGATGTGTATAGAAATTACTACAGCGTATATTTTCCAAATCTGTGTTTCTATACAGACCCACAGCTAGAGAATTAATTAATACAGGTCTGGTGATTACCCAAATTCACTGTTTCTGATTCCTGCAGGTGTTATACAGAAACTGCTAAAATATTAGGCTAGGAGAGAAAAAGGAAACTAAAATGATTGATGTTTCAAATTTCTATGGTTTTCTCAAAAGGCCATATAGCCATGAATGAGAAAACTTTCAGCTGTGCTGGTAAAGTCTCCTTGCGAATGCAAAGCCCGAGTGGTCCTATACCAGAAGGCTTGTTACCTCCTGCCTAACCATTACTTTGTGATTTAAACCTACTTTATAATCCAAAGCAGGAATGATACACAATAAAAATAAAATTTCATAGAATATGATGCAGGTCATGGAAGATAAATTAAGATTATCTTTTGTTTCCTAATTTTATATTTTATTTCCTAATTTTCTTTTAATGGACTTTCTAATTATGAAACGCATATTGACTATAATATGGGACCACAGGAGACACAATCCAGCAGTTCTTTTTAATGGCTGTAACATATTGGTGCTTAGCATTTATTAAGATAATAGAAAAATTATATAGAAAAAAATGGTAATGAAATTCTACGCTAGTGACAACCATTTTAGAGCATCTGGAAGCCTCCTCATGCTGGGAATAAAACAAAGGCATAGACATGGAAGCCGTGGCTACTTCTGATCTCTTGACTTGGTCTTACAGTTTTACACCAGGGGAAAAGCCATCTTTTACTTAGCGATACTATAGACAACAATGTTTCAGTGCCTGAAAAAGGATTTATTCCTCTTAATCATTCATCCATTATGAAGCATGTTCTCTCTGGAACAGTCAACAATGAATCAATAAAATATATCCCTTCTGTTAACAATAAAGTATAGTATCTATTCTCTTGGCTTGATTTTCTTGCTTTTCTAATTTATTTATCATTTTTAGCAAGGCTTCTTTCCCTTCCAGATATAAAACCACATTTGATTAGAAAGTTTATTTTGACCCTTTCTAAAATATTAATATGCCCTTGAGAGTACAGTCACTGCAACCTTGGCACATTAGGCAAATGAAAACAGGTACCAAAGTAGAAATGGATTTCTGAAAGTGTAGGTCAAATGAAAATCTGAGCTTGTTCATTCAAAAAGTAATTAACACACTTTGAAAGACAACACATTTTATAAAAATCTGTGTGTATATGTGTGTCTGTGTGGTATTTGTGTGGTGTGTGTGTGGGTATGTATGTGTGTGGTGGAGTATATAGGGGTGTGTGTGTGTGTGTGTGTGTGTGTGGTGTCTAGGTCTGTGTATGTGCAGGGCAATTTGTTCTGTGTGTGGTGTGGTATATAAATGTGTGTGGTGTGGTGTGTGCATGTGTATGTCTGGTGTATAGGTGTGTGTAGTATGGTATAGAGGTATGCATGTGTGTGTGTGTATGGTATATATGTATGTGTGTATATAGGTGCATGTGATGTGTGTGGTGTGTGCTTATGGTGCAGGATGGTGTAGCGATGTTGTGACGTGGTATGTGGTGTATAGGTGTGTGTACAGTATGAGGTATAGGTATGTGTGTGGTGTACAGGTATGTGTGGCATGGTGTGTATATACAGTATGGTGTATAGGTGTGTGTGTAGGTGAGTGAGGTGCGCACATACAGTGTAGTGTATAGATAGGTAACGATATGTGTGGTGGGTGCACGTGTGTGGGATACATGTGTAGTGTACCTCATTCCAAGCACAATTCTTTAAAAGGAATGAAATGGACCCATGACAAATTTTTGCTGAGAGCAGAAGGGGAAAGACCAAAGGGCAGGAGGAGGAGAGGGGAAAGAGGAGAGCTCATGACTTCTCCCCTATTTACAAAATTCTATCATTTATGTTTTTGAGTGAATTAGACCAATTCCCCTTAAGAGAACTGAACATTTCACCAATAGGACCTTTATGGCCTTCTTCTGCGTGACTGCATACAGTGTCCAACCGTTGTGCACACTTGGGATCCAGTGGAGTAATCTTAAGTGATCTAATTACAATGTACTGAACTCCTTAACACTTTTTTCTTTAAATATGGCTCCGATGTTTCATATTTATCTACAATAGCACATTAGTTGTTAATTTGAGGGGAACTGGCTTCCAAGAAAAACCTAGTTAGTATCTTTCTCTAGGAAAATTGGAGGGACAAATTATATTTTGAACCGCTTTAAAAGAATACAACTAAAAGAAAACTGGCAGAGGCCTCTTTTGTGAAACAATGAGAAATGAGAAAAAAATTATTACTTGGTGTCTATGAGGTGTCAAACAATGTGCATATACTCTTTCATTCAATCCATCTAGTAGTAACTTCTAAGAGTAGGTACAACTACTAACCCAGCTCACAGGTTATAAAACAAGAAATCAGGGCCACGCTGCTAATTAGAGCCGCATACATGCTCACTTTCCTTTATCCCGAAGCACATACTGTTCACACTTCATCACACTAAGAGTTTCCCAAACCAGGATGTTGGGGATGAACTGTAAAACTGTGAACTGTCCTTCATTTGGATACTTCTCAGTTGGGGCGCCTGGGTGGCTCAGTGGATACTTCTCAGTTTACTACTGACTTCTGAAACGGATCGTCTTCCTCATACGCCTCTGCTATGTAAGCACCGGGCTCAGTGGTGGAGATACGGCCTCTATTACCTCAATTAACAGCCACTCTATTTCTAAGAAAAGGAAATTTTAGCTCAAAAACCATGCATCCACCCTGACCGATATGCCAAATCTCATGACTAATTTTCCTTTTAGCACTGGCAACTGAGCTTTCTCAGTTCTCAGTAAATGGGAACCTAAGGAAGTAGATGACTTTGGCCCCTGAGCAACAGATGGGGCAAAACGAAAGGGGAAAAAGATGCGGGAAGAAACGGAAACTCGGGAAGTGGTAAACACTTACGGAAGCAAGTGACATCAAGAAAGATAAGGAAGGAAAAGAGGAGGGAGAGTGGTCGCCACAAAGCACAACGAATTCATACTACTACTGTGGCCACCGACAGAGTTTTCTTAATGATTAAGCGACCCCTACTTCCCTCCCTCTAAAATCACTTCTCAGTTTGCAGGCTCATGACTCCATCAGTGTAGTTGCTGGTTCACTGTTACACACTATCCCAGTGCTGGAAAACAAGTCATCCGCCAGTTCAAATATTACTGACTCATTGAATTCTTTTACTTGGAGTGCATGTTGCGATGAAAGACCAGGCTCTTGTTGTTTTAAGACTATTCAGTCGAGCTGTACATGCAGCCGTATTATTCTCTATCATTTTTCAGTTTGTTATTGTGAAGGTATGAAATTTATGGTGGTATATAGTTTTCTATCAAAAAGTATTACGGTTGTGAGGGAAACGCAGTCACTAATACAAGGGGGTTTTGAGGATTGTCGTGAAAATGCAGATATCCACTTGCCTCCTCTCAAACCAGAAACAGGCTTTATTTCCGTGGATTAAATTAATCTCTGACACTCATGAGCATATCCTTCAGGGGCTCCTTTCATCTGGACAACTCTAAAAATACGGGCTGCAATCAAGGGTCTGGTTGCAGAACAAGCCAACTGCCCAGCAATATTCGCTTAGAAGGGAGGCTTGCCTGGTTCCGTCATTCATACTTACTAACGTAAGTTTTAATAAATTATACCAGCGGTAACAATGGCAGTTAACGCTTAGTAACTTACTACATATCAGAATCTGTCCTCACTACTTTGAAATACCTCATGTTTTCCTATTTGATACAATAATTCTGTAAGGTAAGGACCCCATTTTACGGATGAGGAAGGCGAGGCAGAGTTTCTGTGGGAAAAGGAACTTGCCCAAAGTCACACAAAGGGTATTATTAGCTAAGTTGGGACTCAAACACAAGATTTTCTGATTTCAAAGCCCAGCTACACTACTTTACTGGCATCATTCAGAGGTAGCAGAATTGTCAGAGAACTTCCAAGACAACAACTAGCTCTTTAGGACAGACTTCCCATCCGAGCTAAAGAAAACAGGTGAAAGGAAAAACCGTCTATCTCCACTTCAACTAGTACTTTACTATGCATGTTTCAAGCCTCAAAATGAGTTTTCAAGAAAACACGATCCTTCTTGGAAGGAAAATTACATGTGAAATCTTCATATGTTTTTCACAGTTAAAACACATTCAAATATGTCTTCCTTGGCTTTATTTGACCCTCTCTGTCCGCATCCAATCGAAACAACGAGGACCAGTTTCCATTAGCCTCAGGTAGGTAGATCTTTTTTGTGGCAGGGATGTTGACAAAGCCCTCATCTGGCTTTATGACTACCTCACACCTCAAAACAATTGAGAAAGTACCTTTTTTCCTTTAGAAAAATTTGTTGTATAACTCCTCAGACTTGCCTATGAAGTCAGATTCCTGACTTCTCCATAAATAAGTATTTACATACAGACAAGCACATAAAGATAGACAGAAATAATGAAGAGGAAAGTTCAAAATCCCACAGTTCAATATGGCTGTGAGTCAATATTTTGGAATATGCAGAGTCTGGACTTCCGCTGAAAGTCCACAATGGAGGGTAACCCCCTCTTTCTTTTAGGACATGTTCTACATGGACGTGTAATGCTTACGTCTGTGTTTCAAGCGTATTCCACAGATCCTAATGATAGTATCTATCACGCATTGAGTACTTACTCTTTTCAAAGCATATTTTATGCTATGAAATATTCAGAATCAGTATATATTTTAATAATAATAAACTTTTGGACCTATATGTCATTCATGTTCCCTGAATCTTTAAATTTCCATCTTGTACGAGTCTCTGCTTTGCTTTTAAGCATGCCCTTTATTTTAATGTGTGTTGACTGTCCTTAAATAAGACCAAAGAACCCATGGGTGCAAAGCCCAACAATGCCCTATTTTTCCATCAGGGTTACTGACTGACCCAGTTTTAAGGAGATACTGTTCTCTTGTCTCTCACCACTCAAGATGCATACAGGTCTTCTAAGATTTCTCTGCCCAAGTGTCAGAGAAGAACACAGATACAAAACCAAAATATCTGAGAGCAATCTGACACAGCCAAGCCATAAGCATTAAAATGCTTCGTAGTATCTTGTTTAGTTTTTAAACTCATAATCATTTTGTTTGCATTCTAGTCTATAATACATCCACGTTTGTTTCACTGTAAACATTAAGAGTTTCTTCCTCAGAATCTCTAAGTAAAAGTGCACAGGGCATGAATATGCCCTACATCTGCGCTCAGATTCACAAAGCCTTCAGCACACCATTGTACTCCTGGTGCTACAAGATGTCAGTTCGGAAGCATGGAGTGTTATGTCCATTTTTATTTTAAGGGACAATGACCCGCAGCTAATTGCATAACCTGGGATAAATAACTCTATTTCCATTTAATTGTCTGACACAAATGTCTACCCCTCATTCTCCCAGAGCAAATATAAAACGACTTTTCCCGAAGTGAATCATTTCTCCCAAATGCCTTCTATATTATAAAATGATGATAAATTAGTCAAAAAAAAATTTTTTCAGAGAGCAAATTGAGCACTTCTTTGGGAAAAAAATCCTGATGCTGCCTCAGGTTTGGCAAGACAGATATTAAAGTGCTAAGATGTACAGAATCATATTCCTCACCCGGAACTTACTTTTTACTTTTATGTCTTTCCTAACTCTAGAATATAAATCTTCCGGGACAGCATAACATTCCTTCTTTTGTTTCTCTCATTTCTTCTTTTTCCTTTCTTATTTACATTGTTTGTCACAAATGAACTATAAGGCTCTACTTTGCTACTAGGTGACTCCAGTCTGAATTTCTTTTTTAATTTCATGCTTCAAATTATATAAAGTGAACGAGAATCTTGTTTCTTCTGTAAGCTTAAAATAATTTAGAGTTTACTTTAGGAAGAGATTTCTATAGTAATAAGGAAACAGCAAAATATGGGATAGAAGTTCAGAGGACTTGTCTGGTCTGGACCTTAGATCTGATGATATTTGTACTTGGTTCCCTCAACTTTCAGATAAGATTAAGAATAATATACACTGTATGGTGACTAACATAATAAAAAATGTGCATTAAACTTCTTTACAAATACTGCAGTTTGAGTTAATTTCAAAGTACTGGGCTAATTACATTCAGATTCCAGACCTCCTGATTTCACCTTCCGATTGAATCATGGGGCTAAGGCACTTTGGGTAATGAGACTTCAAATTCAGCAGGATGGTTTCTCAGAGAAAACATCATGTTGAAAGCTTGCACGCATGGAGCCCACACTTTCCTCCAAACACAGGGGAAGTACAAGCACCAAGCATGATGTCCTTACCTGGGTCAGGAGGCATACAGGCACAGGAAAACTGAGTATTGTAGCCCACTTTGAAGTTGGAGTTGATGGGGTAGTAGTCCGCTAGCTTGATCATCTTCTTGAAAGCATCGTAGATAAAAATGAAGCTAATCAGAGAAGAGAAACCCTCTTCGGTGAAGCGAGTGAAGTACTGAACCAAGAAACTGGCATCTGTGGCTACCAAAATGAGACACAAGAAGGCTGACCACAGGCCAATCCAAAGGCGAAACTCCAGGTAGTCAAAATTATGGTCCCTAGAAAGAAAGAAAGAAAGAAAGAAAGAAAGAAAGGTAATCAGATTAATCCTCCCTGGAACACAAAGAATAATATAAAACTACCCAATAACTGCAGAATGATTGCTAAAACCCAAGATCACTTGTAGCCACTAGATATGAAACTCAGTCTTGATTTCATCCAGAAAATATTAAGGTTAAAGAAGTGGTCTAGTGATATCATCCTGCTATCATAAAGAAATAATCCCAGAAGTTTAAGAATGTCATATCAAAAGCAGTCCCAGCATTTATATGTAAATAACAACTTTCTCATTCAAAAATTCTTGTCCCTGCCTTTATGGAGTTAATAAAAGAAACAATTTGAGAGTGTCACGTTGGTAGCCAGTACACACTCAATAAATGTTTGTGAGCTTTACTGGTTAATGAAGACACTAAGCTAAATATGGTCTCTGTCCCCACATCATTGCCATCATTGAGGGAGACAAACTGATGAACGTAATCGCACCATAAAATAGTACATGATACCACATGTATCATGTACTATTCCACAGAGGTTCCACAGAGTGTCCCAGAGGAACAACTAATTCTGGCTGGAGGAGGACTAATGGAGATGCAGAAAAATCTCAAGGAATTTAAGGATAAATAGGATAAATGCACTGTACTCAGAACAAGAAAGGCTGTCTTGCTATGTTATAGCCAGATCCACTGCTTCTCATGAACTTTGCCCACAGATGTGAGCAAAAGTTGTGTGTAAAGCATCTTGCTAAAGTTGTGTGTAAAGCATCTTGTGACCACCTTGTTTTTCATCTGTTCCTCTCCCACAGCAGTCTTAGAATAGGCTGTCTGCATCAGAGGATGCCTTTTTATTATTTTTTTTGAAGGCTTTTCCGTTTCTTATAAGTAAATTAGTTCACATCTAGGAAAAGATGGGTCAAGTGTTGACATTCTACCATTTCATATTGATTCTTCTAAAATTATGTGAAGATTACTTTATAATATTTCTTTCTCATCATTTGTGATGAAAAAGCAAATAGTAGTAGTCATATTTATTCTACGAGAAAAAGAAATAAATCAAGGAGCATACATGTTTGAAGCTCGACAGGCTTGTTTTAAACAATGAGTTTCTGATGGTGACATTTTTTAATACTTTCCTAAAGGCATGGTATCAATGCCTTCACCACCAACAACCCAGTCTGGGCCACCAAGAAGTTGTTGCTTGATTAAAGTCCTTACTGATATCCATGTTTGCCCTGCTCAAAGCCATTTTCCACATCACAGCCAAAATGATCTTTTTTAATGTAAATGAGATCTCCCCGCCACCATTTAAAACCTTTTGGTGGGCGCCTGGGTGGCTCAGTGGGTTAAGCCGCTGCCTTCGGCTCAGGTCATGATCTCAGGGTCCTGGGATCGAGTCCCGCGTCGGGCTCTCTGCTCAGCAGGGAGCCTGCTTTCCTCTCTCTCTCTCTGCCTGCCTTTCCATCTACTTGTGATTTCTCTCTGTCAAATAAATAAATAAAATCTTAAAAAAAATAAAATAAAATAAAACCTTTTGGTGGCTTCACACTGCTCTTAAAATAAAATGTGGCTTCTCTAAACTAACACAATACTTGGCATACAGGTTTCCAGTGAGAACTTGCTGGACGAATTAAGGCATGCCTATGGTTTAGGACTTGAGACAGCTACTGACATGACCTATAAGCTATTACAGGGAGCCAGGAGATCCTGAGTGAAAAATTTTATAGAATATTAGAATTAAAAGGTCCTTAGGTACTGAAATGGTTAATTTTATGTGTCAAGTTGGCTGGATCATGCAGTACCCAGATACTTGGTCAAACACTATTCTTGGTGTCTCTGTAAGGGTGGTTTTGATGAAATTAACATTTAACTTGGTAGACTTTGAGTAAAACAGATAGCTTTTCATAATGTGGATGAAACTCATCCAACTGAGTTCTTCAACCAAATACAAAAAACTACCTGCCAAACTCAAGCAAGAAATTTTCTCCAGCAGATTGCCTTTGGGCTTTCTCCGGAACATGCCTCTTTCTGGTTCTATAGCAGACACCCTTTGACCTTGAACTGGAACATCAACTCTCCTGGGTCTCCAGGCTGCTGGCCCACCCTGCAGATTTTGGACCTGCTGGTCTCCATGATTGTGTGAGCCAATTCCTTAACAATAAATCTCTTTATCATATTGGTACTGTTATTCTGGAGAATATTAATACAGATGCCAATTAGTCAAATATGTGTCATTTTATAGATGAGGACACCACCAAGGCCAATGGAAGTTAAGCCATTTATCCAATATTAAGGTTTTAATGGCAGAGCTGAGCCAGAAACCAAATTTCTGCCTTCCTGGATGATTCCTTTAAAAAATCACACCACCATTCCCTTACCTGTTGCGTATTTAGGGTGGTTCTTAATTACACCACCATTCCCTTACCTGATGCGTATTTAGGGTGGGCCTTAAGATCACTGCCCTTTGTATCCCTCTTTTTACCAAATCACATCGACTGGAAATACTACCAAAGCAACAGACTATTAACACTTGGGTAGAGCTTATCGACTATTAACACTTGGGTAGAGCGTTATCTCCCACGGGTTTCCTGGAATCTTTCTGAAGACATCTTTTGCATTCCCTTTCCATCTCGAAACCCACTGCTTAATCCTATGCATGTCTTTGTGAGATGAGCAGACTATAGAAAAGCTAAATTCTAGGAATTTGAGATAATTTACATTATCGCACAATGAATCAAGTCTCAATCAGAGCTAAGAAACAGTTTCATCACTTCTGAGCCAACAATCTTTTTTCATAAAATAAAAATTTTAAACAATTACCTAGTTCTGCTACCCTGACAAGATGACAGAACAATCTTAATTTATTTTAAGAATGCTAATGGTTGTTTAGAGAATGTATGTTTACAGGACAGGATGAGAAACAAATCTAATAACTAGTTAATGGTTAGGAACACTCGGTTTTGAGTACAAAGGGGAAAAAATGCATGTATACACTTAAATCTTGGGATCTAAACGATATACCAAAATAGCTGCTCTACAATACTTAAATACTCCCAGAGTAGCTCCATAAGGATAACCCAAATAAAATCACTAAAACCCATGGCACTTCATTATAAAAGTGATACGTTTACAGCAGCAAGAAGAAAGAGGAGTAAGACATGAGAAACTTTTTAGAACAAGTTGATCAACAAGAATGACTACAATAAAATGGCAAAATTACATCCAATAAGCTTATCAGTCCCTTTAGTGCCAAGTTTAAATAGCAATTATGTTATAAAAACTAACAGGAAATGATAGTACAGACAAAAGGAACTATTGTGACTAAATGGGTTTACATCCTTATGATACCACAGTGTTCTTAGATATTTTGAGTTATAGTTTCTAAGGAGCATAAAACCAAGGTATGAATTGAGGAACTCATCTGAAGCATGCTACAGAAATTAATGTTTAGTCTCTGACAAATATAAACTCCCTAAACTACATGAATAAATCCAGTAATATAATAGAAGAAAATAATCATTTGAAGTCCTCTAAGTAAAACGTTCAAAGACCAGAAGGAAAAAATTATTGAATGACCAAATGACAATTACACAAGTTAAACTCCAACTTTAATTATGAGGCTTGTACATAGCTTAGAACACAGGGTAAAACTTCTTTCAGATTCCTCACTCAAGAAAAAGAAAATGTATCTAATTTTCCATTAGTGGTTTGTAAGGTGTAAAAACTGTGCAAAGGAGGCTCCAGAATTAGGAAAACAAAACTCAACTGGCATTTGGAAAGCTTGTAAGCTTGTGCCTTCATTTTGTTATTAATTTTAAAAAGTGGACGCACATCTCTCATATTCCTTTATGATTCTCCAGTTTACAGGGCAGACATTAAAACCTGTATCCCATATCAGGAGGAAACCAGCGAATCATGTGGAATTTGCATTCAAGTCTACTGAAGTTACAAAATAAGGATTTACCCACTTCTCAAAAAATGGTAAAATATGTTGGGTAAGACAGACCTACCAGTTTCTTTACCGAAGGATTTCTCAGATCCCTTAGTAAGCTAAAGTGTAAGGTGAATTACTGAGAGGGAGATAAAATATACAGCATATTCTGGATTTATTGGGATTACAGAAGCTTTTTGTCCAAGGAACACTTACAATGGGACTAGAAATTGAGGAAATACACTTTGAGAAATAGTGATCTACACAAATAATCTGTATCTAGACACAATATTAGCACTGTTGCTGTAATATTGAGGCAAATGATACAGCATTGTGAATAAAATAATAAGGTTTGCCAAATAAGCACCACATGCTACTCAGTGATGAATTTAAAGCATCGTTTCTCGAATGTTTCTTGTTGCTTTACAACTGTTTTCAAATAAATCACTTGGAACTATGTTTACATTACCAATTATGATGAAACAGAAGGGAAAGTGAGAAAGGAACTTGCTTAGTGAAAGGAAATAATCTCTATCCTACAATTATCTAAAGTAAACTGGGATACAAACATTTTCTGTGTATTAAGGCTCTGATCACATTGCATCCAATAAATCTTTCTGCAAAGGTTGCACATGTTTGTTCCTGTTTATAGTACATGCTTGTTTCATCTTCCCACAAAAGCTTTCTTGTCTCACACAATGTTTTCTCAAACATATAAAAACGGTCTGACTTTCTATAAACTGACACAAACAGAATTCTTTCCAATGTCCTGAGAATGATGACGGAGGAGGGATCTTCTGTGGTGAGCCAAGAAAATTCACATTATTTAAAATCTAGAACTTTAAATTTTCTTAAGACCCTTGCTGATGTCCTCAACCCAGCTTTCAAAACACAAATTTCAAGCCCTCATTCCCTCCTCTGTCTTGGGATTGTTTTTGATAGCTCAGAGTTTCAAAGATGACTATACTAGAAGTCCACGAGGTATCGTGTAGGTAATAAAATTTCCAATAACAAAATCTTAAAAATGTGTAACAACAGAAGAATACAGAAATCCCAAGAAATCATATGAAATGGTGCAATCTACCTACAGGATTGAGATCTGCTGGGAAAGGCAATTCTCTCTGTGAGAATGGTATCAAGTCCATTAGAAAGAGGCCAGAATACCCAATTTGGTTTTGAATCTATTTGTGTGCTAATGTGGTCACTTGGATAATTCTCTTAACCTGATTTTCTCCTTCTTAAATTGATCCATCAATTTCAAAAAGAAAATATGATAGCACAATTGTTATGTCCAATAAGAGTGTCTAGTGACTCTACAAGAGGCAGAAAGTGAAGCAGGAGTTCAAATCCTAGCCCTACCTACAGCAGATGATGGAGCCTTCAGCAATGCACTTACCGCTCCCTGCCTGTTTCCTCATCTATAAAACAGGGTATGGTCCGTCCCTCAGTACTGCTGCAGGACTCCAATGAGGGAGTACATCTAACACACTTCGGGTAATACTTGGTGCCTTGGTACATGATCAGAGCTCAAGAAATGTTATTACTCAGCTGACTCTTGAAACACATCTTTAGTTAAGCACGCTGAGATGAAGGTTAGGAACAGATCACTGGAGCAGCTAGTTTCTTTCATTAATGAGTCACGGAACCTTGAACAAGACATTGCATTTTTCTAGTGTGAGTCAGGATCATGGCAGGAAACAGAAGGCACTCTCCAACGGGTTTGTGAAGAAAACGTAATAAATGGGCTATTTACAGAGCTGTCAGTAACCGAGAATGGCAAGGTGCTCAGAGACTAGCAACATTGGGGAGCCATTTTTACCTCCTGGCTTGGAAAGACCAGGAAAGGACTGGAGTCACCCAACACTGGAGAGGCCTAGAACCAGGTCTGAGGAGGCACCTTACAGGGGTTGTACTCAGGGGACAAGCCCCTGCCAGACAGCAGGGTTAACCAGGGACAGGGAAGTGCAGGGAGGTAGATGCACACCCTGACTTCTCCCGCTCCCTGTCCTACGGATGCACTAGCAAGCCCAAGACGAAGCCAGCAGGAAAAGGAGCCTCAGTGCAGCAGTCCACACTGGGGTCAGCCCCAGAGGCACAAAGCAAGACCAGAAGAGCAGAGAATGATGATGAGGGCAAACAGAAAGGACATCGCATGGACCTCAGCTGGACCGAATGTAAAATGAGTGTTGGCATACCCCGTCTTCAAAAGCCTTCCAACCTCCACATCTTAAAATTCCCACATTCTAATTGGGATTAGGGAATTAAAATTCCCACATTCTAATTATGATTCTATGCACAACCTAGACGATGAATGCTCTACAGTTAAACAGTCCTAATTTATCATTAGATATGTATATACATACTTGCTGAAATTAAATAGAAGCCTCTCGAAAACTAGAACAGGCCCCGTGCTGCTCAAAATCGTGAGGGGCTGACCGGCGAACAGGCAAAAGATGGCTCCAGAGACAGCCGTGCCCAGGAAGCTCTCCAACACGCCCTAATGGAAAGAAAATAAAGCTGTTAAAAGAAATGTCTTTTTTCTTCCCATGTGTGATGTCGCTAGGGAAATTAAGCATGTGAACACGCTATTACAAGGGCCATAGCAAACGTAGCAAATAGACATGAAGAAATAGATTCTTCCCAGTATGAACATCCCCATTTATTTCACCATACGATTTAGTCACCCCTCCCTACTCCCAGGGCCGCTGACCTGCTCCAAAGAACTGCGGTGACCGTACTGACTGGTGGCTGACTACAGAGAGCAAAAGGGGATTCTGATCCACTCTAAAACCGCTACCTGAAGCTTCTGCATGTAAAAGCACACTGTTAACACCACCACGTGGGCAGAAGCCATTCAGTACTTCCAAGGATGTTTTTCTCTCTGTGGTTACCTTCAGTCTTTGTTTCAGCCTGATTTTACCTTGCACATAGCAGGTATTTATAAGTAGTTACATTTTTTAAAAGATTTTATTTATTTATTTGACAGAGAGAGATCACAAGTAGGCAGAGAGGCAGGCTGAGGGAGAAAGGGAAGGAGCCTCCTCACTGAGCAGGGAGCCTGATGCGGGGCTCAATCCCTGGACCCTGGGATCATGACCTGAGCCGAAGGCAGAGGCTCAATCCACTGAGCCACCCAGGTGCCCCAGGTAGTTACATTGTATACCCAAAAGCTATTTTTTCTAAAGGAAAGATTTGAGAGGGGAGCAACGGCGGGGGTGGGGGGGAGTTAGTTGCCTTGATCTGGTAATCTCTTAAGACAGCAACTCAAAAAAAAAAAAAAACATTATATATATATGTATATACACACACACACACACACACACACACACATATATATCCTATTCCTTGTCCAATGTAAACTTATAGAAGAGCTTTAATTTATTTTAGAGGAAATACATGGGTAGGGACACGAATAACTAAATCTTTGTGGTCACACCTCCCTGTCGTTATCCCTCTGGAAACTCAACCCATTGTTTTCCTTTAGCCAAACAAGAACAAGGAAACATGAACCATGAAGCATCATTGAATTAAAAGATTATCCTAACTTACTTAATCATGTCACTTGGGACCAATGCCTCAGATGACAGCAAACTAGCTCAAATCCTCTACTTTTCATCAGTTCAAATTTTAGTTAGAAAGGCACATGTTTATTTGTGAGACGATCCTTTTCTAAACTTGAAATAGTATTCTATGAAGGGATGATTTTTTGAATATAAAAAGATGACAGAGTCCCTTTATTCATACATAAGGGCATACATTTAAACCATAAAACTTGTAAGATAGACATTTTTCAAATGAGTAAATATTCTATAGCTTTAAAAGACACACACACACACACACACACACACACAAAATATATATATATATGTATGTAGTGGGAGGTTAATTTACATAATAGAGCCAAATTATGTGATCTCTATAACTACATGTATATACTAAAACAAAATGGTGCCAGGAATATCTTCCTCTCCAACTGAACAATAAGTTACCTGTTCGTAGAAATATGATTTACGTTTACATAAAACAAGCCATCTCTTAATCTAAACCTCCCTCTGTTTGGAGCAGAATGGATTTCTGGGTAATCTGAGACACCACTCAGTTATTCCCTGCCCCCGCCCCACCAAAGAGTTAACCTGTCAGTCTACATTCACTCTCCACAGCCCCGAAAGTTCTCCAGCAACTTTTACTCACTTATTATAAAATATAATGAAATGATTACACAGGAATTGTTTTTTAAAATCAAGTTACAGTTACGGAATAAATAAGTCATGGAAATAAAAGGCACAACGTAGGAAGTATACTCAATGATACCATAACAGCATCGCATTTTGACCGATGGTAGCTACAAATTGTGGTGAACACAGCATAACATATAAAAGAAGTTGAATCACTATGTTCTCTCTACACCTGAAACTAATGTAACATTGTATGTCGGCCAAATTCAAATTTTAAAAATGTTTAAGTAAAAAAAGTTTAAATATCAAACTGAAAAAAAAAAATCCACTTACAGAACTTAAATACACTAAGTGCTAGACCCACTTAAAAGCCATCCTAAGAGACGCTTATTACGATGATTACTCAAAATATTTTTTTCCCACTGCTTCAGAGCCAGCAATATCCTCCTTAAAATGGCACTGGCAATTGCACACCCTCCTCTTGGAAGGGTAGAGTTCAATTCAGAAAGCAGGTAAGAATCCTTTAGAACAGCACTAGGTCATAATAATGGGGTTGGGGTACGGAAAGGGCCAAAAAAAAAAATAAATAAAAGTTTGACAAATAAGACTGGCTTCTCACACTGTGAACACCCACATTCTGAAACACTTCAGAACCATTTCTGTCTAAGAAGTCTAGGCTGTGAGCCTGGCGGGAGGACACCCAGTTTCCATGGATGTGAGCTCCACGGCATGACTGAAGAATGCGTCTCATTACTTTACAGCCATGCCATACATAATTAGGGGATCCACCTCGTTCTTCTTCAGAAGGACAGAATGAAGAATAACAAGCAAGGCTGGCAGAACCAGGTCTCATTTATGCAGAGAAGAGTCTCCCTTGGGCCCAACAAATAGTTCTGATCGCTTACCCGTGAAGACATTGAGATTCAGAAGAGTTAAGTGGTATGAACAAATCCATATTCAGTGTGGCACAACAAATGTATGGAGTCTGGGTACCTACCCAACCACGACCCCACCCACATTAAGGCTAGCAAGTGCATCCACAGCAAGGCTCGAAGGTGTGCCCTCCGCTGAGATTTTCAAGGACATGCAGCATTTCACCTTCTGTGCATTCACACTGAGGGTTTTTGTTTTTTGTTTTTTTTAATGTCTTTTAATGTTTCTTTCTCCTAACTTACTTCAGCATGCATAACATGAAAGGGTAGGAGTGGAATGTTCCATGTGGCAGGACAAACCATATTCTGGGCATAGAGGACAGACAAAGTTACTGCATCATTCTTTATCAAGCATGGGAAAGTACCTACTTCCCATGGCTACTGCAGGATCAAAATACAGTACAGCCTGGGTGTAAGAAAGAACATGAAGGAAGAAAGAAGAAAGGCGAGATTCAGAATTCTCTACTTGGAAAAAAAAAAAAAAAAAAAGGAATTCTCTACTTGATTTGACATTGCTATTAATCTCTCTGAGGGAAAGCACAGGGTGTCCGGGGGCCTTCCTATTTTTCTTCTTCCTATGAGGCTTTGCACTCTCCTCCCATGTGCTCTGTAAGCATGAAGCAAATCTCAAAGGAATTGAAGAAGAAATACGCAAATCACACCCTAGGTTCCACTTAATGGAAGGTCAACAGCCGTTGTTGCTCTCTCAGTAAAGATAACAATGAATTTCTTCCCAAAAAATGGCTTTGATTTATGGAAACCATGTGACTGTTAAAAGGCAGATTATTTTTATTTCAGGACTTGATCCTCTGGTAAGTGCTACAGTTTCCATTCTGTTGCTGACAATTTTGAAACAGAGACAGGTGATTTATTATATACACTGCACTGGAAACTTGCTTAAACTTAGAGTTACTTGCAGCATTTCTGAGAAAAGAACTATTTTCACCACGTTTTGATATGTTACTCTTGATAATACAGAAATTTTAAAAATAATCTCAGGCACTGAATAATTCCAGTTCAACTCACCAGAATTTGAAGCAATTTAGAAGGTGAACTATCAGAAACCCCTTTTCTGACTTATTATATTCAGGGTTCATGAAGATAAAAAAAGGAAAATAATATGTGGGTGTGTGTATTTTTAATTGCTGCAACTCACAGAGACACTTCTAACCCTGATTTCTCCCTGCCTCTACTATTTTTCATTCAGTTCACGAGTACTGCGTGTGGCTGAGCTCTGAGGTGTGGTGGAATCAGGCAGCACAAAGCATCCCAGCTCCATTTTGCTTAGGCTTTCATCTCCTTCCATTTCTGATCAAGAATCCCCCACTGCTGAGGAGCAGAATGAACAAAGAACCAGCATTCAGGAAATCTAGAGTCTAGACTTTGTTCTGTCACCAAAGAGCTGGCGATCTTGGAATGTGACTTAAAGTTTGTCGATTCTAGTTTCTTCGAAACATGGAGTTGATGCAGTTTAACAAGGGACTCTGAAGTCAAAAAACATCTCAGAGTGAGACTAGTCTCTACCATTTACTCAATCAATGACTTTAAGATATGACAGTTATTATACATATTAGATAATACATGTAAAATGTTCAGCATAGTCTCCAATATATAATACAATTTTTATGAACAGTAACACAAACATAAGGTATTTGTTTAGACAGAAGAGGGAAGGCTGACCTAGATGATTTTCAACATCTGCCCAAGGTGGCTTGGCATAAACAGAACGTCCTGGAGTCGGGGATATCTGAATTAAATCCCAGGTCCACCAGTCACCAACCTCTCCACATCCTAATTCTCTCTTCTGTAAATCAATTGCTATTTCACAGGAAAATAATGTGGACTAAGAAAGACAATCATGGGATTGGGAGGGAGACAAACCATAAGTGACTCTTAATCTCACAAAACAAACTGAGGGTTGCTGGGGGGAGGGGGTTTGGGAGAAGGGGATGGGATTATGGACATTGGG
>NC_081557.1:259707544-259868888 GCF_022355385.1 Mustela nigripes | reverse complement strand
AAAAAAAAAAAAAGAAAGACAATCATATATAAAGAGCTAAGAATAGAGATACAATAAAACATGGGTTTTCTTTCCTTCTTAATTCTCATCCCCTTCTTTTCCCAGCCTGCCTCTATTATTCCTCTTTTCATCAAAAGAGGGAAGAGATGGAGAAAGTCAAAAGGAGTGACATGAAAAGAAAAAAATGAAGACTAGTCCTCAGAAGAAATGGGGGAGACCTCTTTAAATCTTTAATATTTTCCCCCAAACAAACCCTAAATCAACAGAAGCCTTCAGGAGCAACACTACAGCCATTGAAAGTTGCTTCTTTTCATTCCTTGTGTTACTAAACACATGGAATCAGCTATAATAAGACAGAATAGTTTGTTTTACTTTACAGCCATGAAGTCAAAACCCACATCCCAAACAATTTATTAACATCTTTCTGCTTCTATCAGGATTTGAAGTTAAACCAAAGATGGTCCCTATTTTACAAAACAGCCAAGAAAATCAGCACAAGTCCATGATAGAAAAATCAAGCATAAAAGAAGTTGGACCATAAGAACAAGATTTTTAAAAACAAAACAAAATAAAATTCAACCCTAATTGGTAACACCAGCATTTTTGGTCTTGGAGCCACCAGTGATCAGGGACCCAAGGCCACCATACTTGTCAGCACCATTGTCCAACAAGCCCATTCAAAAGATGATGAAAGATTAAAAATTTTAAAAAAACTATGCTGTCAACTTTGACTTTACTGCAATTCAGTATCTTCACAGAACACTAAAGAATGACCCTTCTTGTTTTATGTCCTTTTCATTAAGGAATTCATTATTTAGAATAATCATCACAACCATTTAGGGAATGTGGACAGCAGTAACAGGAGACAAGCAGCACAAATGCCCAAGCAAACAAAACATTTTCTATGTCTTTGACAATTTTCAACCAAGTAAAACTTGGAAAATAAAATATTTTGGTGGCAGTAAATGATAAAGTATTCACTGACTTCATTATAATCTTTCAAGCTTCTCAAAAGAAACTCAACTGTTTCTAACCATAAAAAGAGACTTCAGCCGGTGTTTGTGGTAATTTATACCAACTGTGTAGAATGTTGAATAATAAAATTAAGTATCTCTAGCTCTGTCTTTGAATCTGAAAGTTAGCCAGGGAAAAAAAAGCAAAAAAAAAAAAAAAAAACGATGCAGCCTAATGCCATTTAGACATGGCCACTGGAAACAGCAGGCAGACCTGAATTATCTGCAAGAGTTCTGATGGCAGGTCCCCAGCAGAAAGCCAAGCCACATGATTAGAAGTAAAGTGAAGAAATAATGCAAGTCTCTAAATCAAATTTGGGTCACATGACAATTAGCTGGGAAGTTTTTTTTTTTTTTTTTTTTTTTTTAAGGAAAAAAAAAAAATACTGATTCTTTACCTCTACCTTGAACAATTAAGTCAAGATCTCTGAAGATCTGGCCTGGGGAATCAGAATTTTTTTTTTAAGTTCCCCAAGTGATTCTCATATGGCTCAAATTTGAGGTGCACCCATTCAAAAAATCTCCCTTCCTCTTTCCAAATCAGAACCACCTGCTAGCATTTGTTAAGGTCCAGTTACACAGAACATTCATCTACACTGGGGAAGAAGACTGGAGAGTCAGCCTTCGTTGTTTATTTCACCTGTGTAGCTATAGCCTATAAATCAGTGATCTCTGTCCTGACAGATCCCAGCTGTCAAACCCTTATTGTCATCTATTCTGCCTAAAAGTGCTTTGTTGTCATAAACAGGATTTCTCTTTACACTGCCCAGCAAGAACTGAAGGAAGCGGTAAGACTGAAAGACAAATTAGCTCCCTGCTTGAAGAAAAGTATGAGCCAAAACCTTCACCAAAGAGCCACAACTCCAAGTCTGATAGAATGGATGGGCAAGATGGGGAGGCTCTATGATATCTTTTTGTTTGAAGAGCTATGATTATGTGCCTGCATCATCTGAAGTGCCCAAACATCAAATGCTAGGATAACCTTACACAAAAAAATCAATTCCAGATGGATAAAAAAATTTAAATGAAAACATAAAAGTACTAAGATATGTGGGTAAATATTTTTCTAATCTTGGAGCAGGAAAGCCTCTCTAAGTATATAATGAAAATAAAAAGCTATAAAAGATTGAAGAATTTGACTACACAAAAATTAATATCTGTATAGTGAAAGAAGTCATAAGTGAAAAGACACAGGATAGATCTGGGAAAAAATATATTTGTCATATTTCTGATAAGAAAAAAATATACTACTACACAGAGTTCTTATGAGTCAATGAGGAAAAAAATCAAGTGCCTAAAAGGACAGTATTCAAAGGAAACAAATACAAACAAGTATATTAACAATTGACAAACAAGTCAAGAAAAATGCAGAAGGATAATCACCCTCGCTAAAAGTCAATGACTCTTAATCTCACAAAACAAACTGAGGGTTGCTGGGGGGAGGGGGTTTGGGAGAAGGGGGTGGGATTATGGACATTGGGGAGGGTATGTGATTTGGTGAGTGCTGTGAAGTGTGTAAACCTGGTGATTCACAGACCTGTACCCCTGGGGATAAAAATATATGTTTATTAAATAAGAAAAAAAAAAAAAAAGTTGACATCCCAAACTTAAAAGAAGAAAAAGTCAAAAAAAAAAAAAAAAATTTGAAATGACTATAAATGAGCTAACATTCTCAACCCACTGAATGGCAAAAATGAGAAGATGGGACAAAATCTTGTTTTTGCAAGAGTGCATATAAGTGGGCAGTCTTGTCCATTATCGGTAGAAGTATAAACCGGTATAACCTTCTGTGAGTATAACTTAAAACAAATATAAAAAAAATAAAATAAGCCTATCCTGCAAACATTCTTCTAGGGATTTTACTCTAAGGAGAAAATTACAAAGAATTAAAACATAGTTAAACACCAAAGTTTGTTTATGAATGAGAAAATCTGGGAAAACTGAAAATGTACTAATAGGGGATTTATTAGGTAATTATAGGACATGCATCATCATGTGTATAAAGAGCTGCAGTCTTAAAGATAATGTTCAAGATCCACACTAAAGTGGAAGAACTTCCATGAAAAACTAGTCATGTTATGAAACAGCAGGTATATGATCTCATTATATACACTCTTTCTTATATATCAATCTATCTATTTACACATGCATCGCAAGATACACAAAAGATGTTCACGAAAATGTTAATAATGGTTATTTCTGAGTGATGAGTTTAAGGGCAAAACTACTTTTTATTGTAGTTTTTCTGCATTGTTTGAGTTTTTTTACAACACATAATTATATCTTATTAAAAATAAAGGTATTTCAAAATAATTTCAAGACAAACACGAGGTAGTTTTAGAAGGTCAACATTTGGGATTACCACCCTGCCCAAATCACTATCCTCTTCTAATCACCAAGAAAACAGAGTTGACAAAGGTCTTTCAGTTGAAAAGCCAACGAAATATGTTCTAGTAAGTGAAAAATTTGGTTACATTTGACTTAATCTTAATCAAACAGGTTTAATTCAGAACTTGCACATGAAGTGAAGTAAATTCTTTAACTTCCTTCCTGGGAGAAGGAATAGCAGCCAGCATACACACTGGAGCTTACTTTGTCACTAATACACATTTATATTTTTTAAAGATTGTATTTATTTATTGGAGAGGGAGAGAGAGCACAAGCAGAGGGAGTGGCAGGCAGAGGGAGAGGGAGGGGCAGACTACCTGCTGAGCAAGGAGCCTGATGTGGGGCCCATCCCAGGGCCATGGGATCATGACCTGAGCCAAAGGCAGATGCCTAACCAACTGAACCACCGAGGCACTCCAATACACACTTATTTTTGACTAACCAAACAACCCACCTATATCATTCCAACAGACTATCTCTCCCTAACTTTTTCAAAACTCTCTTATGTTTCTGGAAGACTATTTCAGGCAGATTAACAAATCACCTTACACTTACATTACATTTCCACCTCAAGAAAGAAATGCATTTTGGTGCCCAAGTGCAACATTTAGGGAAGCTGAAATTCCTATACTTTCTTCACTATAATGAAGCAATTGCTGTTATAAAGTACACATGATAAACTTCATAAAGAAGTGTATCTTACAGAAGAAGATGTATGTGAAGAAGAAATGATACATTTCCAACCTCAGCAGATTGATTAAGTATTCTCAGCACAGCAGTATGTTAAAATAAAGCTTTAAATTTGGAGATGCCAGCTATAAATGTTCCTTATTATGAGACAAATTTCCTTAAAATGTGCTCTGTTAGGCTCCATAAATATCACAAAATTCACAGAATTCTAAAAATCTTACTGTATCCTTTTGCTAAAAGGTTTGTGAAAATAGGATTATATTTACTCTGGGGAAAGAAATTAAAATTACTTTCTTCACTCTAGACTATACTCAGTCATTCACAATCAACAATGTGGATTTGAGCTAAAAGATTTTTTTATCTGTGTTCCATAAAGCTAAAAACAACTTTAAAAAACACAAAGACTTGCCACAGAGTATCAAAAAGTGTTCCCTGTATGGGTAACTTGCCCATAGACTAAGCTATCCATAAATATTTGTTAAATCAATGTTTAACAATTTAATCACACATATCTAAATGAACAGAACAGTAAGCCCGCTTGGCAACCAGGAATATCAATGCAGTGCCGTGAGTTGGATGCACAGTCACAGAGCTGAGTTCTGGAAAGGACACGCTTCTAGGATGGTGAGGCTGAAAACGCTTTGTTTACTTCAGAGCACGGCAGGGGACCAGAGCATTATTACAGTGGGACAGACTGAGAAGGATAATAAGAGCGTTGCATGTTTCCCAGACCTCAGAGACCACATGCTCTAGTCTTTTGTTGTTGAACCACAGGAACAGGAAATAGGCACAAGCCAGGGATGGATCCTAGATAAATCTAAGGCCAACTCTTGGCCAAGTGGTTCAGTCAACCCAGAGGCCCAAGCTAAACTTTACTCTCTATACCTAAGGAATCCATGAACACACCCTCTGAAAGCCTTAGAGTCCTCTCAGAGCAGCCTGATAGGTCCAACGAGTGTGCCCAGTTGGGAAATTTGTAGTCATCTAGGAGGCCATGATCTACTGATTATAATGGAAGCTCCCGTAGCTTCGACTGTTCCATTTCAACTTCAGTCCATGGGAAATGATCCATATGGCTCCCAAGATCTGCTTCTAATGATGTGAAAATAGCTAGACACACAAGTGTATATGTGGGAATACTAAATATACATCTATTTTATTACTACTAATATTCATTATAATTAATATTACAAATATAGATTTCAGCTCTGAAAGAAATGCTTTAATGTAAATTTCTGTCTTCGAGCAGGCAAGACCTCCTGCACAGAAGCTGGCAGAAGAGTCTGCTTAAACAACAACAGTGCAGTGACTCATCTGTGTTTTCACAACATGTTTGCACCAGCACCCATGTCTATTTGTAGCCTGACAATAAAGGCCCTATTTGTGAACCATCTCTGAGCTGTCTGCCTTTAAAAGCAAGGACACTATTCTCGGCTGACTCATTTGAGCTACTTGGGCTATTCAGAATAACCTGCTGCCACATTATAAAAACTGAAGATTACTTCAGGCTACGCCAATGTTCTGCTTAGTCTTGATCTAGTGTTTCAAAAATCAAATAGACCGAGAGGACTTCACCCCCTAAATAAGCCCACTATATTCCACTACTGGTAACTCTTGGGGACACAGAAAAAGAATGCCTTATCAACACCCTACACTGTAAATACCATCAGAATAGGGATTCTTATCTATTTTGATCACTTATCTGTATCCCCAGCACTTAAAAGAGTGTCTGTCACACAGTAGAGATTCAATAAATATTTGCAAAGGAATAAATCAGCCTCTGCCATACACCTGGGAAATGATCTGAGACTTAGCACCAAATCCATACAATATTTTGTTGTCCTGATGCCATGTCAAGATTTCTCCTGCTAGAGCCTCAGAACTTCTGTATACTCAAGGACATGCTTTTTCGGTACTGAGATGCTTTTCAACACATTAAGTCACCTTACTCTCTAGTTCCTAAAATAGATAAAACCAATAAAAATCTCAATATGAGTCATCTACCACTGCAAGAAAATCTAGAACAATGACTACAGGTAGAATGTTTCCTATTAAAATACTGGGATATGTAAAATCACTGTAAAATGACTGAGTTGGGGAGGGGAAGTGTGGCACCCTAGCTAGTCAGTTCCAGTTATACAGATCATTTTAGATCTATAAATCCAGGACTTGGCTCTATACACCTTCACTAATAGACTAGTTTCCCCAGAAGAAAGAGATTAGAGACTATTCAGTTCAACAAACATATATTAACGATCATTAATGTCCTATCCTTCTTTTTCAGTGTTTCTGCCACCCACTGTGACTTCTACAAGTACCAAATTACAGTACTTGGCCAATACGTTCTTCAAAGAAAAAGACAGGAACTGAGAGAAAATTAGGCACTTCAATATTCCAAAGACCTAAAACACTGAGTTCACAGTTTCAGTGAAATCATCAATAGGGGTTACAAAATCTATCAATAAAATAAGCAGAATATGTCTGGCAAACATCCTCCTAGGTTAGAAGCTGATTCATTGAATTAATTTGTATGTGGGAATATAAAACATACATGTATTTTATTATAATTAATATTCATTATAATTAATATTACATATATAGGAGTGACTCCTAGGAGTGACACTCAGCAAATGGTCCTTTTAGCAGAGAACCTAGCATTCTGATGCTCTGAAAGCATTTATGTTTCTCCTAAAGGCTGCAGAACTCAGAATACTGCTTACTACCAGCAAGGCCCTTCCCATGACATTCCTCACTGAGGAGATACCCACAATAACAGCATATCTTATACAACAGAATCCTTTACTTTCTCCCAAACTTGCACATATGGAAATTAATTCACCTCGGAGAGATCAACAATAGACTTTAACAGATTTCTTCCTCATCTCAGATGTGGCGTTTTATTTATTTTTTTTAAAGATTTTATTTATTTATTTGACAGAAATCACAAGTAGACGGAAAGGCAGGCAGAGAGAGAGAAGGAAGCAGGCTCCCCACTGAGCAGAGAGCCTGATGTGGAACTCGATCCCAGGACCCTGAGCAGGCAGTGGCTTAACCCACTGAGCCACCCAGGCACCCTCAGATGTGGCGTTTTAAAGCTACGTCTTATGAAGCTGGAAAGGGGTTCAATTCAGTTTAAAAAGCCAATATAATAACATAAAGGAAGTGTTGTAATTTCTCCATCTCTATGAAAAGAACATTCACGGAAAGCTACATGTTGAAAAATTATCTGCACAAGAAAGTCTCCATCTATTCTGAACGACAGAAAGAACGTAGCTTGCCACTCTCTCAAAATCACAGCTTTCTTTCACTTTCCTAACGTGGCTGCCTGTCTTACGTTCTTCGTGCTGGCCTCATGGTGCTTCCCAGTCTCCCTTCTCCACTTGTTTTTTGAATAATCTGATTTAGTTATCATTATGCTATCACGTGGAGGAAGAAAACTGCACAATCTGGATATAGAGCAGACTTATAAAAATACTATTACTGACATCACTGTTACAGTTTAATTTATTCATTCTTATCTTATGAATAAGGGGGAAACACCCCATCAGTATATTTCATCTTTTTGTCCTACCACGCTTGGTTTCTATTCCCCACACGGCAGGTCTCTCCTGGGGACATAACACATAAGTGTTTCCTGGCCAGTGCAATGTTATTTTTAAAATGTTAATTAGCTCCAAATATTTAAAAATCACGAGATTTCACATAAGAAGATTTGCGTTTTCAGCCTCTTTTTGAAAATCAGAAAGTGAAATCATACTGAGCACATATTCACATGGAAACGAGCAAAGCTGAGAGGCCACTGGCCCCTTCCAATAGGGCATGAGCTCTCAAGGGTCACCACAGTCCCAGCTATGAGAAACCAAGCTAGCCACGAGGAAAAGTCATGGTCAGAGTCCTTAGTCCCCAGCTTTTCCAGACATCCCAATCTAGGCACCAGACCTGTGACTAAGAAGCCTTTGGGTGACTCTAACCCCCAGCTGCCACCGCACTGCAAATGTGTGAGGCCAAAGAGGGAGCCACCCCAGATGAGTCCACCCACCAACCCCCGAAACCTGAGAGAAGCATAAAGTGGCTGTGTCAAGCCTCTAGGTTTTGGATCCATGTGCTGTGTGATAGCAGATAAAGGTTAAGAGATAAAAACGTTCTTCACTGACTAAATGCAATGGTTTAAAGTGACTTCCCCTTGTCACTTGGGCCAACATAGATGTCCTATGTCCTCTCCATCACGTTTTTGTGTTTTGGCAGAATCGAAAGCATGAAGATGCACAGAAAAGAAAACAAAGGTAGAAGAAAAGCAATCTTTTGGAATCAGCTGTATTTTTTCTTTCTTTAATAAGCTGGCTGGCAGCACTGACGAATGTCACATAGGTTAATCAGTAATAAGCTCGAGTAGAAGGACGGGGGTTTGGAAAGGGCTTGAATCTGATTCTTTCCATAAGAATATCAGCTTCAGGAGCACCTGGGTGGCTCAGTCAGTGAAGTGACTGACTCTTGGTTTAGGCTCAGGTCATGATCTCATGGGTCCTGGGGCTCCACGCAGGACAGGGAATCCGTTTGAAAACTCTCTGCCCCTCCCCCACTCGTGCTTGCTTGAATATTCAATCGCTCTCCTCTCTCTCTCAAATAGACCTTAGAAAAACAAAATACCAGCTTCACTCACTACTCCGTACTCAGCACCTAGCACAACGCTTCTTTTTTTCTTAGCTTTGTACGTGTTTTTCTGATTCATAGAGGGCATCCAATATCTCTTTTCTACCACAAAAACTTTAGCTGTTCCTGACACAAAAGGAGGCAAATGGCACCTGCTGAGTAACCAACAAACTGTGCTTTGTACAAATTAAGTCAAGCCAGGGTCTTCACAGCTTAATGGCAGGCAGATTCAAGAACAGGAGAAAGGAGTCTTAACTTCCTTTCCTTAAAGCTGAGCTCTACTGATAGATATGCAAATTCGACCTCAAGCAAATCACTCAATTTTTTGATGACTGTTTGCTCATGTGTAAAATGAAGCTAATCACACATTCCCAGAAAGAGCGTGCTCATCAAGTTCAACAGAATATGGTCTGTGCACTCAAGGTAGTAGGAGATCTAAACCTGGTGCCCCGCACCAAATTCAAGCAGCTGAGACGCTTTTGCCCAAACAGAATTGTATTTCATTTCCTTTCCTTCTTCTCCCCACTGGTGACTCAAGCCAGATTTCATCGAGCTATTTTTGTAATTACTAAAATGCTGGAAATATAGCAGCAGGCCAGAAGCAAAGTAAAATGCAGCATCCAGCAAAAGAAAGAAAATCACGCTGAGTAACTGAAAGGCCATCTGCTTCTCGCTGAGCCGGAGGGGTGAGGAAGGCAGTCTGGGCTGTACTATTTGTGTCTTCCCCCAAACCAAACCCACCTGCATGTTGTCAGTGGCATCCCCAAGCAGTCCTCCAAAAGTGATAGCATTAGTTACAGTTGCCAGATAAATGAAGAGAATTGCTGAAAGCGCCTGAATATTTAAAGCATCATAAAAATCACTGGCGAAAAATGGTGCTTTCCTCTTTATGTCCTTAATGAGTCCACCACAGAACCTGGGCAGGGAGAAAGCAAACATGTGACAATGTAAAACAAATCGCCATCAAATTAGCCCAGAGATAACTTATGAAGCCACAAAAGAATTTGTATTCAAATTCAGGGAAAACCAGAAAACTGTAAAGAATACATTCATTTTCTTCTACCTGTCTCTGTTGTGGTCACTAAATTGGGTGTCACATTCCCTAAAAAACAGACAGTTGGTTTTTAGACGAGAGTGAATTGTGTAGATAAATTAAAATTTCTCACTGTTTGAAGAGAAACATCCAAACGTGTGAGCACAGCATGTGAGGCCCTTTATAATCTTGCCATAGTTTCCTTTCCAGCCTCATTCTTCATCCCACAAGTGTTTACTGAGCACCTCCAATATGCCCAGCCTGACTCCAGGTGCTGGAGACACACCAGGGAACGACACAACACAAACACCTGCCCGCAGGGATTTTGATTTCTAGATTTCTAGAAGAAGTCAAATTCGTGGTGCTAAAAATCAAGGTAAAAATTAAGTGGGGGAGACAGTTATGAAGTGCTAGAGAAGAAATGGCTGAAATATTAGAGTGGCCAGAACGGACCTCCAAGTGGGGGACTTTGGGATAAGGTCCAAGAGGAACGAAGGGAGGAAGCCAGGCCAGTATGAGGAGGAAGAGCATTCCACACATGAATAGGTCAGCTGCCTTATTTGGGCATCAATCCACCTACCCTCCCAACCAAACCTCAAATCTCAGCTTTCCCCAGGACCTTCCTGCTGTCTAGGAGGCCCATCCTCCAAATTCAGCAGCTCTCTAAAGTCCCAACCCTCCACTTAGAGTTCAGATTTCCACCGCAGGCTATCATACTTTATCAGGACTATTGGGGTGGGGGAAGGGGCTTCTGGCCCTTGCTGCCCTTGGTGGTCTACTCCCATTTTCTTGGTAGGCACAGGGCTGAGCATGGTACCGGAAGTGCTGCACACACTCAGTGCATTTAGGAAGAAGGGAAATAAGCATGGACTTCTATTATTTATTTATTAAATGAAGGAGTTGAATTTTTAAAGACATGATATAATTCTATATGTTGCATACCAATGAGTTCATTTTCATAAAATTATTTTTAAACTGTCAAAGAAAACATATGTAAGATATTAATCCTATCATAATTACTATTATTTATCATTATCAAAACTGACTTTCCTAGTGACCTACACTTTGTTAAAGCAGTCATAAAGTTAACAGCAGATAAAGCAAGGAATTCAGAAATCCATATTTCCTCTATTAAAATGTTTCATATCTTGAAATAAACAAATAGAGAAAGAAGTTGAATCCTAGAACTCATACCTATAGAAAATGAAAAGGATGCTCATACTAAAAATAGTTTGTGAAGCACTATTCAGGAAAAAAATAGGGGGAGAGAAGGTTTTGTGTTCTCTATTCTATAAGAAAAAAGGGACAGGAAATAACATCCCCTCACTTTCAGAGAGAAACCCAAGTAGTCATCAGAGGAATAAAATCATTTTATTCGGATTCAACTGCATATTAAAAAGACATACTTTTGTGTTTCCAAAAAACCCTTGATGTCCTTAAAAAGTTCTATCTTCATAAAACGATTACCCTACTTAAAATTTTACTTAATCCAAAAGAAAATGGAAAATCTAACAGGGGAAAGAAAAGAAAGAAGTATCATAAAAAGAGACTTACAAAAGCAATTGGAAAACCTGAATTCCCAGCTGCAGGCTAGGAAGACTATGACCTGTGGGTCCCTCGTGTCTATAACTCGTTCCCCATTTGTAAGTAAACGTACAGGGAAGGGATGGAATCCCAAAAGCCAAATGAGGAAGACAGGCCCATGGCTGTCTTGCGGCTGTGCACTCACCCCCACCCGCAGGCCCGCTGACTTTCTAACACCTCCTCTCTCACTTCATGGCCTGGATGCCGACCCACCACGTACCACAGGCTCGTTGCTGTCTCCTCTCCCCACCCCGTCTGCTGGGTCGGTCTCCGTACCTTCCCTCAGGACTTTCCTCACAGGCTGCACTTCGCTGCAAAGTCTTCTCGGACCACCCTATTTAAATTGAAATATCTTTCTCCCATCACCAAACTCCCTACTTCTGCTTTAGTTTTCTCCAGAAAACCATCACCAGGTATTTTCACCTGCTCAGTGTCTGTCTCCCACTCCTACAAAGGAAGACCCAAAAGGACATGGGGTTTTTGTTTAATTCAATGTTGTGTCCCCAACGCCTGTGACTAATATAAAGGTCTATTGGCCGGTGATTCAAAGGCCAATAGGAAGATGAAGGGAAATGAAGATCTCAAGAGAGCCTCGTCATGAATGTCAAAAGAATCCATCAGTTACCGTCCAGTTCGCTGCAATTCTTCACAATCCGCGTGTCCCCCTCCTCCTCCTCCGTGGCCTCCATCATGGGGTGTGTCCCCATTCATCTGAACATTCTCTCCACCTGAGTACATATTCTTTCTAAGCAAGACAATAGAAATTGAGAGAATTATGAGTTTATTGTATTCATCTGCTTCGTAGCTGTGCCATGCACTAGACTGGTGAAGAGATTGGGAGAAAGTTCATTATATCCTTCTGCTACCCTGGCAGGCAATTCTTAAAGTGTTATATTTAGAGGGAAGACAAATGACTGATGAATAAAAAGCTGAATGAGTTGTATATTATACAAGAGGAGAAACTGCCTCACCTAGAAAATTACAGATTTCTAGAAAATGACTTCTCCAAAATTATCTCACCCAATTTCTTGAAGTCTATAGGGACTCATCTTAAGGAAACTGATCTTTCTACACATAGAGGAAGTCCCCAACACATTCTCCAAAAACCTCTGCGGTGTATTCCAATATCATAATCTGAGATCTCTAGCTTGCAATCACTGAATAAAATAACAACATACACCATTCATTTTAGTGTCCACGAAATGCCAAACCAAAACACCTAAGCCATTCCTTTGAGAGAATACATCAAGTTAAATGGGAACCTGAAAACACAGTATTAGGATAGTCATCTGACCTCATTTCTTTTTCTGTACGAAGCCTCCTCCCCAAGGATGAAAACTCCCAATTGCCTGATAATTTACCTTTTGTCAGATGATGGAAGACTCTTGGGAGGCTCTATCCTAATTGCTGGATCCCATTCTCCAGGGGGAAGGACAATGACTTCATCTAGGAACTCGTCGATGCCAGCAATCAGGTCCTGCCTGTCTTTTGCTTTATAAGCAATGTCATGGAACACCTAACGGATAATAAGAGATGTGCTGATCAACAAGAGAACCCTCTATGTACCTCTACATGCCTCACATGCCTCACAGCATGGTGAGCCTGAAAAAGGCAATCTATAATCCATTTTGATATTTAATATATATTCAGTATAATCATATTCTCATACTTCCTATCAGCTTGTCCCAAACTATTTTGCTATTCTGATTGTGAACCCAAAGAATGTAAGTAGAGGCATAAGAAAACAGCTGTGTTTCTTTTATATGTTTTTTATTTTTATCAATACTGCAACACAACATTGCTTTTCATCTCCCACTGGTAGGCACCATTCCTGCTATAGCTGCTGTGGAAGCCAGATGAAAATGGTTTGGAGAAATACACAAAAGAGTCATTCTCTGAAATCAAAACGACTGCGACAAACCATTGCTGGTAATTCAAAAAGGAAAAGTTCAAGCTGAGTGTTAAGATCGGGTTAAGACCCAAACATTGCAACTCTCAAACACGCAAATAATGTCAACTATTAAAGGAAGAAAAATCCAAGTTATACCGATAACACATAAAGCAAAGGGCTTTAAGCAGGTGATCGTCTGTCTAACCTTTTAGCGAGGCAACAACTAAAACATCCAAGGCAGCAAATGCGTCGTGTCTTTTATATAGATAGCCAAAGAAGGAGCTTCCAGACGCACATAATCCTCTTTGCCAACCATCCCATTCTTCCAACCTAGCTGATGATCTGAAAAGTCCTTTACACCTTTCATACCTCATAAGTCAAATTCTTTAGTCTTCAGGAGAAAAACTGGCTCCTGCTTAACATCCTTGCCTGTGCTTAAAGACTGCTACTAAATCTCTTCTCTTCGACAACAATTTTTAAAAGCTGTCAAACAAATAACATGTCACGGTCTGGGGGTTGAGGTTGAGGGCAGGGCCATCCAGGGTGCCAGCACCTCGTCCGCCGCGGGCACGGCAACTGCGGAGGCTGGAAAGTCAGAGGGTCACTCTTCCAGCCGCCCCCGAAGATGAGGACTGACAGTTCTGACCAATAAGATAGAAGGAAAAAGCTGTCTGGAAACCTTTAGGATACCTGTTAAAAGAGACAGCTCCAGCTAACATTCCCGCCCCCTTTGTCCTGCCTTGAATACAGAATAGATGGCTGGGGCTCATGGCAGTAGCCATCTTAAGACCCCATAGCAAGAGCCTTGGCTCTAGATTTATCATGAAGCGGTGACGTTAAACCAACTCTGGCTACTGCCTACCTCCAAATTTCCTGATGTGTGTGAAAAAAACAAACAAACAAACAAACAAAAATCCTCCCCGAATAGTTTAAGCCGCTATAAACCAGATTTTATTTTTTCTGTCACTTAGAGCCTAAAGCATTTTTCACTGCTACATCTTAGGAGGAAGGATTTTTTTTTTTTTAAAGAAAATATAAACATACAGAAATCAATAAAAGAACTCCCTGAGGGGCTTAGTTGCCTCAAGGGGGAAAACCAGCATAGCTATGCATCAATGCTCTTGGTCTCACATTAAGCAACCATGTGAGTAATCACCAAGCTGAACTACCATAACTAAATGCCCTATTTTCCACTTAACACACGGAGAAGCTAACAATCAAGTAATAACGCAAAAGTAAAACGTGGGAACATAGTAAGCTAAAGAGACACAGAGGCAGAAATCAATGATTCCATATCCTAATTGTATTTCTCCTACTGAGACTAGGGTTTAGGGTTTCATTGTGTCTAAAACGTGTGTAACAACATTCAAGCTGTTATGAGAGTAAGGTTGTAATTCCAAAGTACTAGATACTCTGCAGTAACGGTTGCTACGGCATTTTAGTGTGTGTATAATTCCTTCCCACAAGATAAGAAGACCATAAAAAGAGGTCCTTTCTGATACCTAAGAAAAAAATGCATGATCCATTTCATTATGCGTTACTTTATAGAACCCATTATTTCTGATGTGATATATGGACACCGGAACTCCCAGAATGAGTATGTTCAACATTTTAAGAGATAAAGCTTAAATTAATACAGTGATGTGAACTTTTTAAAGAATATTTCACATACATCAGTTTGAAGAATTACAATGCTTAGAAAAAGAAAAGAAACTATATCTTGTTCCAGCATAATTTTTTTGTTGTTGTTTTTGAAAATTGTATAAAGATCAGCTATCTGCCATGAATGGCTGTCCCTCATGTCATAGAGAAGACTGGTAGCCACATAATCCTAACTGAATACATTGTGACAGCCAATTCACAGTACAAAAACTACACAAGTGGGACGTTCACAGATCACCGTGTTCTGGACCGCCTACCTCATCAGACATCAAGGTGGCGATGGCTCTGCCAATCTCATGGTAGGACTTGGCTTTTCCCTTAGGACCTAAGAGAATGAACAAGAACCTAATGGAAGAGGAAAGAAGCAAAAGCTATAAAACACATTTCATCGAAGTTAATTTACATAAAACTGAGACACGTTTATCTTGGTTGATAAAAAGCGCAGGTCTAGAATTCATCTTTAAAACAAAGGCAATATTCTTGGTAATGTGACAGATGCTCTTTCAACAAACTGTTGTTTCTCTGGAGGCAAGGGAGAACTTCACATGGAAACTTTGAGAAGTTTCTTACTGAGCCAGAGAACTTCACATTGGGAGTCATTCAATCTCCTTTTTTTAAACTTTCTTCCCTCCCCATTTGTACTGAATTTCAGAATTTTGAAGAAAACCCAATAAGCACAATAACCAGAAAGACGTAGGACATCTTCAGATTTCTCTGACTTTTCCTTACTCAATATGAACAATGACAAATGATCCTCTCCATACTTTTAAGAAATATTTCTGCTCAGAAGTGACTGGAGGTCAGCAAAAACCAAATCCTCTATAAGTAAGCCACATGCTGACAGCCAAAGTAAAGAAAGAGAAATATGAGAGAAATATTTAAAAAAAAAAAAAAAAAGCATCATTCTCAGACGGTTATTTTCTGGTTGCTCTCATTTTCTTTCCAAACTTGCTCTCTTGATAATGCACACTCACTGCTCTATAGTAAGTAGGTCCTGAAATTTGCAATAATGAGCTTATCCCCACTTAGGTTGTGTCTTGACTAGGGAGGGAGAAACCCACTAAGTAAGTGACTAAGAAAAAAATAAATAAAAGGCAACATGGATACATCTCTGCCTTGCTTATGATCATGGCTCACCGAACACATAGACAATAAGGGCAATAAACATGATCACATCATGTTTGCTCAGCTTTTTAAAGCTTGCAAAGCATATCACATTCATCACCTCATTTATACTCCATATACCCTTTTGCAATAAAGACAGGTGTCTTATTCCCATTTAATGGTGAGGATGCTGAGGTTTGATGAGGTCGGTGGCTGAGCCAAGATTGTGCCTAGTAAATGAGAGAGAGTAGACAGGCCTTCTCACCTCCAGTTCTTCTTAGCATACAATTCTGCCTAGTATTACCTGCCCAACCTACAACTTTCACAGGTCACCCTGGTGAAAGATGTTGTGGATACTTAGTTGGGAACAAGAAATCTTAGGTAAAATTTTATGGGACCAGGGATAGTGGGGGAATTGCTTAATAAAATTTTATTTCTTACTTATTTATTGAAATACCTTACTTCATTTTTTTAAAGATTTGTTTATTTACTTATTTATTTGACAGAGAGAGAGAGACAGAGCAAGTAGGGTGAAAACAAGAAGCAGGCTCCCCATTGATCGGGGACCCTGATGTGGGGCTCAATCCCAGGACCCTGGGATCATGACTTGAGCTAAAGGCAGATGCCTAACCAACTGAGCCACCCAGGAACCCCTATATGCCCCACTTTAAATAAAAATGGGTTGACAGCAAGTACTCTTCAAAGTGTTACAGTTTGCTCCAAAAATCCCTTGAATAAATAATTTCTTCTTTTCCTTATAAAATTAAATCCAAAAAGGAAAGGGGAAAAAAACAGAAATTAAGAATATAAGAAGGTATCTCAAAGTTTGAATGTTTTGATTTTATACTGAAATAACCATAAAACTGTTCAATACTTATTTGCTTAGAAACCAGTTCCGGCATGAGGCGGCACACTCACTTTCAAGTGTTATCACAATAGATGAAAAAGCAAAAGCAATCGGCAGGCACGAAAGTCTGTTCAAGTATGAAGGAAGTCATTATTAAAATTGGATTTTTAGTTCTTCTAATTCTGAAGTTCAATTGATACCAGAACTTTTCTTTGTTTGAATTTGGACCTTAAGTGTATATCACTACGTATAGTATTATAAAGTGCTTCCTAATGACAGTAAAATGTACTTTGCTAAAGGGACAGATCACTGATTTGAGTGCAACACATGCAAAAAATACTTAACCACTAAAGCAAAATATAAATCCAGTTACAGATTTACATTAGTACTCATCACATTCCCCAGTCCTCTCTGCCTGTCAAGCAACGGCTAGCTGTCAGGGCGGTAAGAACATAGTTTTAGGCAAAGGGGACTGATGCAGGGCAGCAAGAGAAAATATCAAACATCTGGATCCTTTACCTGACACATTTTTAAATAAAGGGGTTCCTTTACCCACCATCTTTTGCTATTTTAATGTGTCTAAACACTAGTGTTTCAGTAAGACATAATAACTAAAATCTTTCTGGGACCACTCTGTACCTCTTCCTACCTTGCCCTACATCTCCCACACCGTGAGAGTTTGCAAATACACATCATGGAAATACATACACGTGTATCAACTGACACATGAATTAATTATCAGGTTGGCTATATGGCAACAAAGCCAAAAATACTATTTTGTTAGAAAGTGAAACAAATACGCTCAGTTATTGGTAGTCCTCAATAAACTTTGGCAGATGATGTGTAACTATTCCAAGAGCTGGGAGAGTAACGGACCCTCTAATTTAAGCCCTATGAGATGAGGGCATATGTTTTCTGCAAACATTTACTCTGGTCTCTGCTAACCAGTACCAAAGAACGAATGGAAGTAGTAGACCAATAGTGACTAAAATATATATTATAGGAATAAGCCCAATATATGAGAATTATATTATTTCAGTAACTTAAATATAAAGGTACAATTTCTCTTTCCTGGATAATGTAATTTTTCCTTTAAAAACCCAGATATATATTATATGTAATATAAAATATTTACTAATACATGTATTTATTTATTTATTTATTCTTTAATGGAGAATCAATTCTGCCCAACAGAAACAAAATGTTACATATCAGTGAAATTTTTCCATTACTCCAGCCAGGGACCATTCAATAAATTCAAACTTTGAAAATGATAGAGGAAATCTAGCCATCTGTAGGTAGCAGGAAACATCACCTTGGGTCAAGAATTTCCTCTGTAGGAACAGAAACCCTTAAGAACCCCCTAATTTGGACTGCCTTGGTGAAATGGCAATGAGTGGTCTGGAAAAGTAGCAACACAAAACAACTCATCAAGTTGAAGTTCCCTCTGCCTGAAACATGTTCTTTTCCCTTTAACCCTCAAAGAAGCAAAAGCTGTTACAACTTTTATGATAGAAGTATATCTTGCCAAACTCAGCTTTTATACAACTGAAAACTCCTTTCATGACCCAAGCTGTTTTTTGTCAATGGACAGATGTTATTTTTAACCAGAAGCTTTTTTCTTGATTAACAAATTAGAGTAAACATCACATTTGTGTGGCTGGAAGGGCACAGCCATGTTGACAGCTGGGGAAAATAAATTAATTTATGTTACTGAGTTCTTTTTATCCACTCATAACCAGAAATAAAGTCATAGTTAGAATTTTGATAGTGCTAGTTGTCTCAAGAATCTGCATGAGGCTCCTCTACTCTTGTGAGCTTTTTCACAGACCTAATTATGCCTGGGGAGGGTGCCTCTAGCATTCTCCACAACAAAAATAAGTACCAGATGATCTCTGTCCGGAACCAAAGGACTATACTCACATTCACAAAATAATTATAGGCAGAAACAGGGCATAATATCAGAAAAAGAGCCAGCCTTCCTAAACCACTCAATCTTTTCAGAAAGGATGTGCACCCCCCTTTCCTGATATATCACAGCTATTTCTAGAATAAACTCAGCATGTACCAATCGTTTACTCCCTGCTCTCAAAACAGCAGTGAATCAAATAAGCCATTATTCATATTTAGCGGCTTTGGAAACCATGGCTAAACCGTAGCTTCCACAATAGATAAATGAGGACCACAAACGCACCATAACCAACCACATTACATATGGTAAGCAGCAGCTAGCGACTGAACTGTTGGACACGACAGGACTGAAGTAGCAGGATCTCCATCCCAATCCCTAAAATGAGATTTTCTATGGCTTTGATAATTAAGCACAAACTGCTGCTCTCGGGCACATCACCATGTATCACATAAAATAATATTAACTGACAGTGATATGGAAAGGGTAAATATTCTAATTTTGTAGAGGACCAGAACTTACTGAATAGTATTTGCCTTAAATGTGAAAATCAAGATCAGAAAAGAGCAAACTATCAGGGTCTTTTATTTTTCTTCATGGGAAGACCTTAACCGTACTTTGTTCAAATCCACTCTACATAGCTCCTTAGATTCTCCCCAAAAGCCTGGCTTCAAGTCAGAAATCTGCAGTTCTGTTTCTAGCACTGAACATGGTTCTCCCCGTCGCCTCCATCTCTCAGCTGTGAAATGGGAATAATACTACTTATCCCCTACATCGCTCATAAATATGAGTGAGTGGCAACCTCCATGGACAGACAAAAGATGACAGCGAGCTAAGGGTCCACAAGATACTGGGAGAATCATAAACCTGTCATAACAAGTCGCCAAATATCAAAGAACAATTTGTTTGCCTTCACATGCATGGCAAGAAGGGTACCTAGGCAGGTAGCATCCACCCAGCTGGCACCAGTGCAGGTCCAAGCACCAAGCTCAAGTACATTCAGCCAGTAACTAACTAGAGAACCTTGTTGCTACATATAGCTGCTAGATCCAGCGGAACAGAATAGAGAGCCCAGAAATGGACCCTCAACTCTACAGTCAACTAATCTTCGACAAAGCAGGAAAGAATGTCCAATGGAAAAAAGACAGCCTCTTCAATAAATGGTGCTGGGAAAATTGGACAGCCACATGCAGAAAAATGAAATTGGACCATTTCCTTACACCACACACAAAAATAGACTCAAAATGGATGAAGGACCTCAATGTGCGAAAGGAATCCATCAAAATCCTTGAGGAGAACACAGGCAGCAACCTCTTCGACCTCAGCCGCAGCAACATCTTCCTAGGAACAACGCCAAAGGCAAGGGAAGCAAGGGCAAAAATGAACTATTGGGATTTCATCAAGATCAAAAGCTTTTGCACAGCAAAGGAAACAGTTCACAAAATCAAAAGACAACTGACAGAATGGGAGAAGATATTTGCAAACGACATATCAGATAAAGGACTAGTGTCCAGAATCTATAAAGAACTTAGCAAACTCAACACCCAAAGAACAAATAATCCAATCAAGAAATGGGCAGAGGACATGAACAGACATTTCTGCAAAGAAGACATCCAGATGGCCAACAGACACATGAAAAAGTGCTCCATATCACTCGGCATCAGGGAAATACAAATCAAAACCACAATGAGATATCACCTCACACCAGTCAGAATGGCTAAAATCAACAAGTCAGGAAATGACAGATGCTGGCGAGGATGCGGAGAAAGGGGAACTCTCCTACACTGTTGGTGGGAATGCAAGCTGGTGCAGCCACTCTGGAAAACAGCATGGAGGTTCCTCAAAATGTTGAAAATAGAACTGCCCTATGACCCAGCAATTGCACTATTGGGTATTTATCCTGAAGATACAAACGTAGTGATCCAAAGGGGCACGTGCACCCGAATGTTTATAGCAGCAATGTCCATAATAGCCAAACTATGGAAAGAACCTAGATGTCCATCAACAGATGAATGGATCAAGAAGATGTGGTATATACACACAATGGAATACTATGCAGCCATCAAAAGAAATGAAATCTTGCTATTTGCGACAACATGGATGGAACTAGAGCGTATCATGCTTAGTGAAATAAGTCAAGCAGAGAAAGAGAACTATCATATGATCTCCCTGATATGAGGAAGTGGTGATGCAACATGGGGGCTTAAGTGGGTAGGAGAAGAATAAATGAAACAAGATGGGATTGGGAGGGAGACAATCCATAAGTGACTCTTAATCTCACAAAACAAACTGAGGGTTGCTGGGGGGAGGGGGTTTGGGAGAAGGGGGTGGTATTATGGACATTGGGGAGGGTATGTGCTTTGGTGAGTGCTGTGAAGTGTGTAAACCTGGTGATTCACAGACCTGTACCCCTGGGGATAAAAATATATGTTTATAAAAAATAAAAAATTATTAAAGAAAAAAAAAGTACATGGCCATAACATTACTTATTACATAGAGTAATAATAACAATCATAAATGTAAGAGCATAACTTTCTTCCTCCTTCTCAAGGAAAAATGACAGTTAGCAAATGTCCACAAAACCAGACTTTTCAGGTCTCCCCGCAGTAGGACAGGGGAGCGCCTTAAAGCACACCACTGAGTACAGAGGCAGTCCTTCACAATGACTACCGCTCCTTGTGGGATTTCCTTGATTGGATTTCACAGGATGCAGCCATTGTCGATGGCCCCACATTACTCATACACAAAAAGGCTAATGAGACTCCCTGCTCAGTGATTACAGCATGCGCTGCTTCAGGGGACAGCAAATGGATAAAACTGTTTCCTGGAAAAATGTTAACATGCTTGGCTATATTGTTCAGATTATTGCCCTGAAATAGTTTTATGGCATTATTGAATTACATTCCCTTGAACTGCCGAGCATCTTTTGTTCATTCAAATGATGCTGTCTTTCACCTGCAGACTGGAAACACGCTCCTGCACAGAAGAACAGAATGAGCCAGATGGGAGCAGGTGATAAGAGATACACAAATGGTCATGATTTGCCGCACAAGGAACTCCTGTTCTTGTTAAATAAAAAGCCCTTTAAAATAGTCTTTCTTGTAGCTTCTAGAGAAAAGTAGTAAGAAAAATGAAAACGCAAGAGCAACTTAACACTTCGTGACGTGTTTTTGTTGTTGTTTTTTTTTCCTTTAAGCCCCAATAAAATTAGTCCAAAGAGACATGAAAGAAACCACAGGGGCACAAGAGCCAGACGTCAGCCATGATCTGAGTCAGCGAGCAGCCCAGCAGGTGGTTGCTCAGGTAGACGTGCAAGGCTCGGCTGCAATGTTTTCAAGTGAACAACCAAGTTACGGAAAACACGAATTGTGATGATACCATTAATTGAGTAAGTTATGATCATTTCCTGTCATTTGCCATTTGTCCACTGACTGCCTACTAGTATTATTCCCATTTTAAGTGTCTAAGAAATAGAAGAATAAGGAGAAAATACCTGTATGAAAAGAAAAAAAAGAGCCTGTAATCTATGACTCGGGAGGCCACAAAGAAAGGTTCTCATTTCTCTCCCAACCTGGCTCAAAGCAAACCCGGAGCCCCTTGTCTCAGGGTATGAGGCTGAGACCATCTGAGATCACTGAGGAGGAGTCACAACCTTTCTTGCTCACGTGAGGAAACCTAAAAGAGATGGAAGTCACCTGTCCTTGCCCATAAAAAAGCACCCCCCTCACGTGATAATTTTATGATGTCAACTTGAAGATTACAAACTTCTCTTTAAATGCTTCTTTAGCACAAGCTGAAGTATTAACTCCTGTTTACCTACAGCACTCGGTAAGTCCAGCTTCAAACTCTCGAGCTCAGCTGCGAGGTGGATTGGACTGGTGCAGTGGGGACGTGGTCGTAATAATCCTAATACGCTCCCTTTTAGAATCAGAATTGATATGATACAACACAAAACAGTAAAAGTGTGCATATTTAAGTGAGCAGCTTAATGATTTTACATTTACAAAACCAGTAAAAGTGTGAATATTTATATACACGTAGTTACATATATATATTTATACACACACATGTGTATGTATGTATGTATATGCTACCAATTATCTGATAAAATGTAGAGCAACCCAAAGCAACTCTGACCTCTTAAGCATTTACCATCTGTATGACATTGGACAAGTTACTTAAATTCTCAGACTCAGTTTCTTCATCTGTAAAATCCATATACTTAAAGTTTAAACTTGAAAAATATTATTATGAGAAGCTGGCTCAGTCAGAGGGGCTCTTGATCTCAGGGTTGTGTGTTCAAGCCCCATGCTAGATGTAGAGATCACTTAAAATAAATAAACTTTAAAAATATATATATTACTGTGAGAATTAAATCAACTAATCCTTATGAATAAATCAGTACATGGCCCAAATAGTTATTACAATTATTATTATTATTATTATTATTATTATTATATAAGTGCCAAGTAATTTAATAGCATGAAAGACAGGCTAAATCATTATTTCAGATCAAACCTTTCCAAGATGCGTGCTCTGGATGCATCCTTGATTCTATAGCCAAAACCACTCTGTAAGCACATAGTAGACCCCAGCAGGTTAGGGAGCAGCTTACCGTGTGGGCACAGGGACCTCAGTCAGGGCGCCCAACATGACTGCCTGCTGGAGCCGGACAAAGGCAATGAAAGGAGTATCCAAGAAGTCAACCTCCCCAACAAGCACATTGGAGGCCTCTGCATCACGTGGCAGTTTTTTCATGAACTTATTCTTCAGCTGCATGGGAAGAGCCAAGAAAACACAATTTATTTCCAGAGAAGGGAACAAAAACAGATATTCCATATATCACCCAAGGCAATTCCTTTATATGAGTCTACACACAACAGGCTCTAGCTAGCCATTTTTCTACTACATTTAACCCTTCTATTATATAAACATTACTCTGTACTTTGGATTCAAAAAATATTGAAGGTGTAATCACATGGCTTACACCTAAAACTACATTTACATATAAAACTATTTATTTATTTATTCACTTGCTCAATAAGTGAGAGTCTACTATGTACGTTGAGAGTCTACTATGAGCCAGCCATTGATCTAACCCCTAGGAATACAGGGATAGATCAACAAATTCTCTCTTTCTTGGGTCATATTCTAACAGAAGAGAAATAAAGTATTATTTAAAGTAGTGATAAGTGCTAAGAAGGAAAAATAAAACAAGCTGGAAGGTACTATTTTAGATACGGTAGTCAGGGAAAGCCTCTGAAGAAGTACATTTTACACTGGATTGAGGGGACAAGCCATGCAGTGATCTGCTCAAAGAATATTCTAGGCAAAGAGAACAGCAAGTGCAAAGGCTCGAGGCAGAAAAGAGCTTGGCAGACAGGTAGAGTAAGAGGTGAGTGCGGGGGGTAGTTAAAGGAGCAAAGAAGAGAAAACAGCAGCAAATGAAATATTGCACGGGTGTGGGGGGCAGGTGGTAAGAGCCTTGACGGCCACCATAAGGAGTTTGGGAAGTTTTAGGTGGGGCTTGCCTACTAAAAACCCAGATGGAAAGGTGAAGTTGGAAGACGTACATTTAGAAGATATTACCAGATAAAGAGAATTTAGGAATATGGGACAGGATGACACAACCTTGAGTGTGAGTGTAGATAGAGAAGAAGGATGAGACCTAAACACTGGACCACTTTATCTTTTATAGGAATGGGAGGAGATCTCAGCAGAGGACACCCTCAAAGAGCAGCCATTCAGGTCAGAGGAAAACCAGGATACACCAACTATCAGGTGAAGAAAGGGCTTGATGAAGAAAGTATATCCGCTGAGTCACGGGCTGCTGAAAGTTCAAATAAGATGAGAACTAAGAATGGATGAATGAATTCATCTAGATGGCGGTGCTGGGTGATCTTGACAAGAGCAGTTACGGTGGACACCAGAGTGCCCGGTGAAGAACAGGAAGTGAAGAAGTGGAGACAGGCAGTAGAGAGAATTATTTCGAGAAATATTGCTACCAAGAAAAGGCAAGGAATAGGAAAGTAGGTAAAGGAAAACATAAAATAGAGAATTTCTTCTTAATGGCAAGTGTGCTAACACTTCGGAATGTTAATGAGACAGATTACTGCTACAGGAGATACAGGGGACAACCAAAGAAGTAATTCAAGTAACCTTGAACTGAGCAAGAACTAAGAAGTAAGCTGAGGAGGAAGGGAGCGATGGTAGGTGGAAATTTGAGGAGGAGGTAAAAGTATAAAGAGATTTTTCTCAGGGAATAAAGGTTGCTTCTTATGGTCACTTGGAAAGCTTAACTTACAGGTGCTATTTGTCCCTTTCCTGGGCTTCCTCAAGTTCCACTTAGAACAGGCCTGTTCAAGCACTCTTCAGTGAATGGGAAACACCTTCCACAGCTCAAGGAAGACATTTCAACAATCGTGGAAGATGGAGATAAGAACTTTGCAGGGCCATATGAAAGGCATAGATTTCTGATATACTCATCATCAATATAAAGGCCCTTCCCTTAGGTCAAACGTTACCAGTGAACTCAGTATTTTTTGCCATGAATTACTGCTGAGATGGCAGACATGGTCCAATCTCCCCCATTAATAAAAAGGTTACAGTAAAAAAAAAAAAAGTTATAGGGGTTATAATAACAATTTCCATTTATAGATGTTTTTTCCCTTTCTCTCTCTCTCTCTTTTGTTTTTGTTTTTTGTTTTGTTTTGTTTTGGTAAGCTCCACACCCAATGTGGGGCTTGAACGTAGGACCCTGATATCAAGACTCAAATGCTCTACCTACTGAGCCACCCAGGCACCCCCATATGCAGAGTTATTAACTGGAGAAAATAAGTGACATTAGAAGTAATCCCTAAAACTCCATCACCCTCATTAGCATTTTTACAGAATTTTTTAAATTTGGTAGTTCATCTAAGAAGCAAGTTATGAGGCAAAAAGCAAGGACATCAGGGCTAATAATTTAGTGGAACCAAATAAACACAAAGAAAAAGCAAAGGCAAGATATTTAGATGTTAGGAACATGACTACTTCTAAGAAGTAAGGGAATTTTCCAAAGTTTATACCATTAGTCCTCCAAGAAATGTTAATATTAAAAAAAAAAAAAAACTATTTGAGTCTATAAATAGTGAAAGAGCAGCAGTCATGGGAAGGGTCTAAAAAACATCAAATTGCCAAAACTGTTATTATCACCTAAGGAAGCTGCAATAACGAATTGTTTTCCAAAACATAGAGTAGAGTACAGGGTACAGCTAAGTGGCGCAAATGCCTAACAAAATATCATTCTTAGAATAATCTTCCTTGGGTTCTTTCCAGAGAGTTCCCACTACGAACAGCTTCATAATAATCTGATTTTATTTCCCATCTCTCCAGCACACTCTTTGCTCTGTCTAATTAGGCAGGTAATCTGATAATCTTATTCAGTTTATGTAGACTCCCACATTCATTATAAAAACTTTCCTTTCCACATTTCTACCTTTTCTAAACATCCTTCTACCTCCTCTAAACATCTAAGTATAAGCCATTTAACTATCTCAACCCCACTTTCTTGGGAACTCTGGAAGTACTCACTTCTGAATCATACTTTTGAAAGTTTAAATCTTTTCCCCCAATTTCCTGAGGGTGAGAATAATTTATCCCCTATTGTACTGGGCAACTACACTGCACATAACTCAGCTGTAATAAATATTATGAATGGAAAGAATGAGCTCTGTAGCACTAAAAATCAGACCAAAATCCATCAAATGCCCAGGAAGGTTAGTTTCCCAAGTCTCACTCTAGAACCTATGTCCAGATCTGTCACTAATTAACTACCTGACTCAGAATACATGAAGAATAGCCCACAGTCAATTATATTCCTCTACAGAATGTCTTAGAGTGCTATGCTAGAGTGCTATGCTACATTTAATGAGATTATCATCCCCATATTGGAAAAATAGGAGTATATATATATATATATATATATATATTTTTTTTAAGGCCAAAGGAAGTAAACTATATTCTACATGTTCTAAAGAGATGTAGTTCTAAAGACATGTTCCTTTAGATCAGCAGATCTCAAAAGCCTTTTCTAAAATAAACACATATGGTGTCTGAGGTACCTCAGTACTCAGCCCCCAAGGGGCTCTTTGCTATCTACACACACTCTCTGGTGAGTTCATCAAAGCTCATGCTTTTAAACACCTTCTATATGCTGATGACTCACATATTTGTATCTTCAGCCGGGACCTTCTCCCTGAACTCCAGACCTAGAAAATCTCCACCTGGATGTCTAATAAGCATTTCAAACTTCACTTATCCAAAAACTGAGCCCACCCAACAGTCTCCTCAAACTGGCTCTTCTGCAGTCTTCCTCATCTGGCTAATGGCAACCATCCTTTCATTGCTCAGGCCAAGACCTTACTGTCATCTTAGACACTTACCTTCCTCTCACACACCATGCCCATTCTACCAGCAAATCCTATTGAATCCACGTTCAAAGTATATCCAGAATCTGATCATTTCTCACCACCTCCACTGCCTCTATCCTCGTCCACTATCATCTGCTACAATCATCTCTCTCTCCAGGATACTAGCACTGGCTTCCTGGCTGGATTATCTGCTTCTGATCTTGCCTCCAGTCTACTCACCAAAGTAGCCAGAGCAGTCAAATCAGGAGTCAGATCTTGCCATTCTGCTTCTCAAAGTCATTTCACTAAGAGGGAAGGCAATGCTGTGAGGATAAGTCACGACCTCAGCATCACCTGGCTTCTCTGCAATCTGACCTTATTTCCTCCTGCTCTCCTCCAGTCTTCTCCATGCCCACCACTCCAGACTCCATGTCCTCCCTCAAACATGCCAGGTACGCTCTAACCTCAGGGCCTTTACACCTGCTGTTGCTTCTGAATGTAATGTCTTGGAAGAAACATAGCTTCCTCCTTCACTTTCTTTGGATTTTTATTTAAAAGTCACCTTTTCATCAGTGAATCTCCCCCCAGCCACATTAGTTAAAATATCAACTTCCTTCTCCCTACAGATTCTTTTCACTCCTTTTCCCTACTTTATTTTTTCCTTCTTTGTACTTATCACAAACATGCCATGTTTTAGCTATTATCTTTACTACTTGCCACCCCACTAGAAAGTAAGTTCCATGAAGGAAGAAATATCCATTTATTTTGTTCAGTGTTGTACCTTTAATGCCTTAAAGAGTGCCTGAAGAGAAAGGCTGAATAAATATCTGTTGACCGAATGAAGGGTGGTTATTATTTCTGCTCTTCCCAATAAGCTGTCCAAACGCCTCTCTTAAAGGTTCTAGACATAACCCCACTGACCAGGCCATCTAAACGGACAAAAGGCCTGAATATTGCCAATCTTAGAAGATTCCTCCCCTGATAACAGTGATTGATCCAAAGGATGGATATGTGACTCAGGCAGGAACCAAACCCTTTTGGTTAATTAGTATTTTACTTGTATAAAGATCAACATTTTTCCTTTCACTTGAGGTTGTTCCCCTCCATGTTGAAAGAGCCTGTCACAGACTGTCCACACTAGGAGAGAATGAGGTCAACACCCAAAAGGAAGTAGATGAAAGCAAGAGAGAAAAACAGATGACAAGAGAGATTTCTGAGTCCCAAGTCCCAGGCCCTGAGATCCTGCAACTTCTCCATTCTGTGAACTCATCAAGAATTCTTACTTATTGACCTGTACCCCTGGGGATAAAAATATATGTTTATAAAAAAAAAAAAATTAAAAAGTATTTTAAAAAAAATTAATAAAACCTGGAACAGAAAAAAAAAAAAAAAAAAAAAGAAGAATTCTTACTTATTGCATAAGCCAGAAAATTCCATGTTGGGTTTAAATTAATTTGAGGTGATTTCTGTCTACTGAAGAGTCCAGACCCTTTGAAAAAAAAATGTATTTGTCAAATATATTTGAGGAATATAAGTCAATTAAGATTAAATGTTTCTATACTCCAGATATTCTCAGAGCCTTGAATATGCCTATAAGCCTAGGAATGCTTTATCTCCTACTTGGAGATATATAAGGCATATTATGATATGAAAACATTTTTTTAAAGATTTTATTTATTTGTTTGACAGAGAGATCACAAGTAGGCAGAGAGACAGACGGGGGGAGGGGAGAGAAGCAGGCTCCCTGCTGAGCAGAGAGCCCGATGCAGGACTCCATCCCAGGACCCAGGAATCATGACCTGAGATGAAGGCAGAGTCTTAACCCACTGAGCCACCCAGGTGCCCCTGAAAACATTTTAAAATGCTATTTTGGACAAATTTTCTCACTTCCCATTTAAATCCACTCTAAATTCCATTTAATTCTCTTCAAACTTTATGGATTCCTAGAATGCTTAAACCCTGGTAGTGGGCACTGCAGAGAAGAGACAAACCCTACTCTAAGAAAAAGTCATAAACATTGAACAAAAAGGTAAAGAATAACCAGAAACTAAAAGAACAAGAGCAAATAATGAAGAAAGAGCAGAATCCAGGGCTTTCAAATCAGGTTGAAAATCACCCAATAAACTCATCTGGATTGAATTCCAAAGATAAAGTTTGGCATTCCTTTCCTATATATCACTAGTTGCTTCTCCAAGGGATACACAGCCTGGATTTTATGCAAGGTCAACTATGAGAACACACACGGTGAATACGAATTCCTTTTACCAAACTTGATCTCAACGAAATTGATTTCAAATGGGACACCACCAATTCTGTGAATCCAGCCAGATGTGTGCATTTCGGATTCATTTTATACTACTTTGTATTCTTTCTTCCAGAGTAAGATCTTGCTATGAATACTCAGAAGTATATGGCTTGTCCTCTGCCACACATGTTCATTTTTATACTTTCTTGTACTTCCTTACTTTCTGAGTGGTGTTCTAAGACTCAGGGATCACAGTATTAGCATGCCAAGAAACTAGAGATTATGATTGGACAAAGCAGAACAAGTGCCTGTCACAGACAGGTTACTTGGGATGAGATCGGTTACTTGGGATGATAGCTCTGTGAGATAAAATCAAAGTTACTCACACAAGTGATATGCATCATATATAGCTAATTGAAAAGTCAATCTTCTATACTCTACTCAGGTCCTAGATTCTCCTGCCCTCTTCTGTGAAGGTAATTTTTATGTTTTCTATATGGGACCCATTACTAAGTAATGGCCAACCAACCATAAAGTGACTGGGATGACCATTTGATTACCACTGTGTTCTCCTAGCCTCCTTACTTTCACCCTCTGACCAACAGCATCACCTGAGAAGTATTCCCAAGCACTTAGTCATTTAAACCCTACCTCTTTTGTCTGCCATTAATTAGCATATTTTAAAATGAGTGCATCAGCTATGAAGTGTCACTTTTAACCAGGAATATTCATGGTTTATCCTTTGAATCTGATTTATTAGAATGGATCCTATGGGCTGTTTGATGTTCTTACTACAAGTGATGTTTTAAAAATCATATAAACTTGAGGATACTTTCTCATTATTTTTACAAAGCTTACACCTACTGCTACCGCATTCTATGCATTCTCTTTTTTTCTCAATGAGAATAAGTTTAATGTTCCAGTCTGTATTTATTCTCAGTTCATCCTGCTTAATGATTCATGTCTACATGCTAACATCCACCTGCTTTCCTTGGTAAAGAGGTTTTTCCTGGCTTTCTTATTGGTGTACCTTCCTATCTTCTTTTCTTCCTCTTAGCTTATCTTTTCTTCTTCCTGCTGATTTCCCTCCTTCCACTCTCTCTGAAAATTGATAGCTCTTATTCCTTCCCAAACAAACTCATCTGCTAAGCTCACTATAGATCACTCAGGAACTATATCCTTCCACTGCAAAGAAATATTTTGTGGTAAAGTAGGGTCACCATACCTATCAGTTTCTTCATGACAGTCCCAGTTTACCCCATTTGCTGATATAATTGCTATTGCCTTCTTTCATTCTCAAAAGTGTCTTGTGCTAAAAACAAAAAAAATTATATGGTCACCCTATATTTTAATCTCGTTGAGGCTGACTCTTGAGTGGTGCCTCAGATAATGGCTTTGGAGAATAAATCCATACCTTTAGGATTCAAGGAACTCAAAAGTATGAGAGAACGCCTAGGTCAAACAGCATCTTAGTAAATTATTTATGCTACTTGAGTATAAATTTATTCATTTACTATATGCAAACAATATTAACTGATAGGGTAGGAAAAAAGTGCTCTTTCACTCACAAGAGTGAGATGATTCTGCTTCTGTCCCCTCCCTCTCTCTACACCTTGAGGGGGAACATGGCCAATTTGATGGAGTAGAGTTTGACAAATTCATTGGTACTTTTTTCTACTGGGAAGGCTACAGTGCCTTGAAGACAAGAAGCAAGTGTTTTCTCTTACAGAAAGACAAGTGAATGGATTTAAAAAGATAGCAAGAGAGAGAGACCTGACATCTTTATCCCTGTGGCTGGTTAGGTAAGGAGACTCAGAACCTGTTTCATAGGCTCAACTATATTTCTCTATCATAACACATGTCTCTTAAGTCTATGAATCCCAGGATTTAGAGTCTGTGTGGGTGGTTGTAGGCCTGGAGCTATGTATTTAGTGAACTAAAAATGTCCAACCTAAAAAAAAATGTTTCTAAGAGAAACACTTTCAGCTATGGTAAACTAGCTTGCATCACACCAACCCTTCCAGCAAGAAAAACTGCAGAATTTTTATAATCTGCTTAAAGGCATCAGAAAGTTATTGTGACATTAAAAACTTGAGGAACCACCAGGTTTACACACTTCACAGCACCTGTACCCTTGGGGATAAAAATATATGTTTATAAAAAATAAAAAATTAATTAAAAAAAAAAAAACTTGAGGAACCAATATCCCTGAAAAAGGAAACTGCATAAAGGTGAGGCTAACTTCAGCTCTGATTTTCTTCTAAAGGCATCCTATGACTTCTAGGTAGCTGCAGATCTCCAAAAATTGAGCAGAGCCTTCAGCAGTTTCAAAGTAATGGACAAACATGCCAGGCATTCAGCTGGGACCTCTAAAGGACAAGATCCAAGGCTTAAGAGCAAACTAGTAATAGACCAATCCACATAGAGACTGAAACCCAGCTTCCAATCAGCTCAATTCCAGAATGAATTTTAGGGTGAACTGTCCCTCACCTAAATGCCAGCTAAAAGCAGAAGTATCATCGTGAGTATCAAATTATCTCTACTATGTACATATTATATCTGACAGTCAATCAGAATTACTAGGCATACTAGCAGATAAAATCAAATGACTGGGACCAAAGAGAAAGAAAAATCAGAAATTAGAAACATAGGAGAGCTACAGATTGTAATTACCAGACACATTTTGAAACAACAGTAATATTTTAAAATATTGATTACAATATAGAGAATCTCAGCAGAATCATTTTTAAATCAAAGTATATTTTTTGAAGATTAAAAGATAGATTATTGACTTATTAAGGTCAATATTACTCATAATACAAAAATATGACATATTAAAATTTATAGGATATAGTTAAGCATGTAGATTGGGTAAAATTCATGTCCTTAAATGCAAATATTACAAAAGAAGAAAATCCAAAGCTTGATGATATGAATATATATCTCAAGAAGTGAGAATACAAAATGAAACCCAAAGAAGGTATAAAGAAGAAAATAATAAAAATAAGAAAAGAAATCATGACAAAGCAAGCAAATATGCCATGCTGGTCATGTTTTATTTCATAATCTGAGTAACAATTATACATATGTGCACATGTGAAAAATCATCAAGTAATGACTTATAAATGTCTGTATATGTAAATCATACACATGTATTCTACTGTAATAAAATATGTATACTACAATGAGTTTCTTAATAAATAAACTATGATTTCATTGCAAATCTGGCTTACATATAGTTCTCCCTTGACATAAAATCCTTAAAGGAAATCAAGGACAGTGAAAAACTTATCCCATATTCCACAGCCCTAATTCATAAAGGCTTTTGTAAAGATTGGAAGAGATAAAAAGGTAAAATACCTAGCAAGATATAAAGAAAATGTGGGACTCACTCCTTCTCCATTCTTTTTGGTTTTTCCAACATGGAAAGTAAATCTCCCTACTCTCTTCACTCTTCCTATCTTGCATATCAGGGATACCCCCTGACTGTATTATGTCTGAAGTGATATATGCCCACCTTTATTTTCCAATAGTATATAAACCATTAATAGCCCACTATTTAACATTAATATAATATAACCTAATCAAGTATACTGTCCTCAGGTTAAAACTAGCTTCCAACAGTGTTAGCAAGAAGAAGCAAACCATCACAAGGCTACTCACCTTGTGAAAATGAATCCCTGGAATAACTTTTGAAATATGTTTGACCTACCAAGAACTATGTGTATTGCTTGGAGTACTCAAACTCTGGGAATCCTGGAGTAATGGCTGGAAACCAGTGCAGAGCCTACAGCTGGCTTCTACGTTTAGTTGACTGTTCCTATCTCCCACCCTCCTCACTACTTTCCGGCAGCCCTCTTGATCTACATACAAAGAAGAGAGCTGATCCAAAATAGTCAAATTCTAAGTCAAGTAGCCTATGCCAGCTTTCCCCCCAGGTATGGGGAAAACAGCTCTTCTCACCAAAAGCTCTATTCTGGCCTTTCTTCATAGTTGGGGGTTCCCAGTGTAAATGCAGGCCTACTCTTGTGCTCCAAATTCAAGGAGCTTGTTTTGTTTCTATGCTCTTCACAGCTACCAAGATGAGGCAGAAGGCTCCGCCTAGTTCACCAGGGTTGTACTTTGGGGTTTGCAGCCAAAGGTTCAGCCAGTAATAAAAGGATTCGTAGCCTTTGTTTTTCTGTGAACACATTTCCCTTGATGATCTTCTAAAGAGAATGCTGGACAGAGGAAAAGGGTTTGGTGTTTCTGAATAGCCTAGACAAACACCATCTCTTCAACATATCCCAGCACTATATTCCTAAATCTCCTTTCTTTCTCATTGTGTGGTTGCCTAACTAGGAAATGGCAGAAGGAGGAAAACAGTAAGAATCACTGTTTCATAAGCGTAAACAGGTATTGCTTTTGATTTCAAGACCACATAAGAAAAAAGCATTTTCTATGGTGAGTGCTGTGAAGTGTGTAAACCTGGCAATGCACAGACCTGTACCCCTGGGACTAATAATACATTCTATGTCAATAAAAAATAAAAAAAATTTTTAAAGAAAAAGCATCTTAAAATGTTTCTGTTACAAAAACATATCCTTTACTGATCCCTTAAGTTAATTTGTGGGACTTCTTTGGTAAACAAACAGGACTAATGGAATAATTTCTATACACATTTTTTGTTTACTTTTTAATGGAAGTTCTGATTGGCCTTTAGGTTATCTTCAAGCTGTGATTTAGAAGAATATTTCCAAAGGTTAAATTTAATAACCACTGCCTGAGATTCCAAGAGGCCTAATAATAAATAGAAAGACTAAATAAATAAATAAATAAATAAATAGACAGGCTAAATAAATAAATAAATAAATGGGTGCTATTGCTTGACCACCTACAGAATCCAAAATCTAGGCAATCACTTATAATGTTATTAGTAGTGAGCATTTATGACATGATCTGAGATTTCCAGAGTACATAAAATAAATATGAAAGAGTACAAACAAAGTCATTAACTCACACAAGGTGCCAGAAGGCTCTGTGGCTACATGTTTTTACTTTTTGAACACTCTTCTCCTTTCATTTATTCCATTTTCAAAAATACAAAATGAAAACAGTCCCCTGAGGGTGAAAATTTGATTTTCTGATTTTTCCTTCCAAATATAGACATCTTACCACCATTAATGCAAATGATTCTGCAAAGCAGCACATTCACAAATGGCTATTAAACTAAATATAACATTAAGTACAATCCATTAGTTCTGATTTCCTAAATAGGATGAAATTTCAAGTACTGACCTAGTTTAAAATCAACTTGTCAAAATCTCTAGTCACATTTTCTTATGTCTTACATCATTAAAAATCATACTGTCAATACGCTTATAGCTATTTACAGTATTTGAAATAAATTCACAATTACTAGCTTATTTGAATTCTTATAGCAAGCTTATGAGAAATATATTATTAAACCATTTTCCTGGTGAAAGAAGCTGAATTTCAAGAAAGTGAAGGGACTTCATGAAATTCATGCAGCTAAATGGCCAAGCCAGGACATGAATTCTAACTTTTAATGCTCTGTTCACTTCACTACACTGTGAAACCCTTAAATTTCTGATGAATATATTTTGCTACCTAAAATTTAGAAGATGGGGCTCTGAAATCTCTAAACCTCTTACACAGGGACTCTTGGATGGCTAAGTCCGTTAAGCGGCTGACTTCAGCTCAAGTCATGATCCCAGGATCAAGTCCTGCATCAGGCTCCTTGCTTAGCAGAGAGCCCGATTCTCCCTCTGTCTGTTGTTCCCCCTGCTGTGCAGCCTTTCTCTCTCTCTGACAAATAAATAAAATATTTAATAGATTAAAAAAATAAAATAATAAAATAAACCTCTTACAAAGAAAATCAATGTCAAGCATCTATAATAGCTTGGGCTCTGTACAGATAATCTTTATTATTTTTTTAAGATTTTATTTATTTGACAGAGGGAGACATAGCGGGGAGCCTGATGTGGGGCTCGATCCCAGGACCCTGGGATCATGACCTGAGCCAAAAGCAGAGGCTTAACAACTGAGCCACCCAGGCGCCCCTCTGTACAGATAATCTTTAAAAATTTTAATTAGGCACACTATAAAACATTTAACATGATTTAATTACTTAAAATAAAATGGATCAGAGAAAGGGAGAGAAGGCAGGAAACTCAAATATGGGGAACAGCACCTTAAAAAGTATTTAAAGTAAATCAAGAATCTGTAATCTCCAGGTGGTACTTGGGTTAGGTAATGTTTTTAGAAGTTAATTTTCCTCTTTTATTGTTGTGTCATGAATTCTACTGTACATATAAGCAGGTCACCTGCTCCATGCATTAAGGAAGGAGACCTGAAATACTCATTAATCTACTTGAGGAAAAATGCCCTTTGCCTGGATTCCTGCCCTCCCTGCCCTGTCCCTTTGATGCTAAATACAACTTTCGCTTCCAAACTCTAGCCAAGAACGGTAAGGAGAGTAAGCTTGACCTTGAGGGACCCAACTTTCCCTGACATTGTTCTACCACTGAACCCTAGTCTTCCCTCTATGATTACAGTTATCACAGTGCATTCAGTCACAGCCAAGTCAATCACTGGGCACTTTTATTAGAAAAGTACCTTTAAAGGGGGGTCTGGGCACCTTGAGCAGCTAAGTCAGTCGAGCATCTATCTGACTCTTGACTCCCGGGTTTGGCTCAGGTCTGTGATCTTACCGGCCATGGTATCAAGCCCCACATCAAGCTCTGCACTCAGTGGGGAGTCTGCTTGTGGGATTCTCTCCCACCCACCCCCCACCATGTGCTCTCTAAATATTTTAAAAAATAAAAATAAAAAGGGTTCTAAAGTACCTTATATTAAGGAACCATATATTATTCTACTTTGGTCCCGGTGCCTTATCAGGGCATAGCCTTGCATTAAGTGCTCACTAAACACCTGTTAAAGGCACAGAATCTAGGTGACCGCACCTATGTTGTAGTGTCCTTGGACTCCACATAAACACAGGTGAGGACACTGAAGGTCCAGGAAAGGTGCTCCATTGGATGGTAACAAACTTGAAAAAGTCTCTGCAGAAGCAAAGAGCCTTTACTGGTTCTAAAACTTGTAAGCATGGGTCAATGAAAAATAACTTTTCTATCAGGGTTGCTTGGTAGCTACCATTCATTGTTTTTTGTTTGTTTTGTTTTGTTTTTAAATCCCTGCTAAAGTGCTTTAAAGTCCTAACCTTTTCTGGGATTTATCAGGAAAATTTTGAAAGGCAGTCCTGCTTTTGGCTGCACACTCAATTCCTTCTAATTTAAAATTTCAAGTCTCTGTTTGATAAAACTGCATTCAAAAAGCACCCTCACCAAGAGGCACGCCGGCCTTCAGTAATGATTTTTAAATTATTAAGAGTAATACTAATGATTACTAACATTTTTTAATCAATAGTTCCTAGCCAGATATCAGACCAGGAACTTTGTATGAGTTACCTTATTAAATTCTCACCACATTTCTATCAGCAAGTTGTTGTTGTCATTATTTACCCATTAGGAGATGAGACATAGAGATTACACAACCTAAGACTATGAAACGAGAAAAGGCAGAGTAAGGATTCAAACCAAATTCTGTCTCCAGAGTCCAAGCTTTACCAGGCTAAGCTCAGTGACTGTTCTCCAGCTGTTTTGTTTTGTTTTGTTTTTAAAGATTTATTTATTTATTTGACAGAAAGAGATCACAAGTAGGCAGAGAGGCAGGCAGAGAGAGAGGAGGAAGCAGGATCCCTGCTGAGCAGAGAGCCTGATATGGGGCTTGATCCCAGGACCCTGGGATCATGACCTGAGCTGAAAGCAGAGGCTTTAACCCACTGAGCCACCCAGGCGCCCCTCTCCAGCTGTTTTAAATCCAGGTAGAGAGAAAGAATAAGCTTTGGGGTCAGAGCTTTGAGCAAACCTCAGTCCTTCCTCCTCCTAGTTGAGGAACGACGGGCAAATGACTTCATTTCTCTAAGCTGAATTCCTCATCTATAAAATGGGGATCATAGGATTAAAAGGAGTAGATGAATGATGTCTGAAAGTGTTCAAGCAGAGTGCTGAGCTAGTAGTAATGGACCCCTCAAAAACGTGTTCAAAGGAGGAATATTATGAGACTCTGAACCAAGAGAACATCAGTGGGGATGGGGTGTTGAGAAGAGATTTAAGAAACAGCAAAAGGCAGAGCATACAGGATTTGCGGAATGCCCGGACAGAAGGAGTGAGGGGGAAGAAGAGTTGAGAATGACACCCAACATGAGAACTATGTTTTTTCCAATGTCCAATGCTCCCTAACATCAAAAACAAATATTTCACCAATATTGATGAACAACAAATTCACCACTAAAAACCTGACTGAGCACTAAAAACAACCTGCACCCTAAAGTTTCACTTCATCTTAACCTAAGCAACAGAATGGTTAACAATAATTATAATCATGTTAGAGCTTTAGTAACATCCTAGAATATATGGGGAAGAGGTAACTGGCATAATAAAATTTTTCTCTCCCAAAGGAATAAAGTAAAAGACAGATCCACCCCATATTTAATTCAGATAAAATTTTCTGAATTCTAGGAAGAAATCTCTTCCCCAGTTTGTATCACAGATTTAAATCCATATACCCATCCAGTATAGTGGTTTTGTAGGCAAGTTAATTCTACCAAGTTTATAGATGCGTGGCTTTTTAACTAGAGAAGGCTGCAGAGATACCTTCCCCAGAATAAAGCTGAAAAATCAGATAAATGGACGGTTGACAAGAACGTAGGAGGATGAGTACAGCTATAGAGTGAAAACAAACATAATTCCTCATGGTAACAAGGCCATTTTATCTGCATTCCCTCAAAATGACACCCTTGTCCTTGAATGACCATGCTTTCAGAAGAAAGGGGAAAAAAAAAAAACTTAAATGCTTTACTTCTGACTCTCACCCTACCTATTAATATCTAAAAAGCAGGATCTGTGTACAGTCTTCCCTCTCCTACCCCCAAAAGAAAGATCCTAAACATAGGGTTTCTTCTGTTCTTTCTGCCCCACGATCTCCAGCTGCCACTGGGAGAGAGAGGCTGCAGAGGGAACAATCAAATGAAGACAAAACAAAAATTAGCATCACAGGGCTAATGACTTCAAGAGAAAATTACAGTTTAAGGGGAAATGTTTCATGTGTATTCTCCTCTGCACACATACAAGACGGCTAATAAAAAAACACAGACTGCTCTTTTAAAAACAAAAAGGTGAGAGGGTAGGATCCTCAGAGGTAATGAAGGCGACTAAGGATCTAAAGGGAACAGCTCGAGCGACATGGGTGCAGAGTGCTTTTCTTGGGTGGAAGGGGAGAGAACGCAGCCTGCCACCCCCACCACATGCCCCACGCCACGGCCGCCCATGAGCTGGACAGGCCTCTGCTCTCCGTGCCCCGTGACCCTCAGAGCTGGGGCTTCGGGCTTCGGCCTTCCACTTCTCTGTCCTCACCCACCTCTGCGGTTCCTTTCACCCAGAGCAAGACAGAAGAGCCAGGACTCTTGTCAAAGCACAAAGTAGTGGCTGTAAACTTGGGATCCCTGGTCGGACTCCAGGGAGACCATGGGCACTTTGAAATTATACGCAAGTTTTTGTGCCTACACAGTGACCGTGCATTTCTCTGGTGAAAGCATCCATGATTTCATTACAGACTAAATGGACTGCTGACGTGGAAAATGCATTAGACAGCCTTTAACTTGAAAAGGTACATAATGAAGGCCAAAACTGCTATTCTCTGAGGTTTAGGCCTCCGTGTACAGAGATCATACTGAAAGCTTTTTGCGGTCCAAAGAATGGGGAATTTGTACGAGGAAAAGAGATACTCAGAACACCACAAGGGGGGAAAGAAAGAGCATCCTTCTACGCTAGACGCACATCACTGGCAAGAACATGTTCCCTAGATGATTCTTGCAGAATCTGGGACACTGAAAGGGACCCCAGAAGGGGCCGATTCTGGCCCTCCTGAGACCCAGAGAAGCTACATATTCATTCAAGGTCACACTCCTACCAGAGCTGCAGGGGCACAAGAGATGCCCTCTCCCAAGCCCCCCGCTTCTGTTCCCCCACTCCACCGGGACAGAAAATAATTACAAGAATCACCCACTAAAATGCTGTTTTTGAGAAGCCACTGAGTGAACGTTGTTAAATATAGCAGTACTTTCCACTTAGCACATCCAATGTGGTGACAAAAATCAGCCTGCTGAACGACCAAGGAGACCTGTCTGGGTGGGGCGTTCGTATCTGACCGCTTGGAGCCTAGTAAGCGACTGTCAATAAAACGTCCATCTGCAGAGACAACAGAGGTAAAGCACACCATCTACGGACTTCCAAATGACGACGAGCCGTTCTCTGAGAATTCAACACTGTCAGCTGGGAAACATTTAAACCAGGTCCTTCCAGGGCTGAGATGTACAAGGGACCATATGGCCCCAGCAGAACACTTCAAACAGGCAGCTGTATGGCTATAATTAAATCTGTAGTAGTCATGCTATTATTTATTTAGCAGATTTTTTTTTAACGTACCCTCCACTGAGGTCTCTGAGAACAGGCACCAAATTAGAACAATAGAAAATATGGAAGAAGTAGATAGAGAGAATCAAGAGGAGAATAAAATTCTGGCAGAAAAACAGACAACAGCTTCGCAAAGTTTCCTTGAGAGGTTCTCCGCTTGCACCTGGTGAGCTCTCAGTAAATCATGGCCATGTTTCTGACGTGAATATTGAGGTTCACTCGCTCCCTTGTTCCCTAGCTTCAGAGCTACGTTCTACCTCTTTCTTTTTTTTTAATTTCCCAATTTTTCCAATTTTTCCCACTTTTCCCAATTTCCCAATTTTCCAATTTCTCACATTTCTGACATGAATATGGAGGCTCACTCGCTCCCTTGTTCCCTAGTTTCAGGGCTACATTCTACCTCTTTTTTTTTTTTTTTTTGAGTTTTCCATTTTTGAATCCCCATCTTCCATTCGTTTGACATTCACCAAATCATAAAATCCTAAAAGAACTCAAAGACTGTCTAGTCCAATTTCCCAACCAGTGACTTTGGTCCTAACATATAGTCATTTGCTTCTTGTGGAGCATAGAGTAAAAGCATTCAATTCAAGAATTACTTCCGATGTCACTGCTGGCCACTCCCCAACGCTGGCAGAATTCAGACTCCCTTCTCTCTGCTAAGATATCTACCACCCTACATTATTTATGGGTTTATCTCACAGTCTGTAATTAGAACCCCTACAAGGCAGAGACTGTGTCCTATTCCTTTTTGTAGTCCTGAACCCTAATACAGTGCTTTGTGGAAGGAGGACTTCATAAAAGCTTCATAAGTTAGTGATAAAGCTCTATTTCCTACTAATTCCTCTTTATATTAAAATAAAAACTACCTCCACAAAACATGTACCCACTATTATATTTTATGCCCATGGCAACGGAGTCGGTCTATTCTCTTTCACTCTAAAGTAAACATCACGACTTTCCTACCCCTCAACACTTCTCCTGTCCCAGAGTTCTGAAAATGTTACTTCAATTATTCCCATTAGCTTAGCGCCCAGGAAACTCACCACCCTACCTACCATAACTACATCCCCTCCACTGTTTTTGAGTAATGGGCATCTTTGAAAAATGTACTCCTGATGAAAGCCATAAACTTTCTATCCAAATAAGGCGGGATTTTTCATATGTTCTTATTCACTTCATGTTTTGAACTTACATAATTTACCTTCACTCCTGTTAAATTCCTTGTGGTTTCAGGCTGTCAGCACCATTCTCTATCTTGAGTCTAGGATTTAAAATGTAGATAGCTAACCTTGCCAATTTTGTGTCCTCTGAGAATCTGAAAAGTATGCATCAAGTGTTAATCCAAATTGCTAATATATCTGTTGGGGTAGTACAAGCTAAAAAAAAAAATGCCAAGACACTCCATATTTACATGGGTTATGAATGCACATACTTTGAGTATAGTTTTTCTCCAGCTAAAACCCCTCTGATAGTCGCACAGCCCTCAGCCATCGAAGTGCTTACCTCATCACAAACTCTAAGGACGCTTACTACACTCGAGTGGCCGCTCAGAAAAGACATGTGGTCAAAAATGTATTTCAGTTCTTCTATTCCACATACATAAAAATTATTTAGATCACAAGCTAGCAAACTTTTTCTTTGAAAGGTCAACTAGTAAATATTTCAGGCTTTGCAGGAAGCATCCATGCCCTGTCACATATTCTATTTTTAAAACTCTAACTCTTCTTAGCTTCACCATTTTGGGGCCACTGGCAGTCTCTGAACCCCGGGCTCTAGTTTGCCAGATGTTATCTCTTTAATTCTGAAGTAAATAGCCTATCGGTGAAGATGAGCATTTGACCAAAAATTAAAATACGCAATTACTCGATGACGGCTGTAGCAGGTGTCATGATAGAAAAAGCATAATGTGCAATAAGAACCGATAGCCACGGTCTCTAACCTCGACCAGAGAGTCACCAGAAACTTCCCCGAAGACATGACAAGTACAGAGGAATGAGTGAACACCAGTTGTCCAGGCAAGAAGAGCATTTCAGTCAGAGGAAACAGCAGAGGCAAAGGCCCCGAGGCAGGGGCAGACTGACACCTTAATGGACCTAGAAGAACATGTGTGTGGTTGGAGTACAGTCAGTGAGGGAGAGAACCCTGAAAAATGCCTTTGGCTAGAGAAGTTAGGCAGGATGGCGCCGGGCTATAAAGGCCATGCTAAGGATTCTGGCTTCATCAAGAAGGCAATGGGCAGCCACCAAAAGTCTTTCTGCCATGAGTGACGCTCGCAGCACTCTCCTTCAGTGCAAAGCCTGCCTTTGTATTTTCTAGGTACCTTCATAGGGCTTCATCGTTTTCTACGTTCTCAGATCTAAAAACCATACTGGTTTATGTGAATGCAAAGTAAGTCCTAACATAACTGCTAATGGCTGGCAAGGAGCTTGTTACTTTCAGGAAAAAGAGGGAAAAGAGAAAATGCCACCTCTACACAATTTCACTTGTATGCTCCTCTGGGAACTATTTTAAAAAAAGAGAGAGAGAGAATCATTCTACCTTAGGATCTATTTTAACAAAAATTAAAAAATACCCCAGTGTTCTATTTTGCTACTTTCTCTTGAATCACTACAAAGTTAAAACTGTATCGTTTCACTCATTGTACGCGCTCCACTTTCCGTGAGGACTTTGTTTCATAGTTTCTCCTACTGCACTATTCGCAGGGAGACCGAAGGCTGTGGGCAAGCACCTCATCTCTCTACCTGTTGTACTTCACATACGTTATCTTGTTTTATTCTCAAAAGAGCCTGAAAGGTAAGGTTCTACCCACCCCTAAGGCTCAGAGACATTAAGTACATGCACAGGATCACTCAGCTATAAGGAAGAAAGCTAGTATTTGAACCGACATCTCTGGGATTATAAAACCCAGATTTTTCTACTACTTCAAGGAACACACATTTCTTACTATCCAGAACATTCTGGTGGAGGTGGGGGGGACTACTCTAAGTCTTCTATCCCTTTGATTTAAATTCTTTTTCTCCAAGACCCTCCATATTGAGGTATTACGAACTGGGGATTTAGATCAAGAAGGCACAACTAAAATGAGACAGTCCAACCCACAGCACAGAGTTGAGATCATGAAGACACAGACTAGGGAACATATTAGCAGAGGAGCATATAGTCCCTACTAGAATTTTCAAGAAAAGGAAGACTCTTCTAAAAGCCTTTCATTTTCATTTATTTGGGTTTTTATTTTAATAAAATCTGCATGTTGTCCTACTTTAATACACCTTTTTTTTTAAGATTTTATTTATTTATTTGACAGACAGAGATCACAAGCAGGCAGAGAGGTAGGCAGAGAGAGAAGGAGGGGAAGCAGGCTCCCTGCTGAGCAGAGAGTCCGATGTGGGGCTCGATCCCAGGACTCTGGGATCATGACCTGAGCCGAAAGCAGAGGCTATAACCATTGAGCCACCCAGGCACCCCTTTAATACACCTTTTAAAGATGAAACAACATAGGAATTTTTAGAAGTATAACTAGAAACCAAAATGTGACATGAATCCAGGGTTCTCAAAAGAATTTGCCACACTCTCCTGAGTTAGCAGGACGTCACACGGGGTCCCATGAAGACATGGGGCATAGGAACAGCACTGCCACCAGCCCCAAGAAAAACCCCTCTGTGGCAGTTTTACAGAGGTTTTCATGATCCCCTCATGACAACAGTTGCTCTGTGAGAATCCTGCACTTAGAAAAAAAGTTTCATAACTATTTTAAGTCATAGTGCAGTTGTTATTTTTCTAAACAAGATCTCCCTCTCGGGTGCAGTCTGGGGATTCTTTCTAGAGATCATACTTCAACAAGGCAATAAATTATGCACCAAGTTTTTCTTCATATAAAACCACAATATAGAGCCACTTATTGAAATTTCTGGAATTCCCCTTGTTAATTTCTCAGGGTCACAAATAAGCGGATACTGAAATGGGCTTTACCCTGGTAAATTTTGTTTGTGAGACGAGTAATGCAATCAAAACCACCAGGAGAAAAGATCAACGATTCACTCTGACTGAAAGGTTTTTCGGAAACAAGTCTTCCTAATACATGGGTTCTTTCTTCTTTTCAATAATATACTTGGCTCTTTACCATAATGCTGTCCTGGCAATCTAAATTAGAAAAATGTATGAGCAAAACAGGACTATAATAATGTATAGAACTTTAAATTCAATAGTAAATCCCACTCAATGATCAATTCTTTCCTAATTTGATATGGGTTACCCTTAATGTCTTGCTAATTTCATACAAAGTGAAATAGCTCATATCTAAAAGTAAAATGTTGAATAGTCCATAATTTAAATGTGTTATGCTTGGGAAAACTTAGCAATACCATGTCATCTTGCAACAGAACATCTTTCTGTGCCGACAGCTGTCTTTTTCAAAATGGCCTTGTGCCACACTACATTTTGTTTTAAATAAAGGGCAAAAGAAAAAAAGAAAAAAAAAGAAAAAAGATCTGGCGTTTTCTTTAAACTACATCAATCAGCCAGTTAACTATGTTCCATTGAGCTTTCATTATGAGAAAAAATGTGTGAATGGATTGTAACAAATGAAAGAGCAAACTATATTTGAAATGTTAGCATTTGCATGACTGTCCTAGCCAAAAAAAAAAAAAAGAAATTTTAAATGTATGAGATGGGCAAGCATGGGCATTTCAAGCAACTGGTTCACCTAATGAAACACTCTATCAGCGATCTTAAGAAATACTAATTTTTCAAGTCACCAAAAAGAAAAGAAATAATACTCTGAGAAGTCACCTTTCTCTGAGAACCTCTCATCCTCATTTTCTGAGCCTTTAAAAAGTTCTCAGGAAAGGGTAAGTGAAAGCTGATTCACCCTTGATTAATCATCATTTCCAACATCAACTAACTTACAAGACCGCTGCCTCTCCTGCCCCCACCACCTTCCTTCCCCACACACCATGAGGAAGATAAGACAGACATACATACCAAAAACAATAACAAGTGCATCCATGTGAAATGACATGTAGTAATGCCACATGGTGCCAGAAACCCAAGATAGGAGTAATTAACGTGAGTCAGAATGTTCCAGGATGCATATATGGAAAAAGCAGCACTTGATTTAGGTCCTAACATAAAGGCAGGACTTGGAAATGCAGAGAAGAGACATTGGGGTCCCATGGAAATGTGCATGCAGTAACGACAGCCACAGGAGGACAATCGGGCACATCTCAGCAGCGTGCAGGCAGAGCAGTGGAGTGCAAAAGTTGAGTATGAAACCCCAAAGAGCCAAATTAGCAATGTAAATGTGAAAGGTGAAGAAAGAAATCTGAAATGAAATTGACTTCCATCCCACCAAACTCACTGCAAAACCAACCAAAAATTAGAACCAGCAGCGGATTTAAATAACGAAAATGACCGTGATAACGAAAATGTGTATCCTATTTTAAAGTGTTTTAAGCATGTTCCTTTTCACACAGCAGCCCTGTGGAGGAGGCAGCTCAGACTGAATCCCAACAGCTGTATCATGAAACCGGAAACTGAGATTCATGGTGCTTAAGGTTTAACATGCTTGTTTAAGTCTTCAAAGCTACTCCTAAGATGAACTTCATAAAAAATATTCAATAATAATTGTTCGCCTCTTACAAAAAAAAAAAAAAAGACGTTAAACGATGTGTACCTCTCCCACTTCATGGTCAAGGGGTGAACAGACCTGTGGTGAGAATGAATACTGACCAGTCTGAACGTCAAGGAGTCACAGGGCATTTGAGCAACGCACAAGTAAGGATCTGTACATGAAGGGAGTATCCACCATGGTCCATGGACGAATCAACTAGCTAACTAATCTACTTTTGCTAACTCTACAGGTTAACTCAAACAGTAAAAAAAATTTGAAATCTTGTTGTATTTCATGGGGGTGGAGGGAGGATTGGGCTGTTATTTCCAAAAATTTTTAAATCGCAGTATTTTCCATTTATTGGATAAACCAAATTGTTCACTTGCATGGTTAACCTACAGATAGTCACATTCCAATTTACTACCTTTTTCTCCAAAGAAGAGTATTACATTCAGCTAAAGACCTTGTGTTCTGTTACTGATGTTCTCTACAATAGAACGATGCTTCTAGAGTCTCTTGTTTCCCTGTGACTGATGGTTCTGGCCCGCACAGTTATCCTGTCTTTCAGGGGACTGCCACACTTTACTGTCAGTGCCAACAGTTTATTTGGTCTCTCCAGCTAGTTAGAAACTCACAAGCTAAGATTACATGTTATATTTTTATTCTAGCGGCCTTCTCTCATTGACATCCCCCAACACCACTTAGGGTCTGGGCACACAACAAACTACTGGTTGAGCCTTTTAATCACTGTGGCAACAGAAACGTTTGGTTACTATAAGACCCTTAAAAATTTTGTTTTACATTGTTGGTTTAGTTACTAGTAATTCTGGTGATTAGCCTACTCAGCATGGTGTGTGCCTCAAGGACAGATGGAACAGCACTAACTATCAGTTTGACATCTGTGCCTGGGGACCTAAAAAAGACCGTAACCCAAACAAGCAGCACCCCCTGTACGCATTCAGAGGACAGGCTGCAGGGCCAGAATGCAGCTCTACCACTTAGATGCTATTCAACTTTGGGGAAATTGCTTAATCTCTTTGTGCCTCAGCTTTGCCAATATGTAAAACGGGGCTGAAAATACCAACCCCAATGCATTAGTGTAAGTCAGCGTTTAGCTATATTAGTTCTTGTTAATTACTCTTCATAAAAGAACCGACTCAATGCTATCAGGTGAGCCCCCAAATCAACAATAGTGCAGCTAATTTTGAAGTTCAAAATTACTACAATGGCTCCCTAAACAATGACTCCGTTATTTTTTTTTTTTTTTTTTTTTTTGCCTTTTGTATGTGGATGCACAGAACACTGATTAGGCAATAATGTCAGTCTTGTGTAATTAACTACTGTCTTTCAGATTATAGAAAAAAAATTACTGCTGTTCTTTTATCATGGAGGTAGAGGGGCGAGAAAGGAGAGTTGTCTTCATTTGAGTTCAGTGCGAGGGAGTGAAACCAGACCACTGGTGGTAACACACGGAGAAATCAGGACGCTCTGCTGGTGATTGATAAGGTCATGAGATTCTGTGGAGGCAAATACATCAACCAGCCACTGGATCAATCAGACCAGTGAGCTACAAACGGTGGGGAGCCCTTCTCTTGCTGAAGAAGAGCAAGAAATGCCTCCTCCCATGGAATGGCCTCTTCATCAATCTACTGTGCAGCCATTCCCTGTTGAGAGGGAAATAAAGAAACAGCAAAATCTGCAAATACTCCCCAACATGTAAAGAATGGTTCGATGATTTCTTCATCAGTTATCCCAGACGACGACACTCCTTCAAAGCTCCTAATAAAGCACTTCCACATAAGGTATGAACTTTTCACTGAAGTAACTTTATAGTCTGGATGTAAGTTCACTTAAAATTCTCATGGGGGTGGGGAGTCTGGGAGAGGAAGGAGATGCAGAGCCAAGCTGCAAATGTGTCAAACAGCGCTTCAAAGAGAATACTTGTCCAACTCTTCTTGCAATGTTCCTTTTTGTTCCAAATGCTGACCAAATGCTGACCACCAGGAAGGGCTCTTGAGATGAAGCCATTCTTGGTTGCCAAGGAAATTCCCACAAAGCCTGAAGGCTTTCTTTGAGAGCTGGGGAACAGCAACACCTTTTAGCAGAAGCAGTAAGAAACATACAGGTGGCCAAGTTCACTGCCGCTGTGCTTTTCACCTCTTTGCCTCAGGAGACAGGAGGAATAGCCCGCCCAGAGATCCAATCAGACTGGGAGAATAAACCCAGTTTTAGCCTCAATATTTTAAGCTTCTGAAAAAAGCCCCCAAAGTGATCTGGGAGACAGATGCCAGTGACTGAGATTCTTTTCACTTTAGCAACTCGAGTCGCTAAGCTTTTACTGGAGTGAATCATAAGGAAGAAACTCAAATCTGATTGGCATACAGTAACCCCGCAGTGGAGGAGGATTTATTAAAGTGTTTTAAAAATCTAGGACACAAATTGGTATAAACTTTTGGGAAGGTAATTGGCAATACACAGTGAGCCAGCAATTCCACTTATAAAAATTTCTCCTCCAGAAATACTCACTAAAGAATGCAAAAAAAAAAAAAAAATTAGAATAAGGTATTTTCTTAAAAGCTTGACTAGTAATTGCAAAGAAAATAACTAAATATCTATAACAGAATATCATGTAAATAAAATAGGATTCTTGTGGACTACAGCCTTTGAAAAGAATAAGGTAGATGTCTGTGGCATTGTTAGTTTTTTTTTTTTTAATAAACATATAATGTATTTTTATCCCCAGGGGTACAGGCCTGTGAATTGCATTGTTAGGTTTTTAAAAATCCAGCTGAAGAACAATATGATCCTATTTGTATTTTATATAAATAAGTATAAAGTTATTTTATGCATAGAAAAAATCTAGAGGACTCTCCATCAAACTGCTAATAGTGGTTATTTTGAGGATGAGAATTTGTGAACTTTTACTTTCTATTTTATTCAGATTTGCTTTGTTTGAATTTTTACAGCAATTCTGTATGCTTTGGAAATCAGAAAAAACTAAAGTTTAAAAAAAATACAGAAAATAACATGTTACTATAGCAGGTTAAGAATGACTCCATGTATATATTTACAATGATTAGAAAGGGTTTTTTAGGGTGCTTGGGTGGCTCAATTGGCTGAGCAACTGCTTTGGGCTCGGGTCATGATCCCTGAGTCCCTGGATCTAGTCTCACATTGGACTCCCGGCTCCAGGGGGAGTCTGCTTCTCCCTCTGACCTTATCCCCTCTCATGCTCTCTCTCTCTCTCTCTCTCTCTCAGATAAATTTAAAAAATTGAAAAATCTTAAAAAAGAAAGAAAGAAAGAAAGAAAGAAAGAAAGAAAGAAAGAAAAAGAGTTTTTTAACCAGACCCCTAAGGTTTTTATCATAAGGTATTGCTGTTTTCTGGCTGTGTAACAATTTGTCACTTCCAAGGGGAAAAAAGTCATTTATCTTTTTAATGAAGTCATGGTCAGAAGTAGGTAACATGTGACATGAGAGTAGACATCCATCAAAGATAATTGCTGATGGTATTCCATGACTCTCCTCAATATAGTCCAAGAATATTCATGGTACTGCAATACAGGCAGAACGCTACCTACTGAAAAGAAGATAAAAGGTGCCATCAAATATAAAACATGCCAGTTAATTATTTAAGACATAAACCTGCCACCCCTTTCATTATATGTCCAATCCAGAAATGCCCCAGAGTTGTCCTGAGTGCAATTCTTTCACAGGTACAGGTAAGAGTGAGACCCCACACACACCACTGGTGCTCCTTTCTGAACAATAAAGACTAAGACGCCTGTCACTGTTCCTCAGGCTTCCAGGGAAAGTTGTATGAGTCGTGTGCTCTACCCAGGTGCCACACCTGACGTCAGTCCGCAGTAACATCCACAGGAAAACTAGAGGTACAGAAGCAATCACTCAAAAGCTCGGACACACCACTCTTGGTGGCCTATGTCTGGTTCTGGGACCTTACAACATTTTAACATTTTATTAATAATCATAATTTAATCTAACTAACAGGAAACTTTTTCTTTCTTAAAATATTTGGTGAAACAGAAGAACTTCCTTTACTGACAGGAATAAGATCTTGACGTCTATGGTAAATGTATGAAGAAACAGACTACCCAGTCTTCACAGCTACCAGTTCAATGTGCTGTGGGGCTCAGCCGCTGCTGACTTACAGGAATACCACCAGATGATCCAGCACCCTGGAAAATGCCTCGGCCCTATCACACAGCATCCTCAGTGGACTTTATAAAATGCGAAGCAGTACACACAACTCCCCAGGTAAAACTCCTAAAACAGTGTCTCACTGTACTTAGAATAAAAATGAAAAGGTGGCCCTGTATATTTCCCTGGCCTCATCTACTACTTCATACCAGCTACCTTTGCTCCAGCCACTCTAGACTTGTTTCTTCTTCTTCCCATTTCTTGGATATACCACATTCATTTCTGTTTCAAGGTTTTACTATTGCTTTTTGCTTAGTCTAGAAGCCTCTTTCCCCATATCTTCTCCTTTCTGGCTGACCCTACCTAAAATAGCTTTTCTGAACCGTATCACATTACCCTGCTATATTTTCAAGATAGTATTTGTGATAATGAGAAATTACTCTACTCATTTGTTTACTTGTTCCTATTCTTTATTGCCCTCCTGTCCTCAAAAGCACGGGAGCTTTATGAGTCAAAATATTTATGTCTCATTCATCTCTGGAATCCTACCCACCTCCGAGAACATTTTGTAGCACAGGATATATTTTTTGAATGAATGAATGAGTTCAAACCACAGCAGCATACAGTTATGGGGTGACTTAAAATTTCAAATTTATTGCAGCCTCACAGTTACTTAAAGTCATATTTCTAAGTTTCACCAAAAAACTCTCCTTTCCTTTACCTGACAATACAAGACAGAGCTTACTTTACTTCAGACAGGTTAATCTGTTTTATTTTCAAGCCGATGCAGAACCTGTTTTTAATTGAATGTTAGTCTTCAGATTCAAATAAATGGCTCTCATGAAAATATAGAATTATGAAAATGGGAAAATCCAACTGTCCCAATTTTAAGTGGGACACAGGTTCATGAAATCAGTAAATGAGAACTTCAAAAAACACTACTAATAACCACTGATTGTTAATTCTTTAAGAATATGGGAGAAAGCATCAGGAGGCAGAAGGAAGCTATATAAAGTGAAATTTCTTACAGAAAAGGAAAGATAATTACAAATATCAGTTTTGTTAATCATCTCAGTGGCAAGCTTATGCCCTCTGAAAGAAGACTCCAAAGATAACCATGGCAGTGGCGACACCAGGTCCCATCAAGGACACCTGGCTGAAGAAACGCCATAGCCACTGACCCATCAAGGACACCTGGCTGAAGAAACGCTGTAGCCACTGAGCCACAGAGAAGCTCACCGCAGCCACCCAAGCCATGGTGGCTAACGACATCTAAAGATGTCACCACCTCCTCACAACATGCCTTTGTTGTCCAGTTTTCACAGATGCGATTCCATTTGGAGCTCTCCCAACACCAAGTGCTTCAATGGCCCTAAAAATGTGCTAACGATAAGTATTATAACCTCAGAAAATATGAGCCTTTCTTAGCCCCTGCACCCTCTCTGAAGAGGAACCGTGACCACCCAGGGCTCAGTGTGAATTAGAGGGTTTTCTGGCTGAGCTGTGGAAAAGAAAAAGGGGGTGCTATTGTATTTTCCTGTCACCGTGCTTATGAAAAAGCTATTAATATGAAGGGAAGCTTTACATGAGCCTTAGAAAGGAAATCCTCAGAACTATGAAGAAATCATCTCAGCTAAATTGAGTTGACTCATTCGTATATTACACATGTGTAAGAAAAGGATTAAGGGTTGTTCAATCACAACATGTTTCTTACTAGACTTCACTTTAAGGCAGTCATGCTTAGCAATTTCAAACTCATACAGGGTTTTAATGGTTTCATCCTCTTAGTCTCTGACAAAATATTTAAATCCAGGTTAATTTCTGGGGGGACAAAAACGACCTCAAAAACAGAAATCAAGACAGACAAGTACATTGGGAGACAATAGGCAATAGGTAGTGCTAAAAATGATCACACTACACTTTAGAAATTAACCTTTAGCCAAATTCTACCAGTAGACCTATGTATAGGATCTCAGAAAAGCTAGCTAAATGAGGTACAGCATACAAGTGATAACCAGGTAAGAAGTTATCTGGTTATCTTTCTGAGGATCTGCAAGGCATTTGCACATCTACTGTATCCACTGTAGTCTTTGCGCTGCCATTCCACTGAAGCTTGATCATGAAATTGTGAGGTGCTATTGCACTACTGATACCCTGAAAAAAAGTCAGGCCCTTTTAAAATCATTGTACACTTAGCATAGTACTTCTACCAGAGCTAAAGCTAAGAAGTAAAATAATGAGAAAGGTTTTCTTATCCTCACAGCTGATTCCATACTCAAATGCAAATCAGAACTAAGCCACCACATTGGACAAGCACCCATTGCACTTCTAAGTTTTCTTTAAAAACAAAACAAAACAAAAACAGAAAAGGAATGAAAGGAGATAGAAAAACAAATCAATCTAAGGTAAATGGGGAAGGTAACTGGATAATGAAGAAGAAAATCTTCCGTAGCAACAAAATAGAAGAGATTATTTATGTAGATTTACAAGTAGATGAGCTCCAGATGTGGGTTTTTTTTTTTTTAATCTACTTCTTCCCAGGTGCTTTTCTGCTTAATAAATATAACATCCAAGTTGGAATATTGTTGAAGCATTGAATCACCTAAATTTTGGCTATGCTTTTCTGCCGTTAACTATTTTGAGCTATTTCTCAATAAGGCAGCCGCTACTGAAATCATAAGTACATAGGCTTGGCAGAGCCAGAGAGAAAAAGTGCAGTCCACAGATTTGTTTCTTCTGTTTTCCCAAAACAGAATCTCATAAAAAATATGCCCTCAAATTTTGTCACTATGTTGCTGTCAAAGAAATCCTTCTCCTCTTCATAACTCTGAACATTAAACCCATAGTTCTTATGCTACTGGGAAGTTATATGGCTCCAGGAAGTGGAGAGGCACCATTGCAACTGTTCAAATTGTAGCCAGGCAGAATAATCAGTCAATCAGAAACTTCAGTTCCATTCAGATGGAAGTTTTTGGGGCCAACTTGGAAAAGCATACAGAACAAGTTTGACTTTACTGCCAAGATCATTTCCAGGACATTGGCTAATTAATTATAAAAGCTTTTTCAAAACAAATTTGAGCCTGGCAACCTTTTTTTCCTACCCAGAAGAAAAAAAAAGAGAGAGAGAGAGAGAGAAAGATTAAAAAATAAAAGCCTGAGTTTAGTGTGTGTGTGTGTGTGTGTGTGTGTGTTTGCCATAGCTTCATCTTCTTTACACACCTTTTTTCTTCTTTTCACCCTAAATTGATCCAGAAGCTTTTGCATTTGAAGTTACTAAAATAGTAAGTACAGAAACTGAAAAATATTAGTTTGAATTCCTAATTTGCCTTTGATTATAGATGAGATCATAGGTCAGTTCAAACCTTCTCTTCAAACTCTTCAGTGGGAAGAAAAGAATAGACTTTCTTCCTCTTTGTGGGATGAAGAGCTCATTGGATTAGCTGCAGTTACTGTAACAGATACAATATGGATGGACAGTTGCTCTTAAAATGATATATTATGTTTTGTTAAACACATACAGTAGGGACGCCTGGGTGGCTCAGTCAGTTAAATGCAGGACTCTTGGTTTCAGCTCAGGTCATGATCTCAGGGTCCTGGGAGGGAGCCCTTCCCGGGGCTCCATGCTCGGTGTCCAGTATGCTACCCCCTCTCTCTCTGCTCCTCCCTCTGTTCACACTCTCAGTTTTTCTCTCTCTCTTTCAAATAAACAGTCTTTTTTTTTTTTTAATGATATATTCAGCAGCCTTCACTTCCTGGCTTTGAAAACAAAAGGAACAAAACTCCTGATTTAAATCATCCTGGTTTCACTTAATAGGAACCTCAAAGAATATGGGATGTTCATGAGAGTCATCAAAGATTCTGGTTTCCAGTTCCATAATCACACAGGTTTTTACAGCTAAATCAACACCCCCAAACCATTATGTTTCAACATATTTCATCTAACACTGGAATCAAAAGCTTATGTAATATGCATCTTAAGCCATCAAATTTCCTCTGCATAGGCCCAGATCTGAAGACACTCAAGAAGGTAAGAAATTTCTCTTAGCCAGCATTTACCAGCTGCTTATTGGCAAATTCCTGGCAAGAGTACTGTCAGTAATAAAAGAAGCTTTAAAAAAAAAAAAAAAAAAAAGTCTTGTCAACCAGATATTCCTAACTCTGCCTTATCCTGTATCAAGTCACTGCCTTATTCAGTATCAAGACCCCTGGTAAACCACAGAAACAGAACCTTACTAGTCAATACTGAAGGAAGCCAAAATGGGCCAAATAGTTTTGAGGGCAACTCGAAACGAGTCCTAGTTTACTGAGTTTTCTCTTTGCTGGTACAGCTATGCAGCTTCCAATGCATCCAATATTTAAGTGATTCCCTCCTGCTTATTTCAAGGGGAAGGCAAATATAAGGAGGGGAGCTAGCCATATTAGTATATGAACGGGGAGCAGATCTAGGATTCCAGAATCAGTCTCAATGTAATAGGGAAGTAACTAAGCCTGACCAAAGCAGAGAGTTCCTCTGAGGAACACAAATTAAGACAAGAAGGACAATGCTCAATTTCAGAGAATCTTGAAAGTCAGGTAGGGAAATCTGAACTTGACTTGATAGGAAGGCATTATAAACTTTTATCCAGGAAAGAAATATGAGGACAATCACATGAAAAGCATATTATTGAGATAGGAGAAAACAGAAAGAAGGGGTTAGTTCCAAAGCTTTTTTAGCAATCCAGTCTGAGATGATGAAGGCCTGAATAGGGTGCTGCTGGTGAAGGGAAGGAAGAAGGAATCCAAAAACCACTTCACAAGAAAGCATAAATTCACCTTCCTGTAACTTTTAGAGTCAGCAAGGCCTCTAAACCTCTGTCTCTACTCTAAGAGCCATCCAGGAAAGAGGCACATCATCATAAGTCTCCATTGCCTTTGAATATATAATTCAGATTTCTTTAGTCAGGTGGAATTTTCACCCAAAGTAACTCGTTTTGCTTTTTAATGTAAAGTACAAAATTATACCTACTCACCATTTTCTATATCCAGTTGCCAACCCAACTGGGAAAAATAGCCCAAATTCTATCACACTCTTTTTAAAAGACAGTAAACCTAGGGGCACCTGGGTGACTCAGTCAGTTAAGTGTCCGCCTTGGGCTCAGATCATGAATCCAGCCCCCTGGGATCAAGTCCTGCATCAGGCTCCCCACTCAGTGGGGAGCCTGCTTCTCCTTCCTCCTGCTCTTGCATGTTCTCTCTCTCTTTCTCCTCCTCAAATAAATACATAAAATCTTTTTTTTTAAAAGGAGTAAGTAAATCAAGGTTCAAAACCTAATTGCCCTTCATGTCAAACAGGCGACTTTGTTTTAACAAAAAAACTTATGCTGCTAGCAAGACTACCATTACCTTTGCCTGACATATGCCCCAAAAGTTAACCATTGCCAGCACTTCTTAGACCTTTATACTTTACCAATGCACTTTTTCCTAAATTATCTCTTTTAATCCTCACAATAACCCTGTGGCAGGGATTATTATTACTATTTTGAAAACTGAGATAACTCTGGCTCCAAGACTTAAGTTGTCCGAGAGACTATGTCTGTAAGGATTGGAGTCAAGACTAAGTCTTACCTTTGAACTTCACATCCCCTGACATAGTGCTTTCCCTTCCCTCACAGACCACACGACGACAACAACAAACCCATCCACATGTATCAGTCCCTTTTAAGTTATTTCATTTCTAATCTTATTCTAGCATCTTCTGGAACATATTTAGTCTTCAGTTTCAAAGAAGTAGGACTTCTTTGCTTACCTGGTCCTTCTCCGGTTTATCAGAAATGTCATTCAGACTGGAGGAAGTCAGATTCCTATGGGTCATGGCTGGGCTACCTGAAAAAAACAAAAGCAAACCCTAATTAAAGACTTGTTTTCAAAAACACAAGACTTTGGTTGTACACTTCATAAACACTTGTAGATGATGATGAGAATGACAATGATGCTTTAGCTCCACTGGGACCTCCTGAAGAGTTTTCCAGATCACAAGTTGGAGCACATAGATGGTTAAGTTAGAAGTATGTAAAAATCACAAATACCAAGTTTAAGTCTTATTGCCTGGGTCAAGTTCAAGATGAGTTAAACTTTGGAAGAAACATCTAAAACAATACGCATAAAAATAAATTTACTCCTCATTTGGCTTACTTTTTTGTTGTTGTTGTTTCTGCCCTTCATACACATCTTAATCTACCTAGTATCCTTTCGTTTTCCTACCTCCTACAGAGATGGCCTTTTTTTTCTTTCTTCATGTCAACAGTGATGGCTCCAGATTACAAGCCTGGACCTCCTCTCCTCAGGCCTCTGCAGTCTCTCCAAGGTTATCACTCCCTCTGATCAACCCCAAAACCCATCTGTGTTCCCTTTCCCAGCTGACACTTTAATCAAGAAGATATCTCCTTGATGGGCATCCAATCCAGAATCCCCATTCTCTGCCTCAAGGTTGTGCAACCACAGGCCCCTTACTTCTTGCATTCCCATTCGCCAGACTTATATAAGCACATCCCTACTTCCCCCTCACCATGCCAATCTTCTTCTTCACATTAAGGAATGGATTTCATTAGGAATACTTCATTGGAACCAAGCTCCCTGGTGATACAGTGGCTGTGGGTCAAGTCTACTGACATTCCAGCCAATGACTGTCGATACCATTATACAAGAAAAGAGAGGAGGGACATCTAGAAGAGTGATGACCCATCTTCAAGTAGACTATGTTAAGCAAAAGAAAAACATTCTGTTCATTTTGCAGTTGGACCTGCAGCTGGACTTGAAATGTCTAAGCTCACTGAGCAAAAGAGTAACTTTTCAAAGCCAGGGTGTTTGACCCAACCCCGGCAGGGTGCTGAGTAATGCATTCATCATTAATCCTCAATGATCTGACTCAGGCTGGCCTTCACACCAAAAGGACAAGGGTTGAAAAACAAGCACCAAAGTTTGAACATAGCTTCACATTTGCTTCCAAATTATTTTTTAGATTATAGACTTTAACTCTTTCAGATAAAAACATCAACACATAATTTTACCGCTGAAATCTACTCCTAATAATTTAATCTATAAGTAAAAGCAGATCTTTAAAGAATTTAATTGTCTTTAACTACTAAATCAGAAAAATCATAATTTTCTTGAGCTGGCAAGACAAGGTATTTTCCACTCTGCTGCATTTCATTGAGTAAGCATGGCCTAGATCTCTTAAACCCTTTACCTGGTGGGACATTTTATTCTAGGAAAATCTGAGCACAGGGCATTTTTCAAAGGAAAGTTACATCTGAAAAAATGCTTTATGAGCAAAATTAAAAGAACCTTTTTGAAGGCGACATTTTTTCTTTGAACTACACACCAGGTTTCCAGCGTGCACTCAAAACAAAAGACACCAGGTACAAACATGAATGCTCCCAAACAATGCTGGGCTTGAAAGTAATGGGAAATGATGAGTAGCTCTAATTTTGTACCTCACATTAGAAGTAAAAGCAGTTATTTGGACTAGCTGGATGAAAACTCTACCTGAATAACTGAGGAAATCTGAACCATATATTCCTAAAGCAATGACGCCTTCACAATCCTAATAATAAATTAAAAGCAGTTTATGAAAATTAATAGATAAGACTGATTTCTAATTACCAAATCAATTGATGTAAGTGGCAAAACTGAAATAATCTGAAAGAAGTTTCATTAACTAATTTAAATTTTGTGGGAAACATCCTAAGTTCATTCATTTTCTTTGGAAACTATAAACACTGCAAAGGTTCATTTTAACCAAAGCACTGTCCTACTGCTGCAAAATCTAAATAGGTAGAAGTCAAATGAATAAAGCTTTTATTACTATGGTAATCTTGACTGATATCACAACTTTTCCAAGAAACCTCATTTACTGCCTCACCATTTCTCCCAGGATAGTAGGGATGTATTTGTACTAGACGGGGAGTCCAAAGAAGGCACAGGTCCAAGGAACATGGAGGAACTAGATGCGGGAAAGTAGGCCAATGTTAAGAAATAACCAAATCTCAACCACAGGAAAAAGTTTGGAAGGAATTCAAACACTTGGAAGCTCAAGAAAGCTGCTCATCCTGCTCAAGAAAGTCTGGATAAACCAGGAAATCAAAGAAGAACTTAAAGAATTCATGGAAACCAACGAGAATGAAGACACATTTGTCCAAAACCTATGGAATATGGAAAAGGCTGTCCTGAGGAGGAAATAATGGCCATCCAAGCCTCACTCAAAAAAACTGAAAAATCCCAAATACACCAACTCTCTTTACACCTCAAAGAAACAGAAATAAAAAACAAATTAAGCCAACCCCACACACAAGAAGGGAAATAATCAAGATTAGAGCAGAGATCAATGAGTTAGAAACTAGAGATATAGTAGAACACATCAATGAAACGAGAAGCTGGTTCTTTGAAAGAATCAGTAGGATTGATAAACCACTGGCTAGACTAATCCAAAAGAAGAGAGAGAGGACCCAAATTAATAAAATTATAAATGAAAGGGGACAGATCACTACTAACATCAAGGAAATAGAAACAATCATCAGAAATTATTATCAACAGTCATATGCCAATAAATTAAGCAACCTAGAAGAAATGGATGCATTCCTGGAAACCTATAAACTTCCAAGACTGAAACAGGAAGAAACTGACAACCTGAATAGACCAATATCTAGTCACGAGATTGAAGCGGTGATCAAAAAGCTCCCAAAAAAACAAGAGTCCAGCGCGCCTGGGTGGCTCAGTGGGTTAAGCCGCTGCCTTCGGCTCAGGTCATGATCTCAGGGTCGTGGGATCGAGTCCCGCATCAGGCTCTCTGCTCAGCAGGGAGCCTGCTTCCTCCTCTCTCTCTCTCTGCCTGTCTCTCTGCCTACTTGTGATCTCTGTCAAATAAATAAATAAAATCTTTTAAAAACAAAAAACAAGAGTCCAGGACCTGATGGATTCCCTGGAAAATTCTACCAAACATTCAAAGAAGAATAATACCTATTCTCCTGAAGCTGTTTCATAAAATAGAAATAGAAGGAAAGCTTCTAGACTCTTTCTATGAGGCCAGCATTACCTTGATCCCCCAGCCAGGCAAAGATCCCATCAGAAAGGAGAATTTCTGACCAATATCCCTGATGAATATGGATGCTAAGATTCTCCACAAGATCCTAGCTAATAGGATCCAACAGTACATTAAAAAAATTACCCACTAGGTGATATTTATCTCTGGGATGGTTCAACATTCGCAAATCAACCAACACAATAAAACAAATCAATAAGAGAAAAAAGGAGAACCACATGGTCCTCTCAATTGATGCAGAAAAAGTATTTGACAAAATACAGCATCCTTTCCTGATTAAAACTCTTCGAAGCATAGGGATAGAGGGAACATTCCCCAACTTCATAAAATCTATCTGTGAAAACCTACAATAAATATCATTCACAATGAGGAAAAGCTGACAGCATTCCCACTGAGATCAGGAACACAATAAGGATGCCCACTCTCAACACTGTTGTTCAACATAGTACTAGAAGTCCTAGCAACAGCAATCAGACAATGAAAAGAAATAAAATGTATTCAAATTGGCAAAGAAGAAGTCAAACTCTCTCTCTTCACAGATGACATGATATTTTACATGGAAAATCCAAAAGACTCCACCCCTGAATTACTAGAAGTCATACAGAAATTCAGTAATGTGGCAGGATACAAAATCAATGCACAGAAATCAGTTGCTTTCTTATACACTAATAATGAAAATATAGAAAGGGAAATTAGAGAATCAATTCCACTTACTTATAGCACCAAGAACCATAAGATACCTGGGAATAAACCTAACCAAAGAGGTAAAGGATCTGTACTCGAGGAACTATAGAACACTCATGAAAGAAACTGAAGAAGACACAAAAAGATGGAAAAATATTCCGTGCTCATGGACCAGAAGAATAAATATTGTTGGGGCACCTGGGTGGCTCAGTCATCAAGTGTCTACCTTTGGCTCAGGTCATGACCCCAGGTTCCTTGGATACAGCCCCGCATCAGGCTCCCTGCTTGGTGGGAAGCCTGCCTCTCCCTCTCCCTCTCCCACTCCCTCTGCTTGTGTTCCCTCTCTCACTGTGTCTCTCGCTATCAAATAAATAAATAAAATCTTAAAAAAAAAAGAATAAACATTGCTAAAATGTCTATACTTCTCAGAGCAATCTACACTTTCAGTGCCATCCTGATCAAAATTCCACCAGCATTTTTCAAAGTGCTGGAACAAACAAACCTGAAATTTGTATGGAACCATAAAAGATCCCAAATCACTAAGGAAATGTTGAAAAAGAAAAACAAAACTGAGGACATCGGTGCCTGGTTTCAAGCTTTACTACAAAGCTGTGATCACCAAGACAGCATGATCACCAAGACTAGCACAAAAACAGATACATAGACCAATGGAACAGAATAGAGAGCCCAGATATGGACCCTCAAGTCTATGGTCAAATAACCTTTGACAAAGCAGGAAAAAATATCCAGTGGAAAAAAGTCTCTTCAATAAATGGTGCTGGGGAAATTGGACAGCTATGTATAGAAGAATGAAACTCGACCATTCTCTTACACCACACACAAAGACAAACTCAAAACGGATGAAAGACCTCAATGTGAGGCAGGAATCTATCGAAATCCTAGAGGAGAATATAGGTAGTTGCCACAGCAACTTCTTTCAAAGTATGTCTCCAAAGGCAAAGGAAACAAAAGCAAAAATGAACTTTTGGGACTTCATCAAGATCAAAAGCTTCTGCACAGCAAAGGAAACAGTCAACAAAACAAAGAGGCAACCCACGGAATGGGAGAAGATATTTGCAAATGACACTACAGACAAAGGGCTGATATCCAAGATCTATAAAGAACTGCTCAAACTCATCACCTAAAAAACAGATAATCATGTCAAAAAATGGGCAGAAAACATGAACATACACTTCTCCAAAGAAGACATACAAATGGCTAACAGACACATAAAAAAATGTTTATCATCATTAGCCATCACGCAAATTTATATCAAAACCACACTGAGATACCACCTTACACCAGTTAGAATGGCCAAAATTAATAGGACAGGAAACAACAAACGTTGGAGAGGATATGGAGAAAGGGGAACCTTCTTACACTGTTGGTGGGAATGCAAGTTGGTGCAGCCACTTTGGAAAACACAGTTGTGATTCCTCAAAATATTAAAAATAGAGCTACCCTATGACCCTGCAATTTCACTACTGGGAATTTACTTCAAAGATATAGACATAGTGAAAAGAAGGGCCATCTGTACCCTAATGTTCATAGCAGCAATGTCCACAATTGCCAGACTGTGGAAAGAGCCAAGATGCCCTTCAACAGACAAATGGATAAAGAAGATATGGTCCATATATACAATGGAATATTACTCAGCCATCAGAAAGGATGAATACCCAACTTTTGTATCAACATGGATGGGACTGGAGGAGATTATGCAGAGTGAAATAAGTCAAGCAGAGAAAGCCAATTATCATATGGCTTTGCTTACTTGTGGAGCATAAGGAATAACATGGAGGACACGAGGAGAAAGAAAGAAAAAGTGAATTGGGGCAAATCAAAGGAGAAGATGAACCATGAGAGACAAAGGACTCTGAGAAACAAACTGAGGGTTCTGGAGGAGAGGGGGTGATCCTGTTGGTGGGTATTAAGGAGGGCACATACTGCATGGAGCACTGGGGGTGGTGCATAAAAAATGAATCTTGGAACACTGAAAAAATATTAAAAAAAAAAAAAGAAGCAACCAAATCTATTGTCCCTCCCACCATTATCTGATTTTTGTTAATAAAGGTAATGTTAACAGCTTCATTAATGTTTAACTTTGTAATAGCAGAAGAAACCAGAAGTCAACACTTCTAGGTAAACCATAAGCAAGATGATGAACATGCTTCAGTGTTTTCCCGCTTAGCAAACCTGAGCCTACCCCTGAGCCCAAACACCTTAAACCAAAAAGAAATGCTTCCCAGTGCAGTGGTCCCCAAAGTGTGGTGCCCAGACCGACAACATTGCATCACCCAAGCCATTATTAGAAATGCAACTCCTTGAGACTTGCCCTAGACCAACTGCAGTGGTCTCCCTTATCTGCTGTTTTAGTTACCCAAAGTGAACTGTGGTCCAGAAGCAGGTGTTCTTCCTTCTGACAAATCATCAGAAGGTCAGTAATAGCCTAAGGGTACATTAGAAGGCTTACTTCATTCACTTCACTTCATCTCATCATGTAGGCATTTTATCATCTCCTATCATAAGAAGGGTGAATACAGCCCAATAAGATATTTTGAGAGAAAGAGACCACATTCACATAACTTTTATGAGAGTACATTGTTATAATTATATTTTTTTTATTGCTGAAAGTCTCTTACTGTGCCCAATTCATAAATTAAACTTTATCATAAGTACGTGTGTGTAGGAAAAACATAGTATATATAGGACTCAGGTATCCACTGGCAATCTTGGAACATATGTCCCAAGGATAGGGGAAATGGCAGTATAATCCAAACTCTGGGTTTGGGGCTCAGTAATGAGGTTTAAACAAACCTTTCAAGTAAATTTGAAGCATGCTAAAGTTTGAGTACCACTGCTCTAAATAAACCAATTATCTTAAGAGGAGAGTGGGTCTCAGTCAGAATCTGATTTAAAAAAGAAACATATTTAATAACTGAAGTAGGCAGGGGGGTAGTTCTGATAACCTTGCCCTCCTCCAAGCCACTACTCCAAACTACCATATCTCAAGACACCATTCAGTTAGCAACCTCATCACATAAGCACACAGAACATGTCTCACTTGGCTTTACCTTTAAATGTTCTTTCCTACACAATCAAATAAATAAATAATGTTGGAAACTCATTATTTAATCAGCCTTTTCCAGAAACATATCACCCAAATCAAAGAAGACAAAGGCAAGAGCCAAAAGAGATTATAAACCCGATCATACCCTGAATCAGAAATGTGTGCATGGCATTTGAGCAAACCCAGGAAGCTGTTACGCAACTGATCCCTAACAACGTTCTATTGTAGCTATTTTGCACCTGACATTCAATAAGACACATTATCAGGATAAATCAGTGCTTCCTACTTACAGTTTGGGCCTATAAAGCAAACCCCATTATACTACAATCCTGAATGAGTGGGGCTAGTAAGAGAAAAGTTCAGCTTGTACCAAAAGGATGAAATGCAAGAGTAGCATAAAGTATGCTACTTCTTACAACAGCCAGGGGTTCATTCAACTCGAAGCTACCACTAGTCAGCCCTTCCCATCAAAATCCAGGGCATACAAACGTCATAGAACTGCTCTCTGTCCAAAGAAACTTTTTCTTTTTTTTTTTTTTAAACGTTTGATTTCTACAAAAGAAGAAGAATCAGCCTCAGGTGCATAATCATAATTAATTTCCATATCACAGTTTTCTGACCACAAGAAACAGAAAGCTTTGGAGAATCACATCTTAGGCAGTTTCACAAAATCAAAAACAATTTCATTTTCAAAGTACACACTTGGCAGGTACATACTGTCTTCTATAAAAATTAATTGCATTTCTTTACTGAGTTTGAAAATCATTGTTATTCTTTAGCACTCATGTAGCAATTCATAAAGTCCTTTACAATTCTATCTATTAGATACAATACAAAGCAGTGAGGGGGAACTACAGCAGAGGAGGAGGATATTTAGATGTGTATGCATTAGATAAAGCTGTAAATATGTATGTAACACAATTAACACATAACACCCCTCACCTCATACCTTTACAATGAAGCAACAGAAAACCTAAGAACAAGCTAAAACAAAGATCACCTTGGATACGAAATAAACTCGACATTTTGTTCTTAATAATATTTAAATATTTTTAGCATGAAAAATACGTATAACAGACATAAGGGAACCTGGGTGTCTGTGTCAGAAAATTCAGAAGTATGGGTCTGATTTACACTGCTTGAGACCATCAAACTAATAATAAAATGTAGTTTGAGAAGAATGAAGGCTAATGTGTCTGTACCCAGTGACTCACAGATACTCTTTCACCACCACCATCCCCCCAACAAGGTCACACAGCAAGTGGTAAAACTATAATTTAAATCTGGATTTCTTAATACCAAACAAACTGCCTCTGGGAAAAAACTGGCCTCTCTATGTTATTTCCATAAGTAAACACACAAACCTCACCATTTCTAATAAGGAGAAAATTTAATATACAACCACAAAGAATATATTCAATTTCCATGCCAATTATGTGCAATATAATATCATTAAGAATACTCAAGGCAGAAACACTCTTGGTTTTCAATTTAGCTATTCCCAGAAATAAAGTATACAATTTCTTTACTTTTTCATTTTCATTAAAATAAAGGTGGGGGGGTGATTGAACTCAGCAAGTCTGTCTGCCACTATGATTCAATAGTAGCCCAAAACCACAGCTGTGAAAAGGAGAAAGGGTGCTAAAAACAATAGCAATGTAATTATAAAAGCAAAATGCCACATGCTTCTCAATGCCCTACCTCATAATCATAGCTAAGTATTAGTAAAATTCCAAAATGTACATACAGTCAACTCTCCATATTTCCATTTTGGTTTTCTGCCATATTTCAAGTTACTCCAACTACAATTTCTTCCTATTTCAACCACTAAAAATAGGAATATAAGGGGACAAGGAGCATAAATCAACTGGCAATGACTTGGAGAAAGTCTAGAAAGAATGGCTAAACGAGAAGCTTGGATTTTTGTCAGATCAGATTCCTAATCTTTTCTTTTTTTTTTTTTTTTAGATTTTATTTATTTATTTATTTATTTTGAGAGAAAACCCGAACAAGCATGTAAGTGGGGGAGGGGCACGGAGAGACTCTCAGACTCTGCCTGGGCACAGGAGGCTGATACAGGCTCCATCTCCTGACCCTGAGATCATGGCTTGAGCTAAGATCAAGATTCAGATGCTCGACTGACTGAGCCACCCAGGTGCCCCAGTTTCCTAGTCCACGGCAACAAAATATCAAGAGCTGCCCCCACTACAAATAATAATAACAGAAACTGTCATTAAGACCTCCAATCCATTCTCACACACACACACATCCAGGATAAAACACAGAAATATTTAAATTGTAAATATTAGTGGTAAAAATCTTATCAGAAGGAGCTCTTTGAAAAAATTTCATAACTAAGAGAAAATCAGTTTGGATGTTTTTGGTTGTTTCATTTTTAATTGCCTTTTTTAGAAAATTGTTGTCTGTTCATGCTTTAATATAATACAAACTCCAAGAGCCCAGAGTCAAAGCCCTAGGTTTGTCTTATTCACATTTTGAGCCTCAGAGCTTGGCACTAAGTGGCACTTAATAAATACTTGTGAATGAATGGATAATAGCAACTGGGTATCATTTTACTTCCATTTGGAGTTACTACTATAAACATTACTGTTCAAAGTCCATTTCCTATGAAGGGAGATGCTGTGTGCACACTCCAAGAGCCTTCAGACCTGGAAAGCCTTAGAGTAAATACGGAAGAAGTCTGTAGCTGGCCCAGAACTAACGGAGTAGAAAATCTCTGCCAGACTGGCGTATGAGCTGTCAGTCAGCAGCGGGAAGAGATGTGAGAAGCAATAAAGGGGGAAAAAAGAGAAAGCCCCTGTGAAGGAAAGATTAGGAGGTGAAAATGAGAAGAGAAATAAGGGGGGTATCCAGACCTCAGTGAAAGGAAAGAGTAGAGAAAAGTTTGGGGGAGTTGAAATAACTCAAAGAATGTGGTTGGCTTGAAAAGTGGAACAAATTTAGAGAAAGGAGGAAGACATCAAAAGATCCAGATAACTAACAAAGTATGTGACCAAAGTGTCAGCCAAAAGCTGAAGTCACCCCTAATGTATGGGACAAGGGTAATACAGATGTCTTATGGAGAGACCAGAGGTGTACAAAAGCCAAACCACAGTACCGCAAACACCTACACCAATAAACCCACACAAATTCTATTCCCACCTTTAAAAGATCGTTCCCTACCCTTTTGAGACCTCTCCTGTCCACCCGCCCCTTGAAAATCTATCCTACCTCAACCTCTTGATCCTATTCCATTTCTGAATTTTCCGACTACTCTGTGGCCTCTTCCCAAAACTCAAAGTTGGGTCTTGGGCAGCTCAACACCAAATAATTACGAATGACCTGAGCTCAGGGAGGCACCTTTGCTACAAGGATTAAGCAAGGGAACCTATGCACAAATGTCCTGCACAGATGTTCAATAGGGGTTTGTTTTCTTTCTCTTTGGCCTACAATCTTATGCATAAATCCTCTCTGACATCAAGATCCTTGGCAAACCATGAAGTACAATTGGCATGTCAGAATCCCTCCATTTGCAATCTTCCAGCCTAAGGAGATGAGTTCAGAGAACTGAGAGGCAGTAGCTGGGGGTTGGAATCATCTGAGCCCACTCAAGAAATGAGGACTGAGGCCTAACAGGAGCTGCTATTCATCCAATACAGGGTATGTGGTAACTTCAGGCAAACCAAAGCTACTAGCTTCTAGTAAAAGTAGAAGGTGCCTCCCTGAGCTCAGGTCATTCGTAATTATTTACTTGAGAAAACTATGCAATAGGTACCTCGCTTACTTATGCGTGTTATATCATGGGGATAGAAGGTTCTTTAGGTAAATTCTAATGTGTTCTGTGGAGATTCTGATCTTAGTTCATTCTAGCACCAGTCATGCTGAATTGAGGGCAATATACTCTTTTCTGTATTTACCACTGAAGTGGTATGGAGGGAAAAAAGAAAGCAGTAAAATATATGAAGACTCAAAAACAACAAAAAAGATGCAGAGACTCTAAGAATGCTTCGTTTGGTCTACTTACACTATTTAAAGAGCGTTCAAATCAGTGGACAAAGGTGCTTCCTAAAAAACCCATTTTTTGCTGAACCAAAATGAAGGAAGAAAGCAGCAGAGAATGAGAAACTTGTATCAATAATAACCTGAATCTGTGTCAAAACTTTAGCTTCAGAAACTTCTCTAGTACAATGCTACTGGAATTTTCTCACAGTTGCACATTACCTCTAGAACACGGATATGATAGAGAGGGTAGAAACAGTCACTTTAAAGGCCCCCCTGGCTAGAGAATCTGGAAGACTGGGTATAATCACTATGGTTCCTAGTATCACAGAGCTAAAGGATTGGCTGGAGATCATCTGAACAACTCTATCAAGCGGTTTTTCTCCTATAACACCAGACATGGCCAATCTCCGAATACCTGTTTATATACTTTGGACGACAAGAAACTTGCCACTTAATGAAGCAATCCGTTTCATTATCATGAAGTTCATCTTTTTTTTTTTTTTAAAGATTTTATTTATTTATTTGGCAGAGAGAGAGAGAGCACAGGCAGAGGGAGAGGGAGAAGCAGACTCCCACTGAGCAGGGAGCCCTATGTGGGACTTTATCCCAGGATCCTGGGATTGTGACCTGAGCCAAAGGCAGGTACTTAACCGAATGAACCACCCAAGCACCCTAGAGGTCATGGCAAACCACCTCAGTTTTCCAGATAAGTAACAGCATCTAGATGAAGCAAGAAATAGTATGTGCCAGCGCTCCTGGCTGGCTCAGTCAGTAGAATGTGTGACCCTTGACCTGGGGGTCATGAGTTCAAGGTCCATGCTGTGCATAGAGCTTTTTTTTTTTTTTTTAAGTAAAATGAAAAAAAGAAAAGAAATCGTATGTGCCAACTAAAGCACACACATGATCAGAAAGAGCCAGCTTTCATTTACATGCACATAACTTCTTAGAAATAATGTACATCATCATATGTTTCCAGGCTTAACTAGACATCTTCGTAAGTAGAGGCCCTTGAGTTTCTTTTCATATTCTCCAGCACTGGAGAACTGGTTCCTGCAGCCCTCATTCCCTCCCCAAACTGGCAAACAAAAGTCCCTAGCTGGGAAAACCCTGCCTCCTCACATAAGAGAGATGGGACTAAAACTTGCCAACAGGGCTTTACCAGCCTGAACTTGCACCAGGTCATTAATCTTTTGGAAAATCATTGAAATTCATGAATCACTGAATCATAAAAATAAAAACTACATTCAAATCTCTAGCTCAAACATCAGAGTGTCAACTGAGTACCTTCCTTCCTAAAATGTTTGCCTATAGGGCCTGTTCTCTGAAGAACCAAAGGAAGTCTGCTTGTCCCTACAGATTCATGCTAAACCAGCCCACATAAACCAATTAAGCTGCCCTTTCTCTGATTCCTCTAATCAACATCCTATGGCTGAGTCATACCTCCCCCACTGTATGCTCACCTCCTAGATAGTCTCCACGTGCTCATGTTCCCCCTTCAGAGGAGACCCACCCTCTCTAGAAGCACCCAACAGTGCTCAGGAGAACCAGCTTATCACAACCTCATCCTCCCCTTGGTACACAGGCCTGACTAGTAGGTGTCCAAAGGAAGGGATGGTATCTGTCTTGTTCACTGCGTTTTCACCACACCTAGCTTAGCACTGGCAACAGAGTGGTACTTAAAAATATTTAAGTGAACGAACTGACCATTTGAATGAATTAATGTAACAACACTCCAAAACTCTATCACTGTAACCAGATATAATAAAATTATCACCACCAAAAGGAAAGGGATTCTCCCAATCCAAGGTGATAATCACCATTCTTACTGAAGACAACAGTCACAACTATCACTGACATTATTACAAATAATAATAGTCTACACAGCCTAAGCCTCTAGCTGCTTAAGGCTCTAGGCTCTTCCCTAGAAACATAGATAAAAATCATTCAAAGATGCCCTTTGCAAACTGGGGAGATGAGTCAACGCTGGCACCTACAGCAATTCCTAAAATCCACACTCCAGCTTAAGTGTGTGCTAGAAGAATCCATTTTTTTTTAGAAGAATCAATTTTTTAAAAACTAAAACTTTTTAAAAGTAAAACTATGGGGAAAACTTGGCATTATAATTGAATTTTTCCTGTCTTCCTCCTCAAAAAGGATGCTGACATTAGTCCCTCCACTACATTCACCTAACAAGCCTGTTCCTTGATTTGTAACCATGGTTACTACTTGCAGAACCCATCAGCGGCTGGCTCTTCCTGAGGGCAAAGCTGATCACGGCCCGTAATAGTGTATGTGCTCCAGCTGCTTCCTGCGGTTGCTAAGAATGGGCTTTAGAAAACAGAACCATCCCCGAAAATTACATTTCTGAATGCTGATTTGTAGCCTCTCATTGAAAAACACTGGGGATTTCATCTTCTGACCTGAAACAACAAAACTCTGAGTCAGCAGTGTCCACACCTCTAGTCAACAGACAAGGGCACTTATCTGTTGCTGAAAGCAGGGAGACCTGAGCCCAGGGAGAATGAGAAGCAGAGAGAGAAATAAAAAGTAACTGTACCATCGGACATCTACACATCTGAGTTCAAACCCTGGTCTTCTCCTTCCTGGGAGATAAGTGCTCCCCCTGCCAGAGAGGCAAGGTTACGGTAAAAGAACTGACCTCAAGTTCTCGTGGCTTAAAACAACAGGGCTTTACTTCTCACCCAGGGGAACGCCCCTTGTGGACCAGCTGGGGGCTTGACTCTGCACCTCTGTCCGGAGGTCAGGACCTAGACACGGAACAGCCACTCTCTGAAATGCTGCTAGTTTGAAGGAAAAATGAAACAAGTGGAGCGTGTATGGGCTCTTCAAACTCTCCCCACGAACGACACCCACCACTTCTGCTCATGTTTCACTGGCCAAGGCCAAGGCCTGTGGTCACACCTGTCATCAAGTGGGTGAGGAAGTGTCCTCGTGTGTCCCAAAGGAGAGCTGCTACATTTGTGAATAGCCCTAATGACCACCATAAGCACTTAAGCTCACTGAGCCTCAGTGTCTCCATTTGCAACAAAGGGTCAGTGAAGCTTGTTCACAGAATGCTTCGTGGGGATGTTTAAATGAGACGGCACCAGGTTGGATAAATGATAGCTCACAGTAGTCATAACTGCTTTGTGGAGGGGGGCAGGTTATGTCAACCATGGATAGAATGATCCAGTCAGCAGGAAATGGAGGTCCTGGCCAAGGAATGCAGTCCTCAAATTCTACCACTAACAGCAGCCATGGAAAAGCAGCAGAGCTTCCCCCATGCTATTGAGGCAGTTAGTTCTGATGTGAAGACCATAATCTGACAAACTCAGAAAAACCATTCCTGCTCTCAGTTTCCATATTCTTTTTAGTCCTTTCTCTTATTTTCAGGTTAAGTGTTCATTTAATCAACAAATACTTGTGAAGTGTTTGTGTGCTAGGCACTATTATGTCCTGAGTGATGAATGAATCACAGTTTTCTACAAAAGAACCCTAATCAATCCAGGAGGAATAACAATTCATGACCCCATGAACAGCTCCTTACACCATTACCATCTCTCACTATTAAAAGAGAGAGAGAGAGAGAGAGAGAGAGAGAGAAGCCAAGTCCTATAAATAAGAAAACATAGATAAATTTGAAAAGTTTATCATCATTCCTTTCAAGAATACCCACTAGTGAAACGACAGAACTGTCCACTGATCAGGAAACATGTCTCAGGCAAAGGGATGCTACACCATCTAGTTAAGCAGATGTTACATATTCTATTTCCGCTCATTTATTTCGGATCATCCTAAAGATGGTGAGAGCTTCTCTTTCACATCAGCCTAATGAGAACATACCAATCCAGTCAAGACAAAGGAGATACAAGTATAACTGACAGTGAATGGTTAACCACAAATACACCCCTGGCAAGAGACAGGTAGATGAATTAGTCCAGTTTAAAATGTACTGAACAGGGGCACCTGGGTGGCTCAGTGGGTTAAGCCTCTGCATTTGGCTCAGGTCATGATCCCAGGGTCCTGGGATTGAGTCCCCCATCAGGCTCTCTGCTCAGCAGGGAGCCTGCTTCCCCCCACCACCGCTTTGTCTGCCTCTCTGCCTACTTGTGATCTCTGTCTGTCAAATAAACAAATAAAATCTTTTATAAATAAATAAATAAAATGTACTGAACATCTATTAAGGGTGATATCGTGCTTGGCAATGGGGATTCAAAGACAAAGTTGGTTCAGGCTCTTAGAGCAATTTGCCAATCATCCAGGACACATACTTGTACCATGGTTTGATGACAAAGCAATGGCAAGGGGGGGCACTTTGATGGGATGGAGAGAAAAGGAGGAAAGAGGAATATGATTTTTTTAAAAAAGTCTATTGAGAAAAGCAAGAGTTTCAAAGGTAGACTGAATTTAGCCACATCAATTGACAATAGTTGGAACAGCGTGAATAAAGGATAAAGAGATTGAAATACATGGAACCTAAGAATATGAGAACCCAAATATTACTGGAGCTTGTAGCACAAGAGTGGAGAAGCCAAGGGGTGATTAGAGACTTAAGCAGAGAGAAAGTCGAGGGGCATCTCATAGGTTAAAGAACTTGCACTTGATCTTCTAAATATTAATCAGGCTAGGGAGCTGACGCTTGAGTATATAAAGGATAGAGAGCGGTCACTAAAGGTGTTTGAGCAAAGGGAGTGATATGTTTGCCTTTGTGACATAGAGAGGCAATAATGAAGGGTAGATTTAAAGACCGTATGAAAAAAGACTGGGAAGACAGGAAGATATTGCAACAGTCCACACAGGAGATGGTGAGGATCTGAAGTGAGGCAGTTGCAATGGAGAGTCACAGAGGGCAGGTACGAATAAGAAGGAAAACAGCCAAAGGGTACAGATGGGGAACAAAGAGGAGTCCGAAGATGACGGGGGTTTTGGCCTGACAAGTCGTGGGTGAGGAGCTACTGAGGGGGAGAATGCCTTAAGAGGAGTAGAATCGGTATCTGAATTACGAGAACAACTATAAACACCATAAACATTCAGTTTACCACAGAAAGAAAAGAAAATCTTTCTGAAGATTCTGCCAGCAATTTTCATCAAAGTAAAATTCTATTGTTTGCTGCCAAGAAGAAATTTCATTATTAACTTTGAAATTGATATCTACAGCTGAAATACTGCATTTGCTTTTCCTCTGGTCTCCCTCACTCACATGTGTACAGACATACTAATTCAAGTAGTCGGATCTTCAGTTGTCTCGAAGAATTAAATCCAGACATTGTTTGGTCTAATAAGAGTGGTTTACTATGTATCTGCATGAAAGACTCCCCATCAGTTTCAAATTAATCTAGTCTACTTCAGAAGTCTCCCGTGAAACCACAGCCCCAGTGGTTTGTTGACCTTGAACTGGTTAAGTCCAACCTTTCCTCACTATGAGAAGAGCCCTCGTCCTCCATCAACAAGGAGTACACAGAAGGACATACCTGTGGTATACTGGCCTTACATAACATCACATTTCTCTCAGCACTGCCAAGAACACACTGCAAAGTCACAGCTACAATTTCTGTTATGGCTGGGTGGTAGTCACTGGTTCTGTCCACCAAATATTTCTGAATCTCCACCTTCCGGCACATGGTAGGCACATGGTAGGATAACAATTCTTTAAAGTTAGGTGTGGACGTATGACTCACTATGGTGAATGAAAAGTGAGTGAAAGTAACATGTGTCATTGCTGGTCTGAAATTGGAGAGTCAGCCTGTGAGTCACCATAAGCCTTTCCCACTGCCACAGTGATTGTGGAAGCACCAGTGGAGAGAAGGCTGCCATTAGCCTGGATGCTGACTAACAATGGTCGGCGGAACTCCCTGAGACCCACAACAGACATATAATAGTATGACTAAGAAACTTCCCTGGTGTTAGTTAAATAACTGAGATGTTTGGTGTTAGTTGTCACTGTAGCAAAATCCAGCCCATGGATTTTTGACTTACTAACTGTCATGAAAATAGCAAAAAAAAGCAAGTCAGGAAGACAAGTTCTTCTTCCTCCCACCTCAATTCACCTTCATTCTACCGTGCTTCATCAATGTGCTCTGGGAGGCAAAGTGGAAATCCAAACACAGGGTAGACGCCAGTGCTTGATGCTTCTTGTTCACACTTCCTTTCTAATACTTCCAATTACTGTCCAAGTGCTTTATTTAATTTTACATTTGAACCATTTGGCTCTGTTATTCATTCATTTGTTCAACATGTACTGATTTACTGCTCTGTGGAAGGCATTCTCTAGATACAACAGAGCAGCAGCTGTCAAAACTTTTAGTCTCAAGATACCTTTACACACTTAAAAATTAAGAGTATGTGTTTATCTGGGTTACAGCTATCAATATTTACCATAATGAGAATTAAAACTAAAGTTTTAAAAATATTTATTAATTTAAAATTATACAGTAAACCCATTGTATGTTAACTTAAATGATATATTTTATTAAAAATAACTATTTTCCAAAGCAAAAAAAAAAATTGGCAAAAAGAATAGCATTGTGTTACATTTTTACAAATCTTTTTAGTATATGGCTTAATGAAATACATCTGGATTCTCATGTCTCTTCTGCGTTCAATCTGCTGATATATGTTGTTTGGGTTGAAAGATATGAAGAAAATCCTAAGACCCTCTGAAAGGGTCTCAGGGATATCCAGGGCTCTCCAATCCCCACTTTGAGAACCAGAACTATAATGTAAAGATCAGAAAATTTTTCCTATGTAATAGGAAAATTTTTCCTATGTAATAAAATTTTTCCTATGTAATAAATATTTTAGGCTTTGTGGGCCACAAATCTCTATTGCTACTATACACTACCACTACAGCATAAAAGCATCCATAGCCAATATATAAACTAATGAGCTTGGCTGTCTTTCAATAAAACCTTATTTACAAAAGTAGGCAGCAAGTCCTATATGGTCCATGGGCCTTAGTTTATCTATCCTATGACAGAGGATACCTAAACAAGTTAGACTTGGGTCCCTCCCTTAAAAAAATGTATAGCTGATAGAGGCAGTAAGTTCCACACACTATTAACACAAAACAGAATGAGGTACATATGAGAAATCTCAAAAAAAGATGCTTTCCAAATTCAAGGTCACAAGAGAGTCCCTCAGATTGGGAAGGTTTCAAGGAGAAGGTGAGCACTGAAGGATAGGCTGAATTTTGAGAGAAAGTTTCAAGAGGAAGGAGAGAATTCCAAGTAGAGAGAATGTTCAGGCCCAAGACACTAACGGACGGAAGCACTCAACGAATTCAAGTAATAGTAAGCAGCTCTTGAAATGTAGTGAAGATAAAGGGAAACACAGTGGTATGAAATCCTGCTTAATCAAATTTAGGTCACCGGGCAACGGGCCTTAAATACCAGGCCCAGATGGTTGCATATTGTTTGAGATGCACTGAGGTGCCCCTGACCACTTCTACAGAAGAGGTAACTTATCAGCCATGGATGATCTAATTAACTGGAAGATAACGTGCAGGATGTGTTTGCATGTGCCCAGCTATAGGCAGTGACCTCAGATGATGGGCTATTGGATTAGACTAAGCAAGAGGGAAAAAAGGACCTGAATAAAAACAATGACAGGAACATCAGAAAGGAGTCAGAGGCACGCAACATTCAAAGGTAACATCTAACAGATTGAGTGGCTCACTGAGGATAGAAGGGAAGAGAGAGTGCTAATCAAAGATGATTCTAAGGCTCCAAGTCTGAAGCAAGGGAGAAAGGACAGTAAGGGACAGGAAGGTCAGGAAAGGGGACAGATTTGGTGATCAGAATAAAAGTTCAGTTATGAACATATTCCACATATCACCATATTGCCGGGCACAAGTCTGAATGCTCACAAATCCCAAACTCTCCTTGGTGGGGGAAAAATGTATTTTATAATTCCAGCACATTGTCAAAATTTTTCCAAATCTGTGCCTCTTGAAATCTCTTCCAAGTCCCCAGTACTCTGAAATGTAACAGAATTTCTAAGTTTTTATTCTTTCTCCACTCTGATTCTATTTATGGACTTCTAGAGTCAGCATACACTCCAGATCATTGTAAATACAATACTAGATATCAATGAAAAAACCAATGAGATCTCTTTCAGAAACTCAGACAAATAGTAACTAACTCTCACTGTTTTGTTTTGTTTTGTTTTGTTTTGTTTTGTTTTGTTTTGTTTTGTTTTAAAGTGGTTAGAACTGTCTCTATTTGAAGAATGTTGTAACTCGTTCTTGGATACCACCTAAGTTTTCTCAATGTCTTATGTTAACTAAAAAGTCTGATGGTCGATGTCAGGTTGCTGAAAGATTTTATTTCTCACAGTCTTTTGAAAAGTTACAGTGAGGGAATTTTGAAAGCTGTACTTAAGTTTCCTTCTGCCTTTTAAAAGGCCAAAAACACATATGTGAGAGTGACACAATAAATGACCCAAAAAAGATTCCCAGTCAAGAACAGACCCTTACCTTAAACCCGCTAAAGAAAGAAACAGAGAATGGAAAGTGAAATGCTTGGAATGAAGATACACACGCTCTAAATTTACAAGTTGCCTGAGGAAAGCTGTGATGTGGTCATTACACTGCCCCTGAAAGATGGGTTTAGACGGATCCAACATCGTAAGGTGAGAAAGTGATAACAAACCAGAAATCTAGGGGCACCTGGATGGCTCCGTGGGTTAAAGCCTCTGCCTTCCGCTCAGGTCATGATCCCAGGGTCCTGGGATCGAGCCCCGCATCGAGCTCTCTGCTCAGCAGGGAGCCTGCTTTCTCCTCCCTCTCTCTCTCTCTCTGCCTGCCTCTCTGCCTACTTGTGGTCTCTGTCTGTTAAATAAATAAATAAAATCTTTAAAAAAAAAAAAAAAAGGCAGAAATCTAAAAGAGTCTTGATTCCATGATAAATCCTCTAAAAATCTCCTCGTGAACTCTATGTCCAAAGACGGCTACGGCCTGCATGCCAGGGACAGAATCGTGCCCACGTGCCCCTGTAAACCCCCTCACCTTTTTCCGTGAATGCTTTCCTATTAGCTCCCCAGCTGCAAGCTCAAAACCTGAGGCATGCTGGATCCTTCCTCTTCCTCCCCTAACGTTCGATCCGTTGCCAAGTCCTACAGATGCCATCCCGAACATTTCTTGCATGATCCTCCTTCCCATTCCCACAGTCACAATCCGAGCCCAGCTCCTCACTCTCTCCATCTGGTCTACTGTGGTCCCTTCTCGCTACCTCAAGTGCTTCCCCTTCTATTCCACTCAAATAACCGCGGGCAGATTAATTTCCTTAATGCACAGCTCTGACCAATCTACCTCCATGCTAAAAAACTGCTCACAGACCTTCCACAAAATGGATTTTGCCATCAATTTTTTTTGCCATCTTAATACCCACATGTTGTGTCCTCCTGCCCTCTCTGCTAATTAAATGTGTCCACTTCCTCACCTTACAAAAACCCTTCATTTGCTTTCTCCACAACCTAGCTTTCCTGCTTTTCTCTCCCCCTAGCACCACCTTTCAGTGTCTCATCCTGCTTTTCCTACAACCTCCATTTGTGGATACACAACCCAGCCTTGAAGGTTCAGTGAGGTGATCGCACAGAAAACCTGCTGGTGGTTGCTAGAGGTGGGGTTGGGCTGGGGGTGGGCAAAATGAGTGAAGGAGGTAAAACAAAGTTCAAACTTCCAGTTTTAAAATAAATAAGTCAAAAAGAAGTCAGGGAATGTCAAGAACAGGATAACGACTATAGTTAATAATGTTACATTGCATATTTCAAAGTTGCTAAGAGAGGATCTTAAAAGTTCTCATCACAAGAAAAAGAATGTATAACTATGTGTGCTGACAGCTGTTAACCAGACTTCCTGCGGTGATTGTTCTGCAATGTATACGTTTATTGAATCATTATATCGTGCACCTGAAACTAATAGAATGTTATATGTCAATTATACCTTCGTTTAAAAATAAATGAAAGTCTATCTCCTCTAAGAAAAAAACTGTTCCTGATTCTCTTTCTATGCTCTGCTATCCAGTCTTCTCTGATAAGCATTCCCAGAGAGTATAGTGTTTGCATCTGTGTTGTACACTGTAGATAAACAGGTCTGTCTTTGCAATCTTCTGGGGGTACTTATCATTGTCTCTTTCAAATCATTGCTACCTGTGAATTTCCCTCATCATCTTCCCTCCAGCTGGACTGTGGAACTGGAAGAGTAAGGGCTCAGTGAACATCTGTTGACCTGAGCTGTTAAAGTGAACTCTCTGGCTTCACCACTTTCCTGAAGAACTTTCTAAGAAAACTCTAGAGCCCAAGAAAATTACAATCTTTATTTAGTCAGTAAACTTTCTAACAGATGAAAGACTTCAAATTGCTTAATTCCAAAAATGTCCCAAAAGAAATTTTTAAAGTTTCTTTTAAAAAAGCAAAAACAGGGGTGCCTGGCTGGCTCAGTGGGTTAAAGCCTCTGCATTCGACTCAGGTCATGGTCTCAGGGTCCCGATCGAGCCCTACATCGGGCTCTCTGCTCAGCAGGAAGCCTGCTTCCCCCTCTCTCTGCCTGCCTCTCTGCCTGCCTGTGATCTCTGTCTGTCAAATAAATAAATTAAATCTTTAAAAAAGAAAAAAAGCAAAAACAGTCCCAGTTACAACTTAATTCTTTAAATTCTAATATTTGCTTTGTCACCTGGTCGTAAGTTGACACCAGAATCTACAGTTAGGCCACTGTGGTTTCATTAAAAAAGAAAAACCAGTAAGATCTAATACTAATAATTAAGGATAGTGATAACATCAAACCCTGGGTAAGAACCTACAAAACAAAACACTGAACATGACCAGGAGGTCCTTGCCTGGCAGACTTACCAACCAGACAGGCAGACATAACACGCATCAAAGGGAAGGGAAAGACAGAGGAAGACAGAGGCCTGAAATGTGCCAAAGATGGCAGGAGAAACACAACAACCCTGAATCTCATTTTCTTCTTTAAAGTTGGACCTAAGAGTCTGAAGCAGCTGCTTCTGATTGCCAATAACTGCAAAGGGACACACGTGTTTTCAAGGGGCTCAGAAGACACTGGTTGTTCGGTGTGACATTGAATTTAAAGACAAGCGTGCACAGTGAAGGGCCACTCTGGATCTTTCAAGATAGAGTAACAGGATCTAGCAATGGCAAAGCATTTAGGTGGGGAAAAGGAGAGGTGAAAAGGAGAGGTGAAAGCTTCTCTTTTGTTCTCAGTAGCCCAGGCTGGTTTCAGACCTGCCAGTAAGATCTGTAAGAGGAAATCATTTTTGGCTTTGTGCCAACTTCTAATTCAATACGTTGGCAGCACTTGCAGTGGATAAGAGCTGTAAACTCATATCTGCCTCAGGTGACAAGTAAGATAAGAAGCACACAATGTAAAAATGATGAGAGCTGACTCCCCAAAAGCAACCTTAAATGTAGCTTTCTAAAAAAGGTAGTTCCTTCAAGGTACATGAAGCCTGAAAATATCTTGCTAAGAAAACTGGAAGATTTGATTAATGGAACTTGTTCAGAAACCTCTTCTTTAACTGATATTTTTGATAGTGTTTGTGAAAAAATAAATCCACATTAACTATTACAGCAAACTAATAACCAAATTTATTGGATCTGGATGACTAGAAATACGAGTGAACCGTTTTTGCAGACATACAATATTTTATGTATCATAGTTTACTATGGCCAAGATGGGCCCCAGCGCAAACTGGGCTGTTGGCTGCCTTAAGTGACATGATGGGGTATCAAGGATTGATCAGTGCTCACCGAACAACTCCCATGTTCCAAGAACCTACACCACATTGGAGGAGACACAAAAGCAGGACTTACACCCCCTGCCCTAAAGGAGTTTTTTTTTAACATAGTTGAAAGGAAAAATACAAATAATGAAACACCAGAGGACAACATGAAACAATACACTGCAAATCTCCTAATTGTGAGACACAGATAACTAGAGCCATAGAATTTTAAGATCTTCTGTGTCTGTGAGAACCATTTTACAAAGGAGATGAACTTCATTCGGATCCTATTATATAGTTTTGGATAGGCATGTTTGAAAAGGCATTCCCAAAAGGCAGGGGAATCAACTAAGGTATGGAAGTAAAACTGGCCATGACACAAGCCAGAAGAAAAAGGACAAGCTGATTAGGTCACAGGTTCGTACTGATAAGACATGGAGATGGAAATCGGATAGGTAGGTACAACCAGCAGGGTTTAATATCACTTTGCACATCTTTGTTATTTATTATGGATCTTCCCCAACCTACAGTAGGGTTATATCCTGATAAACCTATCATAAATGAAAAATATGATAAGTCAAAGAGCACTTAATAGCCTCAAACTACTTAACCTCATGCTTAGCCTCCCCTACCTTAAATGTGCTTAGAACACTTAACATTAGCCTACAGTTGGACGAAATCATCTAGCACAAAGCCTCTTTTTAATAAAATGGTGAATATAATTTATTATACATTGTACTGGAAGTTAAAAAAAAATATTTTATGGGTCCAGAATGGTCATAAGGTTGGGTTGGTTGTTTACCTCGTGATTGCACAGAGGGGCTGTGGCTCCTTGCCACTAACCAGCATCATGAAGGCATATTGTGCTGCCCATCATCAGCCAGGGAAAAGATCAAAATTCAAAGTACAGTTTCTACTAAATGTTTATTACTTTCACACCACCATAAAGTAGAAAAATGGTATGTGGAACCATCGTAAGTTATAGACCATCTATATGTGTTTACTAAATTAATTGAATTGATGGGGTAGATAACAGAGAGCTCTGGGCAGGTGACTGAGATTACAAATCAAAGCTTTTATCTAAGGAGAGAATATAGCATATAAATAGGAAGTAAGAAGAATCCTCTCTCATAACTAAAATGTGTTTTCGTAAAAGGATTGGCCCAGGATGTGGTCTAAGGTTCATTTCCAACTGGTTGACATATTTTCATCATTGACAAACTGAAGATTTTGGTCAATTTCCTTGATGATTTATCCACAACAATATTTCAATGTCTAGATGCCTGATGTGGTTTCAGAGGACAAAAATGACTACAATTTCTTGAGCAATTCCTGTAAGCAATTTGCTAATAATAGTAATAATGTTGGATTTATCGAGTGCTATGAAATAAAATAAACACTTCATGCATTTCTAATTTAATTCTCACAACAGTCCTCTGTTGCTAAGATTAACCCAATTTTACAGTTGAGAAACCCAAATTTATAGTAGAGAAGTAACTTGCCCAAAGTCAGGATGCCAGCAAGGATTCAAACCCAATTCTGCCTGACTCCAAACCCCAATGACTAAACTTCTATATCTGAATTTATTTTTTCCCAAGAGGCATCACCGAAAAAAAAAAAATTCATCAGAAGGAATGAATGCATGATACTTGCAGAGACAATCATGTGAGTCTGAGAGCATCAATAATGGAATCAGTGCCTCTTTTTGGCAATGTAACCATGTGAATTTCCTATACTTTAAGTTCAGTGAGATATTGCTCATGAAACTACCATATGAGAAAGTTCAACACTTGTCCTAGACACTTGGAATCCATGTGATTTGGGCAAGTTACTTTACCTCTCTAAGGCCCATGTGTTCATCTGTAAAATACGAATAATGATAGGCACTTCACAGGATTGTTCAGAAAATTAAATGTTGTCACACAAAAAACTTAGCTTAGGGTTTATTACTGAAAAGTAGTTTAAGTTAATGTTTGCAACTTTTATTATTATTATTCAAGAAAAAAACATTTCGGCTTCTTAGACCTAATATGTAGCAGAAATCATTACCAAGTTACAAGTTCAATAAGGGTCCCTTCACCCTATTATTCTATCACCAAACTCCTTTAATATTTAGCCTGAAAATCTTCTCCTCCAAAGCCTCTTCTGCCATCACAACTTCCAGGCCAAGCAGATGTTCCCATAATCTCAAGTGTGTGTATGTGATTTTCAGTCATTTCACTTAGTATTTTACACAATTTTACCCATTGTGTTCTGCCTTCTTCATTAGAAAGGCAGTCCCCTGAGGAGAGGGACTCATTTCCTTATCTCCGCTGCCTAGCACAGTGCCTGGCACTGTAAAGTGCAGTACATATATTTGTATCTCTATGGGACACAGAAATTATTAAAAGAGTTTCCAAAAATACCAAATTTACTCCAAGAAAATTCCTGGAAATATGTAGTGCAACAAACACTATTCTAAGATGAACTAAAAACTTCCCCCATTAGGTCATATGAATAAGACATCTCATCTTCCCAGGAAAATGAAATTTTCTCATGCTAAATGAGTAAAAAGTATAAATCAATGGGTTTATTATAAGAAATATGATAACAAAGAGTTAAAAACCTAATGATATCACTATGGGTGGGCTTCTTGACAAGTAAAAGAAATTTATATCACAAATAATCAAATTTGGAAAAAGTCTACATAGCGTGTTCTTTTCTCTTTTGGTTTTAGGTATAATAAATCCTGTCTCTTAACAAACTCTTTATTTAAGAAAAAAAAAAGAAGAAGAAGAAGAAGAAGATTCTATCTTATATCCATGGCGCCTACTGCCTTTCTTACCCATAAAGGAAATTTGGACTTGTTTTTTTCTTAGTCCATTAACCCACTAAGTGCTTCCTCCAACCCAGCACTTGAATGTTTTTGATCAGAGATCTCATCCAAAGTGATCCTCCTCACAATCCTCTGAAAGAGGAGAGCCCAGCATCGTGATTGCCCATCCCATCAGGAAACCAAGGCTCCCAGCAGCACTGCATGAATGGAGCACCACCTGTGCCAGGCCTCACCCTGAGTCTGGAACTCTTTCCACGATCTTCATGGCACTCAGTTTGAATCCAATATGGCAGCTCACCTGGAGAATACATTGTTACTGTACTCTCTGGCGGTGGAAGGAATAGCTCAGTAATCATATGAATCTGTAATGCTCATCCTTTCAGACATTCTTGACTGCCCCTCAGTGAGGGTGAGCCCCACCTTCACGCCCTCCCGCTCCCCACTGTCGCCACCATCCTTGCCCTCCCCAGCCATGGACTTACTTAGCCATCCCACGCTGGGAGTGCGCCGCACTCGGGGGTCATCATCCAAGGTGCGGGTTGCTAGGCAGGGCACTGAGTTCTCAAGCGGGCTGCGGGCTTTAGTGTCAGAAGCAGAAGACAGGAGGAGGAGGACACATGAGCAGCCACAGCAAGGATGAGGATGGAAGCGTTAATTTAGAAGAAAAAAATACTAAAGCAAATCACACAAGCGAGTTAAAGAAGAACAATGACATATTACATCGACACAAATACCCCCTCCCAAGACCCTTAGATGGAACAAATCCCAACACAGAATGAAAAGGCTTTGAAAAAAGTACATTCAACCATTATAGTTCCCCAAGTACCAGGGAATTATCTGCCCTGCAGTTCTAACAGACAAAACATGGACTGTATCGAGAAGAAAGATCTACATAACGAATACTAATCTTAAGACGTAAGATCAAGACTGTTAATAATTTTGCACCATGCAAGCACACACAGAGGGAAGCTACACACAGTTTTGTAAAGCACAGGGGGCGGGGGATTATGTTAGTAAGGTCTTTCTTATGATCTACCCTACAGACCCTTCCACGGATCTTGTACAGGAATGCAGAAAGCAACAGTTCATACTTCTACTTCTGAAATATTTTCCTTGGTGAATATCAAACTGGTTTTCAATTTCCGTTGCCTCTGTTTTTCAGCCCTTCAGAAATATGAGACTGGGATATAGATAAATCAACACCTTAATATGAACCAATTCAGAAATGCATGTTAGTCCTCAATTTCTGGAGTCCTTTAATACTGATTTTACTATAATTTTAATATTCAGTGCACCCATGCCAAATCTTAGACCAAATCAAACAGATTAATGATGCAAGCTAAATGCATAGTATGGTTCCTCTAGATATTTTTCATCAACTGGAGAGCATCATGAACTTCTGCCTCAAGATAATTTCATTTGGGCTTCATGTCATCTATTCTGCTGTTCTCATCAAATACCTCAGTCCAAGGCTACTAAGAAATAGGCAGCATAATTGCCCTTCAAGGAACAGTGAGATAGGAAATATCTAACCATCAGACTACATCCAATTTGATTTAAGAGAGTTTTAATATGACAGTCAGTAAATAAGGCAACAAAGCCTATCCAACCAAAAGCAAAGATTAGATCATCAATTCACACAATTCTACAAATAATAGGGCAGATAAAGAGTCTTTAAGGCTACCGGTGACTTGGGAGGTCAAGTTTTGAATGGACTCATTTACAAATTAATGTAAGTTTAGGGCCAAATTTGGGCATTCTGCACATTATAAAATCTAGAAACATTTTTGTCAATTTATCTGTCTGTGTTAAAAGCTGTAAATAAAGCCAGGACTTGCGAGCAGGCCATCTGTGCCAGCACCTGTTTGAGGCAAATCTGATGTCTTCTCTTTGCAATCTGAATTTTTAATTGTTTCCCATAACTGAACTTCTTTGCAAGTTTTTATTGCACTAAGAAAAATGAAAAAAAGGGAAATGAATCAGTTGAGATTATTCCAAAATTGCTTTTGTCAAGAAGGAGGCAATTAGAAACACATAATATCACGCTGACCAAGTCTCACCTCCTATTCCTTTTGACAACTGAGTGATCTGCTTCAAGAGCCAATGTTCCAGCCAACCTAGCTAAAGGAAATGAGAGGTGGGGGACAACTCCAGTCATTTATCTAGGCCTGAGTGAGGACCAACTGAAATTTCAGGTCAAAGAAAACTGACAGGGGTTGTGAGGGCAAAGTAAGCCTGCAAGAGCATTCGCATCCTTCAGCTTCTGAGCAGAGTGAAGCTACCCAACTTTCAACGCTGATACCAGGGCTTGCCCCTCAAGTGAGTGCAAGAGGGAGGCAGCTGGTCTGAAACCCAGGTGCTGATAACAAACTTCCCCAACAGCTCCTCTCTCCTCAACTGCTCCCAAGATGTCAGTGTGTTGTCTGTGGGGAGCTAAAGCTGGAAACTCCTTTTTGCATACACGTAGCCTCCGCTGACGCTGAGCAGCACCATCAAGGGGGCAGTGGAAGAGTCTGGCACACAGCAGCAAAGAACCTGGCTCCAAAGACAGGCATGAAAAATGAAACTGCCCATAGAGACTTGGCACCTGTGTTTTAGCAAAGCTGATTGGAGCCATCTGGCTGCTTACTCTCATGAAAACTGGGAGGCTCACAGCATCCATTACTTATGTTGGCAAATTCCAACATTTTGATTTGTTGGACCCTCTGTGTACTTCTGTGCAGGAAGAGATACAAACTCCGTAACCCTTTCGTGTTGTGTTCTTTTCTCTTCACAAATTTACTTCAAAGATAGAATTTTGAAAAGTCATTCCCAAAGCTGGAGCGGAACTTTCTATAATTATACCACGGTAATGACATATTATGTATGCCTTTTCCAGATAATGGTTTCATTGTACCTCTTCTACACTTAAGCTTCAAAATAAACAACTTAGCTTTGCTATTATCTTACATGTTCTCTTCTAAATCATTTTCGCTTGACTCCAGGCAGAAACAAGGTAGAAATTGGCTTATATTATTGTGACTTGATGAGGAAAGATCGAAAGATCTATAGCTTTAAAGATTTCAGAGTAATGGTTTCCAATATCTACACTGTAGAAAAAGGTGTGGTGGTGAGAATTTTTTTAATGATTCATGTTACCCTTGAGATCAACTTGTCCAAAACCATCAATCTTAATCAGTTCAAGTGAGGATATCCCTACTTAAATCAGGCAAATAAAATTAAAAAAAAAAACAAAAAACCTCTCCAGCAAAATGCGTTTTAAACAATCCCATTAAGAAAAAAATAAATTTTACTCATGTTAAAGTTTTAGGACTCTTTTAGGATTGCAATGTTCTATGTTCAAATAGTCTTCCTGAAACTAATATTAAACTGTATGTTAACTAACTTGAATTTGAATAATTTTTTTAAATATTTTATTTATTTATTTGACAGACAGAGATCATAGATAGGCAGAGAGACAGGCATAGAGAGAATGGGGAAGCAGACTCCCTGTTGAGCAAAGAGCCTGACATGGGCCCCGATCCCAGGACCCTGAGATCATGATCCGAGTGAAGGCAGAGGCTTAACCCACGGAGCTACCCAGGGACCCCCTGAATAATTTTTTTAAAAAGGAGTCATTGAGCGTGTATTATGCGTTCCACAATTACTTAATCAAAAAGTTTAACCCAAGAATATAGCTGCATTTCACCTGTGTACACATGAAATGTTGCCTAGAAATCTCCATTTAGAGAGCCAATAAAGACATCCAACTGCCACATTTGGAGCGTATTCCTGCCTAGACGTAGACTGTCTTCTAGATCCCTTCAACATCACATTATTACACAAAAAGACCTGGGCTCAACTGATGTGTGGGAAATAAACTATGGTTACAGACCCTCATTGCCCTTTGTAGTTTAATCAGCACATTGTTATTAAACACGCTAGGTTCCTCCATATTTTTAAGCTTGGGCAAATTGTATTACATTTCAGAGCTCAGGCTTTTCTTATGCAAATAGAAATAATGATATATACATTAGACTTGATCTTAGCCAAAAGACCGAGAAGCAATGATGATGTATACGGTAGAAACATCATGGAGGACGACGCCCGGTGCATAATGAGGGTCCAGTTAACAGGAGATACTATTGTCGCTGCTGCCACCACTATCGCTGATGGAATGGAATTACATGTCCTTTGCTCAGCATCCTAGAGGGTGTTGGGAAACATCAAAGACAGAAATGCTGGCCTAATTCAATTCAACTTCAAATTCAAAATGTGATTTTTAAGCTATCAGGTTCATAAACCTGAACAGATCTCCTTTTTGACCTTGTGATTTGTGCCGAAACTAGCCTTGAGTAGATGCAGCTTGCTTAATTACTCTTGGCAGACATTAATTTTATTCCCTCTTCTTTCTTTTGGGAAGACAAGGTAAGGAGTCCCCGGTGCTCACATCTCCTCATCACCTTCCCTCCTTTTTCACATTTTCCTGTCCTTGCCTTTCCTCTTCTGTCTTTTATAAAGAAGAGGACAGGACGTGGTCCCAGATCTACACCTACTCTCCTATCTGCTCTCAGAGAAAGATGAGGCTGGGGGAAACAAGACTTCGCAAATGCATCTCTGTCAAAGATCTCTGAGACAACTACCCAGTGGTGGCAGCAGCAAATCAGCTAAAGGCCCTCTGAGTACATCGCTTTTCCCTATGTGGTAGGGTATGACACAGAGAATCATTCCATTCCTTTACTCCATCAGAGACCAGAAACTGATAAAATGCAAAAATATGTTTATTTCATGGTAACTTCCTGTTATACATATATTATTTATTAATAGCTAACAACTGTCCTTGCTCAGACATATTGCTCAATCTTCATATGCGAATTGCAAATATTAGAAAGCCCACAAGGGACACCTCATTATGTATTATTTGGCATCTCTAAAATTGATAATGAAAGCAATACTGCTTTAAAAATAAAACTCCAAGAATGTTTTCATTTACGGAGTAGTAAGAGGGAAAAAAAAATGAGGCACAAAAGATAACAGAGTACAAAATAATGGTGGTGACTTGAGTCTGTCCTTGGTTTTACATGTAAAAGGCATTAAATCTGCTTCTTTAAGAATTTCTGAATAGCCATTCCTTACAGTGGTATCTCACATTCTGATTCTTAAGAACTTTTCACAAAAAGATCTCACCCACTCCTGGTTGTATGAAAAGGATAAGACACTACCACCTTTACTTACAGATTTAAAGAATAAGGCCCAAAGATATTACGAACATTGCTCAACATAGCACTACTAGTAAGTATTTGTCCAGCACTAGCATGAAGCCTTCAGAAAAGATGGTTCATGTCTCCAAGAAGAAGATTATAAAATAGGACTTTAAGGTCAAAAACGAAATACTCACTAGTATTACATCTCTTAAGCCTGACTCTTCATTGCCATAAACAGCAGAACAGACCAACAAATACTTGGGTGAAAAAGACTCCTGGGGAAAAAAAATGTGTTATCGTTTATTTAAAGATCTGAACACTAGGGGCACCTGGGTGGCTCAGTGGGTTAAAGCCTCTGCTTTCGGCTCGGGTCATGATCCCAGGGTCCTGGGATCGAGCCCCGCATCGGGCTCTCTGCTCAGCCGGCAGCCTGCTTTCCTTCCTCTCTCTCTGCCTGCTTCTCTGCCTACTTGTGATCTCTCTGTCAAGTAAATAAATAAAATATTAAAAAAAAAGAGATCTGAACACTATAAATCTGGAAGATCAGTCACTTGCCTAGGGAAGAGAAAAGAAATGAGTGGTATCTGATAGATGAACGGGAAATACTACTATTATTAAGTTACTCTTATGAAGGTATATTGAGGTAGTTTTCTAGAAACTGTCCATGGATTGGTTCATTTAAAGTGAGGCTGAGAAGAGCTCGATCATTCGCTGGGTTCTCGCCAGGACATTCATCTGTGCTGTGCAAATGAACGCAGAATTAGAGCCCTGAACAAAACAGATGGATATGTGCTGTTGGATTTGGGAGAGAGCTGGTTGTATGCAGAAAAGCACCTGGGAAGAGGACTCTCATTTTAAGGTGATGTGAGCCTGAGAAACAAAATGTTGACTGACCCGTCTCAGAACTGGAGAAACATGATGGCCTGCTTCAAAGGAACAGAACCTCTGAGGGAAGTTAAAGAAATGCCTGCCTTACCCATTGATTCAGGGACCAGGTCTGAATTCAAGGGTACAGGGAAAGGAGGGCTACGAAGTAGAACAACCCAACCAGAAACAATTGGGACAAACCAGAATCCAAAACCCAGACAAAAAGCGAAGAATTTCTAAAGGGACCGAGAAAGCTGCCAAACCTGGCGGTGGTCCGGGCCAGATCTTCTGGTGCCAGTATCTAGGCAGCTTGATCTAACAGCCAAACCAAATAGCTTGAATACGCCTAATCTCAAATCAGATCCAAAGCAACAAGAGCCTAGCTAATCCCACTTATATTTCAATGGGGCCGAGAATTACTATTAACAAAAAAAAAAAAAGATTTCTTTCCATTGTCTGTTCTTTGTTTGCTAACCACAGACTCTAGAACTGTAGGTAACAGCACTAGAGGACACTTTTTTAAACATCTAAAGGTGCTGTGTGCTTCTGTCAGAAGAAGCATTGTGAGAGCCAGCGAGGAAGCAGCAGCGGCCTGGGAAGCAACAGTGAAGAGAGGAGTCCAGTGAGAAAGTAAGTGATGGCACCAAGGGGTGGGAACAAGCAGATCGCAGTTCTCACATCTGACAGGAAAAAAAAAAGTGGCAAACTGAAGAGAAAATCCAGAGGCTCAATGAGGAACAAGCCCTGGATCTCTCTCAGTATCAAGGCCACAGCACAGACAGGAAAAAACATGGAGGAAGCAGTGTGAGGCGCCAGAGCCAGCTACCCTAGTCCTGGAGCTGCCACCTTGTCCTACCCCTCACCTACCTGCTGGAGCAGCTTAAGCAAGTCTTGGATTCTCAGTATGGTTTAGGGTTTCCCTGACAATCATTTAGCAAAGAGTAAAATGAATGAGGGAGAAAGACTCTTTGTAAGGGACTGTGATAGGAAAGAGCTTCCTTCTCACTTACATCCCATGTGGGATTAGCTACCAATACCAAAGGGCAGAGGAGATAACTCAGCACTGTATCCACGGGTCTCTTCCCAAATAATAAGCTACAGAGCAAATATCATTCCAGAAACCGCTCTTACTCAATATGAGATTTTTTTCCCTTAATTGTACTTTGTGGAGTAATTGATTACTATGTGCCAGTCACCACTTTAAACATTTTACATATATTATCTCATTTAATTTTCATTATCTGTTTTACAGACAGGGAACTACATACTAAAATACCTTTCTAACTTTTTATTTAAAAAAAAAAAAACTAAAGAAAAATGGGGTCATGAAATTGGACTGGGAAATAAAATGAAATTCATAGTCTAGGTTTAACTAGATAACCAAAGTCACTTTAGGAAAAGTCATGTGCATTTATAGACAATGGAGGGTAAGGAACAGGTTTCTATGATAGTCTAGGGATTAAAAAAAAATTGAAGACGCTGGAGGCCAGGGGAGGGAGGGAGAATGGGACAAACTGATACTGGCATTGACCAAATTTCCACAAAGGTGGTGCAAGCTGAATACACGAATTAAGGTACCTAGTTGGTCTTCGTGCTTAAGTCAGGTCTCATTCATCTCTTATAAGCTTAGACACCACATTTCAAAAGTACCCATTGAAATGGTAAGTGATGTTTTTTTTAAAAATCAGATCATTCTACAAACCATGATTCTTTAAGACAGTGATCAGGTAACCTTGTCATAAACATCACACTAAATATTTTGAATACATACCAATTAAGTATAAACTTTTTTTTTTTTTTTTACTTTCTAATAAAGAGCAAATGAAATACATCTTACTTGATTTTCAAATACTACCAAGGAATGTTCCTAGGCTTACTGGTTATTCTTCCATAGTAAACTATAATAATATAGATTTTCTAAGTATCTCAAACCAAATTATTAAGTAGAGCTGTATGAAATTGCTGACAGTCAACTTTATTTTACCTACAAAATGGCAATTTCATATGACTCAAACTAAAGTAATAGTAAGAAAAAGAGTGGGTAAAGGGAAATCAAGCACCAAAGGAAATGAAAACCTAACACTAACCCCACAGAAATACCTCAATTAATATATTATGAAATCACAGCACTTGCCTAAAATTTAGTACCTGGAAGACATGTCCATCAGAACTCACAGATGTCTCAGACAAGTAGTAATTTCACAATAATTAACACTTTGGAAGCTAGCCTGATTCTTTCCTGATTTATTACAAATGAAAATGTTTTCCAGTTCTTCTTAAAAACACTAAATCATCTTAAACACAAAGCTACATCAGGACCCTAAAAAATAAGAGTTAATCTTTAGCTATGGAGAGACAGTAGTTGGGCTGTTAGTGGGTGTACTGCTAAATATTGGAGAAAACCAGCTCTTCAGGGAAAAGGCATGTGTATGCTCGTGAGCACTTCTGTGTGTAGTAATTTTTATTGATATAAAGGACAGGCAGCACATATACAAGGAATAATAATATATATAATACTCTATTGTAAATTACATATAGTCAGTTGGCTCTTTGTTAGTTTTTATCAAACTCTTTCAGCAATAGCCAACTTATGGTTGCAACTGGCAACCAAACACAGTTGCAACTCAAAATCCTTGTTGAACATCCATTATCATATATGTTAACAAGTAGGACAAAAGTGAAACCATGAAGACATATGTCAGACTTCACTCACTCCTCAATGATGCAGGTGACTCCTTTGCTAAACCTGGATAATAGTTTTTGAATACCGGGCCAAGCATTTTCAGGATCCTTTGTGTTCTCTGCATTTTAAAAGCTGTTTTGGACTGAATGTTTGTACCCTCCCAATATTCCTATGTTAAAACCCTAACTCTTCCATCCAATGTGATAGTAGGTGGTGGGGCTTTTGGGAGGAACTTAGGTCATGAGGACAGAGCCTTCATGAATGCTATGAATGCTATGAATGCCCTTATGAAAGGAGAGAAGAGAAAGAGGGTAGATTTCCTTCTGCCATGTGAAGATACAATGAAAAGACATCCATCTACAAGCCAGGAAGAGGGTCCTCATCAAGAAGCAAATCTGTGACACCGTGATCTTGGACTTCCCTTGTGACTCCAGAACTATGAGAAATAAATGCCTGTTGTTTAAGCCACCCAGTTTATGGTAATTTGTTAAAAGCTCAAGCTGACTAGGCAATGGCCATAGACACTACACACTTACATTTAATCCACACTGTTAACATTTTCTCCATCACTTTGTAAAGCCTTTAGACAAGTGACAAAACAATAAATCAGGCCCTGATTTGAATTTGCTGATTTCTATAGTGTAAGTGCTACCACCATGTCTTATATCAAGTTACCCAAATGAAGTCACTGATCACAGAGCTGGGAAGGAGGTGACTAACTGAACATCATTTTGTTGTATTTCCACCATACAAACACAACAGATGTTAACAACACAAAGAGTGTAAACTCCAGTACAGTTAAATAAAATAAGTAGGAAATGATGAATTTTGAGGAATTACCTTTGTTTTTAATATCATTATTTAATGGTATGTGTACATAATTTAACTTTTAATGGTAGCTGTGTTTAAGCAACTGGTTCACAAAATTCCTGATTGGCTGTTGTGAGTAGACAGAACTAGCTCCAGCATACCACTCGGAAATGAAAAAAATTCCAATTCTAAAGTATCTCCATAAATTTCAGCTATTAATTGCACTGTATCTATTATAGCTAAAGCAAACAACATCTATTTTCTCACCTACAATAGAAGACTGAAGTAACTAAGTTTATCTAGTTTTTACATGGGCTTACAGTATTAGAATCTAGTTCCAACATCAATAGATGTAAGATTCTCATTTATTAAAACAGTAGCTGCAGCTACATAGTTGTTTTAGAAATTTATTCTAAGGACATTTCATAGTTGTTAAAGATAATCAGATTAAACCTTAACATATAAAAATAACTGTATAAACTTTCAAGTTAAGAAAAAACACTTTTAGAAAAACCCAAAATTTGCCATCTGATAATTTATAATAATGCACCTTAGAGGTACATGAAAGTCATTACTATAGAATCTCTCAATGTCAAATCTTGCCTCTGGATATTTAAAAGGAGTGAGGTATCACAAAGGCCAATAATAACATGTTTAAAAAGGCTAATCATGTTCCACGCGTCAGGGTGTAAGCTGCCCAGCTGAAGAGCTGGGAAGGAAGAACTGATTGTGCTCCCTATTTGCTTTCCGCCCAGCATGTATAAGATTTCACAAGTGAAAGGTAATGACAAAGGCAATTTCAACTTTGCTCTGAAGTACAAAGATCTGATAGAATAAAAGATTGGATGATGGATGATATCAACATATCAGTAGTATTCCACAACCCAATACTTTCTCCTAAAACACAAAATACTGGCCTTAAGATCCACTTGTTCTTAATTTCTACTCTGTCTCCACTTCATGAAAAGGGAGCTCAGACCAGACTGGTGGAAGGCACCCTCATTCTGCCGTATTCATTCCACTTCTCTTTGCAAATACAGCAATATTTGAATTTGCATATATAGCAATACTTGAAAACAATGCACTTTCTTGCTTCTTTAATGGTAAGTACCAACTTCAGGATAAAAAAAAAAATTAATCTCCAAATCATAGAATTTCATTTAAATGAAGAAGAGGATAAGAAAAAAAATAATACATGAAAGACAAGACTTTTACTTTAGTTGCCATAATTTTTAAAACAGGGCCCCTTTTAAAATGAAGTATTTGTGACATCAGTTATAACCCATTGTTCATCCCATAACATTTCCAGCCATTAAGCTCTTCAAAAATATAATTGAAAAAAAAGAAAGAAGCAAAAGACATACACAAAAAAATAAAACATTTCAGTCAACAGCAATAAGCCAGGTAATGATAGCAACTATAGTAGGAATAGTCTAGATTAGATTCTTCTTTTTGTGACTGTTTTTTATAAAGAGCACTTCTGATTTAAGTACTTATTTATAACTTGTTTTGCTTTTTAAAATATTTATGGTAGCAGTTAAATCAATGTATAAGTCGTTCAATAAAACTGAACCTTTCATTTGGTTCTACTTAATGACTAGACACTCATTAAGAAAGTACAATAATAAAGTGGTTCAAAAATACACCAGAGAAAGTTTGCTAACAGTTAGCTCTCTTCCAGCCAACCATTAGTTTTAATATTAAGTCAGAAAACTCAATTTCCAGAAATGGAGTGGCTAAGTTAGAATTCCGTTTATACAATTCATTTAGTCCACATTTCCCATGGCAAAATACTTTACCCTGTTCTGAAAGTACAGATGAAGACAATGAATTAGATGCTCCCTTATCTACTCATTTCTCTTAGTACTAAAAAAGATCAAGGTGGAAGGAGAGAGACCTGGTTCGACCAGCCCCATGTTTAGCAACACTTTCCGTATGCTTTTATCTTCCATACTTCCTGGAAAAAAACTTCTCCCCTTCTCAGATTAAATACAACCATGAAATGTATTTGAAACAAAGACAATGATACAAAAGATAGATACTTTATAGAAAACTCTGCTGAACGCAACAGAGTACAAATACACACAGAACCTTTCCTATTACTATACAGTGGGATAGTGTCCCACCTTGAATAATTATTCTCACATCTAACCATCATTATCATATAACAGAAGAGCATATGATCCTTTTTCTTTTTTTTTTTGTAGGCCTAGACTTTATTAAGTAATCAATGTAATATTGAGCCTTACTTGGATAAATAATGATTTATAGAGTAGACACCATCTCACATACCTAGCAAACCCTTTATGATACTAGAATTCAGAGCATTTATCATATCTCAATCTATCCTCCTAATTCTCACACACCCACAAGTCAAAAGCATGTTCCTTGATATACTCAAAAATCTCTGAGTTTGATGACTCATCTGTAATATTCAGTTGTTTCACCACAGTGGTAGTACCAGACCATCTCAATCAGACTAGACGTATACGGGAGCAAGCGAGGCATCTTGACATCTGCAGCCTTAGCAACTGCTGAAATCTTTCCAACAGGACCGCAGACCTGCCCAACTGGATAAAAGTCTCATTAGGAAATGGCTGTGGCATATGAACTTGAGGAAAGAACATGGAGCGGAGTAGAAAGGACAAATGACGCGAGATGGAGTGAAGGTGAGAGAGAAAGGTAGGAGAACCTGGCAGCTGTTTGGCCCTGCATTACCATTATCAGGGTTGGTAAACATCCGACTTGCACTGGAGACTGTCTTCCCAATATCAGCCAGGGATCGAAGGTTAGATTTCTTGGTTTGATGCCGGTGCCTCCGGAGCAAAGTGTAGGTCACCTTATCCTTAAGGTCAGGTTTCAATAGGCCTGTCTCAATCTGATGGTCAACAATCATCTCTGATACAAAAACAAAAAGCAAAAGTCAGTCACAAGATCACGAAGTTAAACTTTTTACCCCAACTTTACGGATATCATCTTCAAACTTACAACCAACATGATATTTCCCAAATTTGCAACTTCAATCTTTGTGTGGGGGTAAAGATACGGGACACAGAGATTCTGGTGTTAATGAGAAAGTTATAAATACTCCACTACGAATTTTATGTTTGGAGAGGAAGAATCATCTTGTCCTTTTTTTCAATCGCAGCTAATAGTGAATTTACATTAATCACATTCTTCTAGGAGTAACACAGTAAGTCAGTAATTTACATTTTCTCAATTAAGCAAAAAAAAAGAAAGATTAAAAAATTTCATGTACTCTATCATAGCAAGTGTGCCAGAAATATAAATGATAAAAGAAAAAATTGAAAAGAATATGCAAAATTTAATGTAGTGACAATACTGATTTTTTAGATCTAGTTTCCAAATTCTTCTGTAATGATGTATTTTCCTTACAAAACAAAGGAAAAGAAAAGAATACTGCTCCCCATATCAGGTTATTTGAACACCAATTAATCCAGTGAAAGACTAAACTATAAAACTATGCCTTCATCTTTTCTAAAAAGGGAGGCTGTTCTTGTTTGGATCCAACAAAAGCCTTTTCAATATATTCCATTAATCATTTTAAAAATAAACTCACCAGAATTTAATATAAAATTTTAGTCTTACCACAAAAAGGTTATAATTTCTATTCGTTCTTGTTTTTAGAATGGCTTTAATTGGAAAAGATAACCGTGTTTCACAGAAATTGCTCCATGGGTGGCTCTGCTGAAGGACACATTTTACTCTAAAAGAAGAAATCCTCTTTCTCACAAGTTGGCATGTCGACAGGATGGCAGAAATGGAGCCTGGCGCATCCTTCTCTAATGTCACATGACAGGTCGACATTTCCTCTGTCCAGAACAGGGTTCAGGCAGAATCGTCACAGAACCCACACGAGATATGCAATGACAGGACATTGCCTCACCACTGTACACGGGTGGTGTGGAGCTCTCATCCCCGGCACAGAACCAGAGCAATGAGCAGATTCCATGCCTACCTTTTCAGGTACATGAGTGCATCTAGCACACCTCAACACTCTCTTCCTGGCAAAGTTCCAGTATACAGAAGTGGAGATGAGAGGGGCACCTGCTCCAGTGGTAAGGTTCCAACTCTTGATTTCAGCTCAGGTCCTGATCTCAGGGTCCTGGGACCAAGCCCTGTGGCGGGCTCCGTGCTCAGCATGGCACCTGCTTGAGATTCTTCCCCTCTCCCGATGCCCTCCCCTCTTCCCTCTCATGCTCTCTCTCTCTCAAATAAATAATTTTTTTTTAAAAAGGGGAGATAAGAACAAAAACTTCTCTTATAAAGTCTGGTGAAAAAAGTGATGGGAGCTGGCAGGATAACAACATCTCCTGAGAGAAGTTAGAGATGTTCCGGGGGCTCCGCTGGGGAACACCTGTATCTCAAGGAAGCCCATCTTAACAGGAAGCCCCTGAAGAACTGGCCTGACAGCCCACAGCTAGACACAGACGACGTCCATGGTATACAGTCAGCTACTTGGCAGCCAAGCAGAGGCTGAATCCAGGATTTTCCGTCACACGTCTTACACAGAGGCCATAAATGTCACCTAACACTGGGCCACTTGGTGGGAAGCTTGCACAAAGCAGGGAGTTTCTCCCATAGGAATGTTTTGGTTTGAGAGTGGCCTTTAGCTCTGAGTGTGTTTAACTGCACAAACCCCTCTCAGTGAAACTCTTAGAACTAATCCTATAATTACAGTTAACCCTCTTGCTCCACAGTAAAATAATTAGGTGCTACTCCTCTGCTTTCCCTTGAAGTCTTGTTCAGTGTGGAAGTCCATTTTATGGAAGAGCCATAAAAATAAACAAACAGCCCCAGCATATCTGCGGCACAAGTTATCAAGCTCCTGCTCTAATTCCAGGGTTGTGGATTAAAGTGCTCCTTATCTAGCCTCCCTGGCAGGGCCTCCCACTATGCTTGCCTTCCCTTGTAATCTCAAGCCTACCCATGCATAGGCACAGCCGGCCCTCTGCTACTAATGCCTGGAAATCACCAGTTAGAACAGGTTAAGACATCTGCGTGGCTCACGCCCTTCATTAAGTTTCCATAAAACGGCCCACTTTACAGCGATCTTTTTAAGCACAAACTATAAAACCTTTCAAGGAAAGTGGGGGCAGTAACATTTCACAGTTACACTGAAATTAAGCTTTCAGTGTTCAAAATCCCACAAACACTACCAATTGTGAGAGAGCGTGCCAACTGTATATGAGAGCAGAGCCGGAAGAAACCTTGGGAAACACCAAGTTTGCAACCTCTTGTGCAGATGGGAAGAGAGAGGGTGAGAGAGAGGCAAAAACCCCCAAGTAGAGCCCCATTTTCTGACTCACAGTTTACATCTTTTTCCATATCACAAAGTGTTTTTCTTTAAAGCTCTAGACAAAAAAAAAAAAAAAAAAAAAAAAAAAAAAACCCTATATATCCAGAGCTTCTACAAGCCAACAAAATGTTATTCATGCAACAAAAAAATGGCCCGAAGTGACAAACATTTTGGAAATACAAGGCCCAAGAAAGATTAAACTTCAGGACTAACAAAGGCAATTTAAAAAAAAATTTATATAGGGATGCCTGGTTAAGCGGCTGCCTTCAGCTCAGGTCATGATCCAAGCATCCTGGGATCGAGTCCCACATCGGGCTCCTTGCTCAGCAGGAAGCCTGCTTCTCCCTCTGCCTCTGCCTGCCACTCTGCCTGTGCTTACTCTCTCTGACCAAAAAAAAAATTATATAAATATCACCAACTATGAGATTTTATAAATCTATCAAAGTAGCAAAAGGAAAACAAGCAATCCACAGTGACGGGAAGGGGGGGTGTCGTAGGGAACCAACCGCATATGACAACAGCAGTAATAACTAGCATGATGTTTCTTGAGGGCCACTTGGCAAATCATGTAAACAAAACCCTTTAATATGTTCAAACTCTCTGGATATTTCACCATTAGAAATCTACACTAAAAAAATACACAACTTCACCACAGTATAACAAAAATGTTCACTTCTACTCTTTTTTTTTTCTATTAACATATAATGTATTATTTGCCTCAGGGGTACAGGTCTGTGAACCCTCAGACTCACACACTTCACAGCACTCACCATAGCACACGCCCTCCCCAAGGTCCACAACCCCGCCCCCCTCTCCCTACTTCCTTACCCCCCGGAGCAACCCTCAGTTTGTTTTGTGAGATTAAGAGTCTCTTACGGTATTCTTTAAAATAAAAACTTGAAGACAATTTAAATGCCCAATGCTAAATATTTTGCAGATATCGACATGATGTTTACATTTGTATTTCATCACATGGAAAGAAATTCATTTTAAGTTTTTAAGTTAAAAAGGTCAAATTAAAGTGTTATCGTAAGATCCCATTTATAAAATAAATTTCATATGTGTAAACAGTGATGTACAGAAAAACTGCCAGAATGTAGCTGTGAATGATAGTATTTTGATGTCTGTGTGTTCTAATTTTCTGGATTACTTAAAAATGAGCACGTATTAGTTTTGTGATAAAAAATAGATACATTGCCATTTTGAAAATATAAAAGGTGTTAAAAGCAAGAAACAACATGACTAATACATCTGCCAACATGCACAGCTAAGGAATACCTTTAAATATAAAAATGAGAACTCCAAACATAGAGCTACATTTTCCCAATCCGTTTCCCATCATCATAAAATACCTGAAATGGCCTATCATTTTTTTTAACTTAGGAGGCCAGGAAAATTCGCACGTACTTGCCTTCTTATGTGAATGGCACTCTTTAATTGTAGGGTTATAATGATGATAGTAATAATCGAGCTATTAAAATAACCCATGAAAATGTTGTTTTATCCTTTAATCACTTTAAAAACAAATTCTTTTAGCAGCATTCAAAAGGGGTTCTTCATGAAGAAAACAAGGAGATGTCCTGAGGAGAGTCAGAAGGGGGCTGTGTGGAAGCAGGAGCGGCACACCTGCTTCAGCAGTCACGTGGGGACGGCGCTGCACCTGCAGAGGGAGGCTGCCTCTCGGGCCCTGAGAAGGAGGAGCAGGTGTAATGCAACGCAAGAGAAAAACCATGCTCCTGTTTGTTTGTATAATCATCACACCCACTATTACTTCTTTTTCTTCTCTTTTGTGGAGGTAAAAATGGGAGGGAGGGGGAGACGCACCTTAGAGATTCTCAACTCCAAATTCTCAGCATGATGCCGAACAAAACAACCATTTCAGCCTCTGCTAGAAAAGGATTTTTTAATAACCAAATAAATAATGACAATAATTATTTTTTCTATCATTTAAAATGAAATTAGGGGTTTTTTTTTTCCTCCAGGTGTTTTAACCCTCTGCAAGGCTTTGATTCTTTGAGGATTATTAAATATTTTTTTCAGACAATGACATTCTTCCAAACCTGCTCTCTCCACTCCTGCAAGTCTGACCTGACCCCCCCCCCCTTCTGCTTCTAATGTATGTTATCTGCCTCTGAATTGTTTTTCTGTATTCTCAGATCCAGAATGAGAGTGGTGGTGCTTCAAACGGACCTGGTGGTATCTGATTTTTAAATATAATGCCAACTTTTAAAAGTAAAGAGATGGTGGTTAGAGAAAAAGTCCACAACTGGTAATACAAAGCAGTGGAAAATGAAAGGAACACCTGAACATGCTTAAGGAAACTTTCTTAAACATAGTGACCAGAACCTCTTTCTTTGGCCATTGGCTCACAAGGCTCCAGTCCAATGTGGGATTCTCTCTTCTAGTGCATGGAAAGGATCAGTCAACTGCTGAGGAGCAGAAGCTCCTTCAGATGGCTCTTGCTGGTACTAAAGACCCAAAAGGCGGTTGTACAGAAAAGCCCAAGTCCTCCTTTCTTATATTGGGACCTTTCTAGTGACCCTTAAACCACAATACATATTCTCTCCTGAGATTGCCTACATGTTGCCCACTCACAAGTTTAATTTCCATTTTACCCAGCATTCACGAATACCGACTTACTTCTTCGACTTGTCTAATTTCAGACATCTCTGCTCCAGATTAGTTCTTAAAGTCTAAACACACACAAATTGCAATTCTCACTCAAAAAAACTGGATGGATTTTTGCTAACCATGATATTTTTTTGAGTAACAATCTCCCCTGAAGTAAAATAAATCACTCAGAAAACCATCCCTTCTGTCTGCTTCTGTCTTTGTAGATGGACTCATCTTCCCTGGGCACAAGAATATGTCCAAATATCCATTTTCAGCCTCACTTGCCTTGTCAAATATGAAAAACTCTACATAGAGATTATTCCCTACATTATCTTCTAACTATGCGGATGCGGTTTGTACACTTACCCCATTTACAAAGTGACAGATTTGCAAACCTAATTCCAGGGCCCAGAACAGCGTCTTGCACATTGCAGCATCTCTTGCACCACTGCTGAATCTGTGTATGAACTAATTAATTCTGTCCACCGAGTTCCTTCCCATTAGCCCTTCCCTCTTCTGCACTTGTACTTTAAGCAGCTCAGGATCATGAAAAGTGTGGGACTTCTTTGCAAATGGAACTAACAAGCTCTCTGAACAAGAATCAGATGCATACACATCAGAAAGATACATGCCTCGTTTGACAACTAATCTTTTCCTCCAATACAAATGCTATCGCTTTCTCACTGTAAAACACACCACACACACACACACACACACACACACACGGAAACGTCATAGGCAAGCCTTCTGGCTATAGATATTCAAAGAAATTTTGTAGTAAGTCTGAAATCACACAAGAATTTTACAATGGCCACTTTCTAGGGGGCCACAATCCACAACCTGTTCCCCATAATCCCAAAGGAGTCACCCTGCAGATGAAAGTGTAGTCATCCATGGAAGTCCAGTGGTCACCTAGCTAATAAAGTTTCCTAGGAATGCCAAACAGAGCCTCTGCACTTCTTTTTTCTTTTTTCTTTTTTTATTGTTAAAATATAATGTATTATTTGTTTCAGGGGTACAGGTCATCACTCTTAAACAATTCACAATGCTCACCATAACACAGACCCACCTCAATGTCTGTCACCCAGCCACCCTTCCTTCCCAGCCCCCTCCACTCCAGCAACTCTTAAACTCAGGGAAAATCTGCACTTCTTTTTGAGAAAAACCTGATCTCCACACCCGGATCTGAAGGGTAATAAGGCAGTTTAGGGCAGGCTTTTGTCAGAAGATGAAAACAATGACTACTGTTCGGGAGCTAGTAACATATGCCCCAGATGCTCAACGTGGTGAGTTAACATTCACTACACGACACTAATTGCAAATGGGACCAATGCATCCCTGCACCATGAGGTTCAGGGACTCTGTGGTGGTTATATAACTGACACTCAACACCAATGTGACATGACTGAGTCACCAACCCATAAGGTTCTGCTGGCTCCTTGCCCCGCACAACCTTTCTTCCGTACAGTTAAAGGATTCTGACTTCCACCTACAAAAGCAGCCCCAACCCAGCAATTAGACGATTTCCATTCTTACATAGGATTGAAGCCCTATTTTACAGATGATAAAACTGAGGCCCAGAGAAGCTCAGTGCAATGTCCAAGGTCGGAATCCTTGAAATCGAGTCTTCAGTCCCCCATTCAATGTAACCAAGGATGGGCAAAGAAGCCTCTACTCAAAATATTGACCTAATCCTAGTAAGTTTAGGAGGTGAATGCAAATCTGGACATATACATTATGATTCCCAATAAAAATAACATGAGAAATTAAAAGCAAGAGAGAGAAGACCGAGAAACAAAAACTGGAAGGAAACATCCAAATGTTAACAATGGCTACAGAGGGACGATGGGGGATTTTTTTTCATTTTCTTCTCAATATTTGTCTGTATTTTCCAAATCTTCTGTGATAACCCTTACTTGTCTTATAATATAAAAAAGAGCAAAAATAAGTGTTATAGGATATTCAACTCTGCTTACACTAGAAGCCATCGGCGTGAATGGAGATAGTTCATCTACCATAGACAGTTAGGTAAAGCTAAAAAAAAAATGATAAAAACTTAAAACAACATACTTACCCACCAACTGTGGGAGAGAAGACGCCTCTCTGTCAAGCATGATAGATCCTTTCTCCATACATGTCCTCAGCTCAAATAAGCTGTGAAGGGACAACGTGGCCACATGCGGCTTACTCCATCTTTCCCCGCCCTGTTCCACTTTTTCTTCAAACTTAATCCACCTAGGAACATGAGATTAATGAACAGCAATTAAAAGTACTCCAACCTCCTCTAGAAATAGCTACATCAACCCCTCCATCTCCACCCCCACCAGCAAGCACTTCCAAAACGTCTCCTTTTGTGAAGTCTTAAAAGCTTATTATAACACTAATTGCATTACCTTTATAAATACACCAAACAGAGTCACTAGACTCTCCTTCCCTTGGAATTAGAGAGAAAGAAAATAAACCAAAAGGATCCGAAGCATCCTTGGTTTTATATCTGTCTATATGTAACCATGAAATCCCGAAGATGGTTATTTTGCTAAATTTTTTAAAATAACATGGGAAAAATGTGCATTTCAAAATTCTCCATGAAACCCCACACTGTGTAAAAATAACCACCATTGTGAGAATTCTGTTGTGACTTCACAAGACAAGTTTATGTAAGTTGAAATATCAGTTACAAACCAATATTTATCTTAATTATTTGAAAAACCTGGTGTATGACATGGTCAGATTAATGTAAAATTCCCCTTTAACACTTAAAGAGGCCCAGCACTTGCACCTATGTCTTACTCTCTACTTCCCAGCTGACACATGTTCCCTTCTCCCTGAGATTCTAATGGAACCTTTACCCTTCAAGTCTGGCTCCATGTGTGTTTAAACATACACAAGTTCGATGAACAACACATCTATCCGATAACAGATCTCCTATTAATCTTAGCAATGGAATAAATAGCCCACTTTCATAGTTTTTTTTTTCTTTCTAAGATTCCTAGATGTTTCGATAACTTTACAATATAGAGCATTTTTTTTTAAAGTTTAATGGAAATGAAAACAAAACACATTGGACAGTCTTTATATCTCACTTGTTGCAGATACTTTCTACACTGCTCAAGGAAAACACGAATGCATCATCATTTTGTTATTCATTATGACCCAAAGAAAAATGCTTCTTTCTCTCCCTTCAAACCATCTGAGAGATATTGAAAAAGATGCAGAGGGGGTTAAAAAATTGTTTTCCTACGTTCTTCACCCACAGGTTTAATGATTTAAAAATGTTTTCCTAGAAAAAGCTAAACGCTCACCTAGCTCACTAAAGATGAGAACAAAGGGCAGAGATCAGAGGAAGCTCTACATAAGGTATTATTTATAGACTGCTCACCACCCACAGAGGAGGCAAAAAAAAAAAAAAATTAGTAGAACCAGGAGTGAAAACAGATCAAGAGATCAGCCATAGAGTCAAAGAAAATTCAGAATTTTAATGAAGCTCAATACTCTTGTGACTGAGAAGCACCCGCTGCTGTAGGAAGTGCTGAGTCACTGTACTGCACACCTGAAACTAATACAACACTGCATGTTGACTAACTGGAATTAAAATAAAAGCTTTAAGTAAAATAAAATAAATTTGAAGAGTATTTTTACTGAAGTAAGTAATTGACATAAAATACCTAGTTTTCAGGTATATATCACTATGATGTATACCTAGTTTCAGGTATACATCATAGTGAATCATATTTATATTTGATGTTATAATTTATTACTCACCATAATACTCTAGTATATTAAAATATTCTATAGTACATAAAACCATGTCAGGATTACATATAAGGATGTTATCTATAAAGAGTCTAGTGACTCCTTGTTTTTATTCCCAAGAGAATTCTTAATAGCTGAAGGATAGAATCTTAGGTCATAGGATTCAAACCCAAGATAAATAATAAAAACCAGCTAGAAAGTCAGTAAAGGGAGTATTTTACACAGCTTTCACTTCCCTCTTATTTCTACTGAATGAGTCCCCCCCCCTTCCTGTCCGTTGCCATAAATCTGCATCACCAAATACATACATATGTGACAGCAGCTCTTTTCTGCCATCATTCTCAACTGTCCAAACTATGTAAGTTTAATAAAATTTTCTTTAAAAAAAAAAAAAAGGGTGAGAGTAGTGAGGTACTATATGTTGGTATAATTGAATTTAAATAAATAAGAAGGGGTAGGGCACCCTGGTGGCTCAGTTGGTTAAGCCTCCAACTCTTGGTTTCAGCTCAGGTCATGATCTCAAGGTCGTGAGATGGAGCCTGTGTCGCTGCTCTCAGTGGGGAGTCTGTGTCCCTCTCTCTCCCTCTGCCCCTCCCCCAACTTGTGTTTTCTCTCTCTTTCTCTCTCTCTCTCTAAAATAAATAAATCTTTAAAAAAACAAAAAGGAGCAAAATGACTTCATTCTCTTAAGACCAATCATTAGTTTCATTCCTCCCCACAGTTTGCAGTGTAGGCAACCTGACTAGACTTAAATATGACTTTAAGCAAGTTTTAACAGTACATTTAGAAATCATAAATCCCAACCAGCTTGGATTTATGGAATAGCATTACTCACCCTCCTGGAATATACCAGCCCTTTAGGTCAAGATTTAATCATAAAGGAATGCAAATGTAAAATCTCAAAACTAGCCAGGTTCTTAGCATCTACATTCCTAAGGGATAAGCATTATCTCATAGTTCACTTTAGCATCTATTTCACTTTGAGGTTAGTAAATATTGAATGTTGTGATGATGTCATATCATAGCACAGCTAACAACATAAGGGGAAGTCTGGGATAATGGCTATGAAATTCCTTTAAAATGCACTGCTCTGATTTCAAGGAACAGAGTATACTTCCAACATATGCTTTCAGACATAAAGTAATGGTTTGCCCATTTAAGCAGATTGTTTGCATGCAGTTTCATTCCAGAAACGATACATGCTATGTCTATCTTCCTCACATATCAAGGACAAATTTGAAAAAAACCTAAAAACTACTCAATTCAAATCAGAACCCATTAAAGAAAAGGCTAAGGCAAAGGTACCAAAGTTCAGCCTACCCGAGTGCCAACAAATTTGTTAAGGTGCCTTAGAACCATGTAATTACATTATTTAAAAAAAAAAAAAAAAAAGACATTTTTACTGTGAAATGTACTATAAGCTCCTTTCTACCCTTCATGGTGACTGTGAATAACAATATAATTGCAATAAGTTTCCTACTTTTCCTTTTGTTTTGGTGCTTGACACGTTATAGGAAAATTAATTTCAGAAGTTAGCTTTTTAAAATGCTTGCAAATACAAAACTGTTGTAACCTTGGAGGAAGAGTTTATTAGGTAAAGTTTATTTCAAGGTCTTAGAAGAAGAAGAAAGTACACTGCAGTTTAACTCTCCCTGAGTGACTGCCAACCAAACAGCATTTCACTAGTTTATTGGCGAAATAGAAGGCCCACTGGGAGTCACTGAATTTTGCAACTTTCCAATCATATGATTTAAATATAATTAAGAAAAGACAAGACCTCTAACTGAAAAACAAGCCAATTTTACAGTGAAAAATAGACATGACCTTTGCCCTAGAATATAATCCAACTCTATAAGACTATTAAAAGAATAAATTTCTTGCTAACTAATAAGTGCCTCATTACATAAAATAAGCCAATGCTAGCATGTATCTGGGATAAATTATGTTTTTAAGAAAAACTCTCAAATTTCTAGATCAACTGTGAAATTTACTGCAAAGCAGTATATGTGACTCCTATAATTACATAGATGATTAGACTCCTTTTCCTGCAGCCTTTTTCTTACAGAAGAAATAAACTTGTTCTGAAATGGAATGTTCCAAAGTAATCCGGTAGAGAAAAGACAGAAAAGTCGGCGGAGATTGGGAAAAGAGCAATCTCGCTCCGAATTCCCAGGGTAAGCACGCAGGTCTGTGCTTGGCGGTCGTGCCCTGGAATCGGGTTTTCCAGAGGCAGGCTGGGTCTTTCTGCCAAGCAGAAACACAAATGCGTGTTCGTCTGTGCTGTCCCACTGGAACTAAAACATCAATACCCTTTTCCTTTGCTGGCCAGTTGTCGTGTTGAAACTTGTGACAATTTTCCTTTTTACCCAGGTTTGGGAACAAAAACTAAACCACATTGGGGGACTGACCTTTAACATATATTCTTCTAACAGTGAAGTCCAACATTACTCATCTGTTCTTCACTGAAGGAAAACTGAAAGCCAATAGTCATTTTTACAGAGACTTCACTGTCTCAAAGAAAGAAAGAGCTTGGGGTAGGGGCGGGGGGGGGGGGGGGTAGCAGTAGCCCTTCTTCTTGGCTTTGGGCCAACAACAAAGCTGGACCATGACTTACCCTTTCACCAGTTCATGTCATAAACCTATTAGCTAATGCCTTGCCACCTAGAAATTCTTAACAAGGAGCACAAAGCTTCCTCACTAATACCAATTACTCCCTTATAGTTACTGCTATGTTACTAAATGTCAGCATTCAAATAGCCTAACACTCAGGAATACTCTTAAAAAAAAAAAAAAAAAAAAAAAGAGAGTATTCTCTGCATTCCACTGATCAAATACACTACTCAGGTCTAATCATTCTCTCCTTTGCACAGTCTTCAATTTGTGCTTTATGCTGGAAGAACCAATAAAAATCCAAAGTTCTAATTTGTAGGAAAGGGAAAAGCAAGGGAAAGATGTGAAAAAAGGGGGTGGCAGAGTTGGCTGAACTTCAGACTTCACATAAATAAAGACTCCCCTTGTTCATACTTCTACATGACTACTGTGCCTTCCAAGACTTAAATCAGGATATTTTTCCTACTATTGGAACCATTCTATTTATTTTTTGAGACATAGAGCTTAACCTGAACTTCATGACTAGAAATGAAACTACAGTAATGCTGGGAATCAATGGAGGATATTTTTGGTCAAATTAAATCATCTGCTACATTAAAAGGGGTAGTATTGTGTTCTGTGGGGGTGTGGGCTCCCAGTGTATATTACATTAAGCTAGAGAAGGCTAGTGGGTTAGTTCTCTATGGAATAAAATTCTTTGAATTTGGGTTTTCACAGAAAAGCAGAGATCTCAATTTTATCTCAGCCAGAAAAATAGTCATAGCACATTTTCATATAAAAATGAATCCCTTCTTAATACTAAACTTTTATTAGTCTGATAGGTTTGAGAGTTTTTAATGGGGGGGGGGGGCTATCATCTCTGGAAACCAGACATCATAAACTGCAATCAGATATCACTGCAAAAACGTCCTGAAATGGGGTATACTGTAGGGAACTAGAGATTAGTAGAACTCTGAGTCACTTCTGGAGGCACAATCACCTTCCAACCTTCCAACAGGATTTAGGTGAAGCTAATTTCTCGACCATGGACTGTGTGCCAGGTAGTTAGAGGCAACAGAGATATAACAATGAACAAAACAACTAAAAATCCCTGCTCTCATGGAGTTTTAATTTTACTGGGAAGAGAGAATAACAAGATATGCACTATGCTAAATGGTGATAAGCGCCAACGAAAACACAAGGGAAGATGGAGGTTCGAGAGTGCTGGGGGACTTTTTTGACTTTAGACGCGGCAGTCACTGAGAAAGTAATATTTGAAAAAGGACTGAAGAAGGTGAGCAAATGAGCCATGCAGATAATTGGGGGGCAGAGAGGCGGGGGAGCATTCCAGACAGAGGGAGCAGCAAGTGCAATGTCCCTGGCACAGGAGCATGACCAGCCTGTGAGTGAACAAGAGGGAGGAAAGCAGGAGATAAGGTCAAAGAGATGCTGGTGGATTGTTCATGAGGGACGTAAGTGCAAGTGCAGATTGATGAACTAATTAGGAAGCTTTTGCAATAATCTGGCAGCTTGGACCTGAATTGTGGCCGTACTGAACGTGAGATGGGATGAGATTCTGAATATCTGAATATTTTTGAGGGTAAAACAAATAGGGTTTACCAATGGGATTGAGTAAGGGGTATAGGGAAAGACAGAAGTCAAGGAAAACCCCAGTGTTTCTGGCTTGAGCGACTAGAAGAAGGGAGTTGAGTTGTTCCTTGTGGTGGGAACCCTGCAGGTGGAGAGGCCCTGAGGCAGGTCGATAAGAAGCTCAATTTTAGACACGTTATTTCGAGAATTGTATTAGCCATCCAATTATGTGTTTTCGATCATATAAGGAAAGAAGCCTAGCAAGACAACTAACTGCTGTTGATAGCATACCATATACCTTGATAGCATATCACAGCTATAGACAGCATATTGATTAATTAGTTTGAAACTTCAAGCACAGGTCCTCTTCTGAGCTTTATCCATGGTGCACTAGGTACCTTAGGTCTGCATTCAGCTATCCATCGTCAGAAAAAGAGGAATTATCATAAACATCAGCTTTGGTCAAGGAAAGGATCTAAGAAAGTATGATATTTAAAGCAGCTGTTTCTTTTTTTTTTTTTAAGATTTATTTATTTATTTGACAGAGAGAGAGATCACAAGTTAGGCAGAGAGGCAGGCAGAGAGAGAGGAGGAAGCAGGCTCCCTGCTGAGCAGAGAGCCCGATGTGGGGCTCGATCCCAGGACTCTGAGATCATGACCTGAGCCGAAGGCAGCGGCTTAACCCACTGAGCCACCCAGGCGCCCCAAAGCAGCTGTTTCTAAGGCAATCAATTCTCAACTAATCACACTCAACAGATATTATTGAGCTCCTATTATGGGCCCTGGGAACACAGTCATGAAAGACAGACATGATGGTCCCTGCTTTCAGATGAATTAGTGTAATGAAGGAGACGAAATGAAAATAGTAATATCGCATTTACATTGAATGAAGCAGTAGTAACTGCGGCAAGTCCTATACAGAAGTCATAGAGTATAGCCTGGTGTGAGCATGTTTCTCCCAGACAGCCTCCCCTCCCCCACTGCCAAGACATGGTGTACTCCCAGCACACATTCTTTCCAACAATTCAGTATCTCAAGGACTAATAACATCACCAAAAATGACACATGTGTTCTCAAGGAAATAAAGTCTTTAAGGATGGTAAAGAATTCAAAATTATCTTCATCGTAAGAAGCTTACGTGAAAATTCTAGTCCATCTCACTCAGTGTTTAATTACCCACACAATGAACTGTCACTTCTCCACCTTTCAGACACCAGAGGTCATATGAAATATAACCCACCTTGGACTGAAAGAAAAAGCAGAAAGCTATATTTGAATTCTACTCTATGAGAGGTACTTGCACAGAATCTCAAGAAGAAGATATGAATCAAAGTAGCATTTCCAGTGACAACCAACTGAACTAGTACACACAGAGGGATGGAACTTTATTTTTGTTTTTAAAGATTTATTTATTTATTTATTTGACAGAGAGAGATCACAAGTAGGCAGAGAAACAGGCAGAAAGAGAGAGGAGGAAGCAGGCTCCCCGCTGAGCAGAGAGCCCGATGAGGGGCTCGATCCCAGGACCCCAGGATCATGACCTGAGCCGAAGGCAGAGGCTAAACCCACGGAGCCACCCAGGTGCCCCAGAGGGATGGAACTTTAAAGCTATAAACTATGCATGAAGTTACAGAGATGCAAGGCAGTATCACCTTCACGGGGCAGAAGAGAACATGCATCTCAGGGAGATGGGTGAGGGCATGAGCGGCCCACAGTGAAGCAGCCGGTCAGCAGCAAAGCCAAGACGAGACCAACTGGCATGGAGTATATAACTTAATCCATATGAGGAAAGAAGGAAAAGCTCTGTTATCACCAGATGAATGAAACCTTCGATGTTCCCATCGTGCTTAGCAATTTACAAGAGATCTCCGCAAATATACATACATACAGGCATGTATATAGATACCTGATAGAAGTGGATGAATATTAAGTCAACATAAATATATACTACATATCTCGTACTACACACGTATCTGTGTAGTAGGTATTATTATCCACTTTTTATGGATGAAACCACGAGTCCTGGGACACTGAGTGCTACGCAGCGAACAGGGGCCAGAATCTGAAATTGAACTCAGGTCTCCAAACCCCCAATTCATCTGAAACTTCTACTTGTTTTTGCATACACTTAAAGGAGGATAGCTTCTTCCTTGCAAATAATGGCAAGTTTGGGGGTAAACCCTGTCTTTGCAACCTGCCTCGGAAGTGGGAATGGCTAACAAATCCGATGTGATTCCACAAGACACCTCGGCGGGGGGGCTGGGCTGCAGACACCTATTTCCAGGCGATCCTGTTCATCTCTTCAAGATATTTTACTACTCCATAGCCTAGGAATCGAGTTACTTCTAATGCTTCATGAAGGGTAAAGCTGTAACAACGGGAGTCAGCCTCAACCCCGCTCCAAGAGGGAAACAAAGGGTGTGCTGCAGCCATAGGCACACAACAGAGAAGAAGAGGAATCCTCAACTCCTTCCCCAGCCGACACGATGCTCCTCAGACCCTCGACGCCCGGCGCCGATGCTCCTCGGACCCTCGACGCCCGGCGCTGAGGGCAAGGCGCTCCCACGGGCGCTCCCGCCCCGCCTCGCTCCCCGGGGAGCCGCGCCCGCCGCGCCTCACCTGGCCGTCTCCTTCCACTCCATCTCCTGCCCGTCCACGGCCAGCAGCTCATCGAGTTCGGTGAAGAGCTGAGGGGGCGCCGGGCTGTCATCCTCCTCGCCCAGGATGAACCGGATGCGTTCGGCGGCCGGGGAGACTGCAGAAGTGAAAATACTGCGGTGAGACACTGGCTGCACCAGCCTGAGGCACGTGAGGCTTCGAGCTCGGTCCCCGAGGCTGCCGGCCTTCCCGGCCACGCTCTCTGCGGACATCCTGGACATCCTCCCGGCTGAGCCTCCCTGGTCGCCCACCGCCGCCGCGCGAACCAACTCCGGGCCTGTTCCTCCAGGCCCACGCCGGCTGTCGCGTCGCCACCGCGCTCGGGGACGGGCCTCCAGGTCTGGGGGGCACCGGGGCCAAGAGCCTTCAGCCCTCAGAGGAGCGGAGGTCCGGCCCAATGACCTTCCCCCGCTCCGCACTGAGGGCCCATCCCAAGCTATTAGACAGAAACCAGCCCGCGCCAACCACCGCTTCGGCCGCAGTGGGAGGGCCGCAGAGACCCCAATCCGGAGCTCCCCCAGGCCCTCGCCTCCCACCCGCCTTCCCTCCGTCCAATGCCTGAAGCTCACGTCCTCTAGGAGCCTCGTGGCCTGTGCCTGGCTAAGGGCAAAGTTGATGAAGGAATATTTAACAAGAGGGGCCTCTTCTTGACATAAGGGCAGTACCCAAACATGTTTAGTCACACGCCAATGCACTTGAAAAACAAGCCCAAGTAAAATATTGTACACCTGAGGAAAAATATTTTTTCGGACACACTCAAGCACGTAATTGAATGCCCTACTGGCTCCTTTTGACCCTATCTCCTGAAATTCATGTAATGAAAAATTAACTAGAACTTCCCTCCGGTGGTGGGCTATTTTCCCCTTCCTCTTCTTTTGTTGTTGTTGTTGTTGTTGTTGTTGTTGTTTAAGAAAAGGAAAGCATCTGGAAACTGATGATCATATTACAAAACTAAGGCCACAGATACTCTCTATAATCCCTGGGCAAAACCGGAAATGGTATTTACATGTGAATATAGTCCAGGTACACAGATTTATGTGTGTACGTGTGTGTATATATGTATGTATGTATACACACATACACAAAAACACACACAAATTGTAAAAACATGTGTACTCAAATGACCCAATAAAACAAGAATATTCCTGGGGCACCTGAGTAGCTCAGTTGTTAAGCATCTGCCTTTGGCTCAGGTCGTGATCCAGGGTCCTGGGATCCAGCTCCACATCAGGCTCCCTGTTCAGCAGGAAGCCTGTTTCTCCCTCTCCCAGTCCCCCGCGTGTGTTCCTGCTCTCTCACTCTCTCTCTCTCTCTGTCAAGTAAATAAATAAATAATCTTTAAACAATTATTTTAAAAACAAGAATATTCCTATCATCTGAACGCTGCTATAATACAGGACAATATGAAATTCTACAGATCAAAAGATACTACAAACACGTGAAAAATATTCAACTTAACTAGTAATCAAAATTAATTATTAAAATAAAATACAACTTTTACCTAGGAAAATAGAAAATATGTAAAAAAAATTATAATCCCAATGTTGCCAGACATTTAGGACACATGCGCTAGTACCTCTCAATTTACGTCACCAAGAGAAGCCTAAATGGGAACCTGTCTCTGAAGGGAAATTTAGAAGGATATGGAAATGTTTTAAAAGTGTATATATCCTGTGAGCCAGTAATCTTACCACTAGAAAGACATTCATTTCAAAGAAATAATAGCTGTTACTTCAAAGATGGAGGTGCCTACTGCAACACTGCTTATCACTGAGAAAAGGGAGGACTGGCTAAATATACTACACCACAACTGTTCAGTAAATCAGCATGTAGTTATAAAACATGAAGTTGAGATTATCATTTCTGACATATATACAATGCCAAAGGAAAAATAAAGTTGCAAAATCATATGAATAAAGTAATCCCACCTTAGTAAAGAAAAAAACACACATATATCCATAAAATTAAGTCTGGAGTCGTGGGAAACCCTCACTATGCAGGGTTCCAAGATGTGTGAATTTCAGTTACTGTTATTTAGTTAAAGAACACAAGTCCCCCAATAATACAGTTGAAATTTCAGTGAGCATAGTATATGAACTGTGGGTAACTGCATAAAGTGCGAGCTTCACTGCGAGCTCTTCTGACGTTAATTACAATGTAAATAACAGACATGCTTCACGATCAGTGACTGATCATAATGGTTCTTCCAACGTCTGTCAGTGATCGGCCACTGCACATTTGTTACCCAAAAAAGAAGATGACCACGACGACCGAGAAGAAGGGGAGAAAGAAGAGGAAGAAAAGAAGGTGACGGAGGAGGGGAAAAAAGCATTTCACATTTAAGAAACTCTCAGAGACATTTCTTGACATGGAAAGCACAAAGGAGAAAATTCTAGAAGCTGATCCAAACTTAGAGAGGAGTACGTAATTCATCGGGACATAGAAAAGATGCTTGCTCCCGTTCAAAAGCTGCACAGCAGGAAGAAAGCAAGCATTATTCAAACCACTCCTGACAAGACTTTACAAAGAAATAAAACACTTTAATCTCAGTATTTCTGACATTTTAAATTAGGGTGTACTAAATATTAGTTTTACTTTTTTTTTTTCATTTCTCTATACCTTTATCACTAATAGCGAGAGAGATTTTAATCATTTGGCAAAAATTTTTTTAAAGGTCAAAGAAAAATACTTTCTCTTCTCCCATTGATTGATTATTAGGATTGTTGTGTATAATTTCAGTTTGAATAGTCACATTTACGGCTTTGCCCTCCCATGCAAAGCAAAGACGACCTATATGTACACCTTTTTAACTGTTATACAGTTTATTTCTAGGGCTCTATGTTCTTCCTTTCACTTTTGACCAGTTCTGCAGTGTTCACAGTTCATCCATACAATATTTACTGAGTACTGTCTTTGCGCTAAATGGGCTTTGTTTCAGGTTCTAAAGATAAAGCAAAAAACTTGACAACAAGATCCTTGTTCTTATCAAGTATATTTGCTAGAAAGGGCAACAAACATTTACCAGTTATTTGGTTAGTGAAGAATTAATTGGCTGAATGAATAAATTAGTTCATAGACCAACAAAAATATCTGCAAACTGTTCTGTGTTCACAGGACATTCAAATAAGATAACAATATCTATTAATATAGGATGCAGTATGTTTAATTTCTGTAATTAGGGGGAAAAAATGACTGAAACTTCTTAATATCTCTTGGAGGAAAAAAACCTAAGTTCCAGAACTTTTGTGTAAGAACATTTGCAACGTCTTTCCAATCAAGAAAGGGAAAGTGTCATAAACTAGCTTGATAACTCTAGCAAGTTTCTTTCCTCGGTTGCTCCCCTAAGCTTCCCTGGGAATTAGAAGGAAGAGGCCACAACAACTGTACTGTAAATGTAGACCTGTGGGAGGGGCAGCCTCTGTAACCAGCAAATACCCTTCCCAATTTCTAACATGATTCTTTTTTTTTTAAGATTTTATTTATTTATTTGACACAGAGAGAGAAATCTCAAGTAGTCAGAGAGGGAGGCAGAGAGAGAGAGGGGGAAGCAGGCTCTCCGATGAGCAGAGAGTCCGATGCAGGACTCAATCCCAGGACCCTGAGATCATGACCTGAGCTGAAGGCAGAGGCTTAACCCACTGAGCCACCCAGGCGCCCTCTAACATGATTCTTAACACAAATACATGCAAAGTGGGAGTCTCCCTAATGAAGGATATCAGGAATTCTTTTTTTTTTCCCCTGTAAATTTGGATCAAAAGGAAATGAGCTAAATAGAAGATAAAGTACTGCACTGAAATTAAGAATATAGAACTCTGGAACCAAACTACTTTGGTTTGAATTCAAATTCTGCTACTTCTATGCATGCTGTGTGATCTGAAACAAGTTAATTAACCTCTCTGTGCTTCAAGTTCCTCACCTGAAAAATAGGGTGATGGTGATCAATTATCATATCTAAAATACAAGGTTTAAATTAGTTGAAAAACTGCCAGCCCTTACTAGCAAAACCTGCCTAGCCTTTAAGAAAGAAAGCACTCACAGATATTGGCCCTCAGAGCCCCTGTATGTTGAAAATACATAAGGTAGGAAAGAAAAAGCCAAAAGTTCTGCATGTGTTACTTCAGTGAATTCAGCAGCTTTAGTAATGAGAACATAAAGGTGTATCTTTCTGGGAAACAGCCAATAAAAGAACAGGGGGAAATAATGAAACCTCTTTAGTCTCACTTTAATACCTGGGGGGGGAAACATCAGAAAAACAACTTACATTGCAGATGAATAGATTATGATTGTAAGTAATAACTCACCTAGTTTCATCATAAAAGAGAACCTTGAGAAAAATGAGAAAGGGTGACAGGGAGGCAGGAAATGAGGGAGAGAGAGAAAAACTGTCAAATTAATCCAATCACCTTTGTCAGAACAGAAGGCCTATAGATCAAAGCCAAGTTAATGCCTCTAATCTGCCTTGATTTTTTTTTCTTTTTTTATTCTGCCCTCTAGTTAGAATGTGTTTTGGGGGTTTTCAAGGGGCTCTAGGCTTTTTTTCCCCCTGAGTAGCTATAGAATTTCCCAGAGGGCCCTACTAAGTGTGGCCATCTCTGACCAGCATCCACCTGCAGGGTGACAATGTCATAGTGTGCGATGGCTGGGGAGACTCAGTGCTCCCAAATTCCCAGTGCTGACAAGAAGGAAGGCAAATATGTGGCAGGAATGCTGTGGTACCCACTTCCCACGAGCAGCAGCCATAGCAGACATCACGTGCATTCCTGCTGAGACCGAACTTGACCTCAGAGTAGCCACTACCCACCAATCAGAGATGGTGTGTGAGGGACCCCTCTCCAATGACACCTACCTGGGTAGACAGTCAACTCTCAGGGTGCCTGTCATGTCACTTTGACCCCTAATCTATGCACCCAAACTGTCTCCCACAAAAACCCAGAAATGTCTGGTGACCAAAGAACATGCCTGCTCGATTTTCACCAAGCTCAGCCAAGAACCCCAGTGTCACAAGCAAGCTCAGAGGCGTTCACGGCTGTTGTCACAGTTCATCTGCTAAGCTCTGCCCTAGAACATAGGCATAGGCAGGAACAGACCCCCATCCAGGAAAGAATTCAGGTATTTCCCAAGAATGACCAGAAGGTAAATAGAATTTCGTGATTATGGGTCAGAAGACAGACTCACTCTCTTCCCTAAAAGAACTGACTTTTAAAGAACAGAGTTCAATTAGTTCTCAGAAGAGAACTCAAGGAACTTCTACAAGGTGCTCATTTTCTAGCCAAAAGTCTGGGTGATGCCTTAAAACTTATTTAACAACCAGAATTAACAAAGAAAGTGGACATGGTTTGGATAGTGGGAGGCAGTTCTGCTTATAAGGAAGGCATGAACAAATCAGACCATCTCAAACTATTTGTGACAAGGATCATGCAGGAATTTGAAAATAACACATTTTTTTTTTCCAGAAACTGATTTGGGGAAATATAAGCTTCTTCCAGAATACCCAAGTGTTCTTTCTGGTGTCCAAGAGGAAAAAAGGTATTAAGTGGAAATTTGAAGTATATAAAAAGAATGATTAATGTGAAGGTGTTTTCTGATTTATTTTAAGTTGTTCCCCCTGCTCTCCAATTATATATTTTAATGTTAGAAAAAAAAAAAGACTTTTGTTGACTTTAGATCAAAGCATAACTACTTCTAAGCAATGTGTTTATTAATTAATCTTAATCTTAACTAGACTCTAATTAAGATTAATCTTAACTAGATTATACCAGATACCATTTGTGAAACATTTCTTGCTATCACTGTCTGAATACCAATCAAGGAAAATCACCTGCTTATCCACCTATCACCTACATACCTACCAAAACACCAAAGTGGGAGAATCCCCTGATATCATGAGTTGAAATCAGGGCTTATACAGATAGGAGCTAGACAGGTTTGTCTAAAGGTCAGAAATAAATTATACACAGAAGAGCTAGAACTTAAACATTAAAAGAAAATTAGGTCAAAATGGAGACTATGAATTACTCTGTGCATATCTTCTGAAAAAAAAAAAAAAAAGTTTTGTTCACTCAGATAGGAAATCAGTAAGATGAGAACTCTAGTACATTCCATATAGATAGTAAAGAAGCAGGCAGGAAACTAACTTTTTGAAGGTTAAGAGAGAAGGTCTAAAACTCTAAAAATTCTGGTTCTGATCTTTGGTGAGATTCCATGGGATGGTGCAATAATAAAAAAAAATAGACTGCTCTTTATGAAAAAGAGTAATCTAATAACAAGCATATGGTTAAAATAAAAAATTCAAAGAGGTAATAAATTGAAAATGGATAATGCCAGAAACCAAAATTACTAAGTTAGAAAGTAAACTTCACAAACTTAAAAATTGAAGTTAAAATATGTTTTACCCATCATGTTAGCAAAGATCTGAGTTATTAGTTATCCAGAGAAATAGAATTTTTTGCCTTATTAGTTGATACAAACTTTTTAAAGTGTAAGTTAGCAATATTAATTAAAAATCAAAATAATCTGGGTTTGGATCCAGAACTTCCACTTATAGAAATTAATCCTGAACAAAGAGATGGACCCAAGAGTATCTTTGGCACCATTATTTTTTTAAGGATTTTAGTTATTTACCTGACAGAGAGCACAAGTATGCATAGAGGCAGGCAGAGAGAGAGGAGGAAGCAGAGCAGAAAGCCCGATGTGGGGCTCGATCCAGGACCCTGGAATCATGACCTGAGCCGAAGGCAGAGACTTTAACCCACTGAGCCACCCAGGTGCCCTGTGGCACCATTATTTTTAATCTTGGAAGCAACCCAGGTGTCAATCAATAAAGAAACAAGGAAACGGAAGGGATGGGAAAGGAAGGGAAAAACTCGATAATACGCTTGCTCATTTCCAGATCTTTTTTCATCTTTCCTATCGGCTATGGTCTTTTCTCTCCTCTCTAAATCTGACTCAATTTCCAAGGCCCAGGTAAAAATTCTTTTCCAATAACCTATATTAACCATTCACAGAAATATGACTCTCTTCTTTATTCAAACTATAGCACTTTGTCTGAATTATCATTTAAGCACCACCAAATTTATAGCCTGGGCATTATTACCTAACCTACGGTGATGTGACCTCTCTCCAACTAACCACCAAGCTCCTGGAGGACAGAATCTGTCTAGGTACTTTCCTTGAAGACCAACACAGTACTATGCACTTAATCATCACCTGAAATATTAAATTAATGAATTAGATAAGGAAGAATAAACCTTGGACATTGTCAAGGACACAAAAACATAACCATGTGCAAAAGGAAGCTTACATTAAGAACTCTGAAATGGAAAATATCCAAGTTTTGGAAACTGTTCTTATTTCATCCTTCCCCTTAATCCATCTTTGCATTAAGGTGACCAGTTAACTTACTTACCAGAAGACAGTGACCAGAAGACAGTCACCATTTCCTATTGAGTAAGCCACAAAGAAAAGAATGAACACTTCCAGTAAGCTATTTTCCTCTGGTAGATGCAATCTCTTCCTATCCTGAGGGACCACAACATTTAATCTGCACTCCTATTAAGTCATTTAGTATCCACTGTTTTGTGGGTTATCCACTGCTGTACTTTGTCTTTGTACCATTACTAAGCCAACCTACCTGGATCTTCACTTACCTAAACTACTCTTGGCGCCTACCTTGTGCACAGTGAGGTTGGACAAAAAGGAATGGGTGAATGAATAAGGAAATGAGTGGAAGAATACATAATATATATTCTGCCTCAGTTTCTCAAAAAAATCTTTCTTTGCTTCTTTCCTCTCCTTCCCAGAGGCTTAGCAATGCCTGAAGTATAGTTCTATGTTTTCGTTTTGATTACTTAATTAATACTTAATAGTTTTTAGTGTATGAGACACTATGCTCTTTGTTAAAAGTACACAAAATATTTTTAAGATAAGGTCCTTGTTCTCAAGGGACAATGGGAAAAATTCGATCAATAAAAACACAATATGCAATTACTAACATTTTTGAATGCTTACACTGTATCAGGCACTGTGTTAAGGGCTCTTCACTTACATCATTTGTTTCACAAAAAAATATGAAATATCTATTATTATCAACCTCTTGTACTACTCATATTATAGACAGAGAAACTGAGTATTTAAGAGATTAAGGGACTTCCCCAAGATCACACAACCAGTAAATGATATGACCTCAAACCTCAAACTAGTTGTATTATTTCCAAGCCCATTTTTGTAGCCACCACTCTTTAAAAGATGAGCTCATTTTAAGAAAAAAAAAAAAAAAGCTGTATGAACAGTAAATATACTGGATCTCAGGAGAGGTAGAAATCAGCAAGTGTACAGCATTTGTACTATACATGTACAGCAAATGTAGTGTATTTCAGGAGAGGTAGAAATCATAATGGCACATGAAATAGTCCTAAAGTAAGTTAACTGAACATTTGGTTCATTAACCACCAAAAGGCAAATTGTGAATGTGCCTTTTTGTTTTTGGTCTGGAAAACATCCCACTGTGGCCACCCTACAGGCTACCAAAAAAATTTCTTTTTAATAGAAATACTGATCATTATGAACAACTCATACTGAGCATGACAAGTTTACATGCAAATTCCCTTCTGTGGGTGTAATGAAGACTTACAGATTTTGTATTTTTCTCCTTGGCAAAATTCACCATCTGATAAGTCTCAGCTCTCAAACCAAAGTAAATAAGTAAGTAAGTAAATAAATAAATAAATAAATGGGACCCCAGGGTGGCTCAGTCAGTTAATTGTCCAACTCTTCATTTCAGTTCAGGTCATGATCTCAGAGTTGTGGTATCGAGCTCCACATTGGGCTCTGTTCTCAGCAGGGAGTCTGCTTGAAATTCTCTCTCTCCCTCCTCCTCTGCCCCTCTTCACCTGTCTCAAATAAAATCTTTTTAAAAAATAAAAATAAATAGCTATTTATTTAAGTTGTCAAGGTGCTATCACCAGTTGATTTACATTTTAAGTATTCATTTCTCTCCATTTTGAGTTAAGGGTCTATAAATCAACACCACAGTTGCTAAAACTTCCACAATTCTAATTATTAGACCATTATAGTACTCTAAAAATATACTTAAATATATATATAAAATCATCAAACTTCAATTTCACATTCATAACTGTAAGAAATAAGAAATCACTAAATAAAGTTACATACATTAAAAATCTTTAAAACACACATGCATTATAGTAGCTATGTGTTACTCTTGCCCATTCAGCACCCCTACTCTCTTTTTCTGATAATAGCATCCCACTTTCCTTAGAAGAACCATTTTTATGCTTAGAAGTCCAACAAGGATGAATCATTCCCTATGACCCAGGTCTGGAGAATGAGAATATCCCAAATCTTGGCCACAGTAATTAACTTTTGAGAGGACACTTTATCTAATCCAGGCCAACCAGAGTATATAAGTGTCAAACTTTTGTTGGCACTTCCAAGAAATAAATTTATGCTGAGGTGCTAATAAGATGGTAATAAAAGCTTTGAGTGCAGATGGCATCTTGCAACTCAAAGGGAAGAGTGTGTGTGAGAATAAAGTAAACATCAAAGGCAGAGACAGGTTCCAGGTGCCATTATTTAAGCACCTGGATCCAGCCATGCCTGAAGTTAGATACTTTGCAATCATACATGACAATTCCCTTTTAGCTTAAAGTAATCTAAGACAATTTTTTTGTCACTTGCAACCAAAGGAGTCCTGATATATACATGTCTACTTTAATGGGCTACAGTAGAGCTAGCTCATATTAGTCATCCACAAATTACCATCTTCAAATTAACTACATCAAACAACCTGTTTTTATAGAATTCTGGTTTTCTTGGAGTGATCTATACAATGCATCCAAACTTTCTTTTTTTTTTTTTTTCTCCATGACTTAACCTACCTTTACCTCAATAAATCCAGAAAATGACTATTGACTTAACATGCTGGCAAGCTGTAGACAGGTAAATTAGATGGTTACTTTTTCTGTTCAATTAGCTAAGGAATTGAAACAGCCAAATAGCATTCATTAAGATGGATAATTTTTTAAATACTTAGGTATCCATGTATTAATAAGCTCGCACACATGAAAAGCTGTCAATTATGACAATTATCCTTAATATGCCATGACATTATTATGCAGCTATAGAAAGTCAACAGTGTTAGGAGCCTGGATTTCTGAATACTACCAAACTACCTTACTTACTTCAATTCCAACTAGCAAAAGGTGAGAAGAACCAGAGTTTGGTGAGACATTTTTGGAAAATACTGTGCTTAGCCTTTCCTCTCCAAAGTAATCAGAAAAATAATTTACCTAGAGTTTACATTATAAAAATGTTATCAGGATCTGAGTCATATCTATAAGGTATTCAAAATTCTTTAGAACAAAAGGTGATAGCCCTTACATTCCCCAACTTATTTTATCTTGCTCCTTTATAATTTCTGCCAACACAGTGAGTTGAAAAAATTAAAACAAGCTCCCTGTCAATGTTAATATGTGTTCTTTTAAATGGTGCTAAGCCATTTCCAAAGAAGTAGTCTCAGTGATGGTCTTAGAAGTCAAATAAATTTATTTTATCTATGAAATTCCAGACTTTTTCATCTGTCAAGTCTTTTATTAATTATTCTAATCATATTAATTATATTATTAATAGTATTTCAATATTTCAAGTATCTCTACTAGAAAGACATAAAATCCCAATCAGTCATTTTGGGTTTTACCATCCTCATCCTTTAGCTTTTAGTGACCTAAAACCACTGTTTTGTCAGTTATGGACTGAATTGTGTCCCCCAAAATCTATGGACTGAAATCCGAACCCCCACTATGATAGAACCTGGAGATGGGGCTTTGGGAGATAATTGGGTTTAGATGAGGTCACGAGTGTAGGGCCCTCATGATGGCATTAGTGCCCCTATAAGAAGAAACACCAGAGACCTTGTTTCCTCTTTCTCCCCACCACATGAAGACACAACGAGAAGGCTTCCATCTGTAAGCCAGGGCACTCATCACCGAACCAAATCACCTGGCATATTGATCTTGGACTTCTCAGCCTCCAGAATTATGAGAAATAAATTCCTATTGTTTAAGCCACCCAGGCTGTGGTATTTTGTTATGGGAACCATCACAGATTAATATATAAACTAAACTAACTAATGGTGAAACTCAAGTTTTTACTTTCTTTCTGGACTTTACTTTCCACAGTATCATTCTCCCTCTCTGTTTACCCAGGTTTGCATGGTATTCGTGAGTCTTTGCAGGGAAGGTGGGCTCAGAGAAACAGATAACCAATTTCCCTGACTCTTCCCCAGCTATATATCAAAAGACTACAATTCCAGCAATAAGTCCAACTGCTAAGTGTTTGTTGGGTCTCCAAGGGATATTTCACACATATACATCCTTGTGACTCCAGCCCCACTGTTGATGACCTCTGTCCACAAAAGCACCTAGGAAGGTACCACATTATAGACACAGTCACCAGGGCAGAGTGTGGGAATGTCAATACCCTGCCAAGAAATTCAGCTCCCAAAGTTCCCAAGGACTCAACCCCTGAGGGGCCAAATCAACATAGAGGCTTTAAAAAAAAAAAAAAAAAAAAAAAAAAAAAAAAAAAGCAAGCAGGTGACCAAGAAATCTGAATGAAATACCATGACAGACAGACCACGTGGATTTGGTAAGTCAGTACAGAGTTCAAAGTATTGTTCAATCCTGTGTAAGTCCTAAATTATGTCTTTTCACACCCACCAGATATCGTAAGGATTCAAGTAAGGAAGAGGAATTCCTATGATCATGTCCATCTACTCATGTTTAACTACCAGAGCATTAAACTTACAAGGTACCTAATGCCTTATGTATCTGAATAAGAATTAACTTCTGGTTCTTGCATGTAGCATTTTTTCTAATCTTTTGTTCAGATCAAATCACTTTCCCCAAAGATCTGGCTATACCCAGACTTTCCTTCAGTCAACCAATAAATTCTTGATAAATTCTTGTCTATTTAATCCAGGTATAATTGGGTTTCTAGCATTCTCAACCCAAAGGCTTACTGATTTACATGGTATATACAGATAAAAAACACCAGAAGGATATACCAAATGTTAACAATTATTATCCCTAAATGATGGAATTATAGATGATTCTTACTTTCCTAATTTTGCTTATGTGTAATCGACAAATTTTCTAAAATTAACATTAATGTCATTATTATAAGAAAAACAAACCAACGAAGGTATCTTTACTTGCTAACTTGAGGACAGGCATGTCAAATTAGTGCCGAACACTTCCCTACAATACTTGAAACTGCAGAATCTCGATTATCTTTCTTCACACACGTCCGAAACAAACAAAGCCCTCCAGCAATGCCTTCGCTGCTGACTAGGGACTCTTAACAGCCAGTTCTGAGCCATGCAACAGGACAGGCCATGGATCTAAAGCTAACAGACTGAGCAGCCACACATATCTAAAGATAATCCCATGAGTGCAGAAGAATGTGGACAGTGGGGAGGGGTTTCATGAGGTAGGAAGGTGAGATGGAAAGGTAGGATGCTTTCTGTGTATAGGAACTCACTCCTTAATTAAGATGGCAAAGACTATGACGACCAAGCAACCTCTTCCTAAAAGACCTCAAAGATCCTAAGAGGTCACAGCTCTCCTCTCCATTTCCTTTAATTTCTTTACTCCCTACTTCACTTCTCTTTGCTCTGCCAGAGCTGTCCCTGATAAGGTTTATATGATGAATCACTCTGCTTAAGAGTGAACACATCAGCAGTTTCTCCAGGTTCAACTCAGAACAATTATCAGCACAATTTATACCCTGAGGTTTTTAAAGTCAGGCCTAATTTTCATCAACATTAGGAAATCTTCAAGATTCCCAAAATAAATTCTACAGACTTGCTCAAGTGCAACTACTTTCTATACAAAGTAGCTAAATTTATTGCTCCAAAATTAGTGTCACAACCACCTTACTAATGTTGCCATTAGATGACTCCAGAAGCAAAGAAGACATTGTCCTTCCCACCGAGGATTTCAAAATGCATAAGAATATAAAGGCACCAAGCCTTAAGGAATCTTTAGAATGTCTGACTTCATCCCCACATTGCCAAAAAAATTCTACCCATCTTTCCTGGATAGCAATAATAAGAAAATGTGACTCAAAATATAATCCCCTTTGAGGGCACATGTGTGGCAAAGTCGGTTAAGCATCTGCCTTTGGCTCGGGTCATGATCCCAGGGTCTTGGTATGTAGTCCCATATCGGGCTCCCTGCTTAGTGGGGAGCCTGATTCTCCTACTCCTGCCTGCCACTCCCCCTGCTTGTGTGTGCTCTCTCTCTCTGTCAAATAAATAAAATCTTTATATATATATACGTATATATATATATATATATACGTATATATATATATCTCCTATATATTTAATATACTTAATACTTAATATACCTAATATATATTTATTATATATGTTTAATGTATATTATATATGCTTAATATATATTTATACATATTATATGTGTAATATATAAAATCCCATTTTAAAAGGGGAGGAGGGCAATGCAGGAATCCAGGAAACATCACACACGTGTTAGTTCTTTCTAAAGAAAAAATGGTCTCATTCCCCATAGATACATCAATGTTCAAAAGATTTTTATAAAAAGCCCAGGGCCCGGCGGCTTCCCAGGGGAATTCTATCAAACATTTAAAGAAGAACTAATTCCTCTTCTCCTGAAACTGTTCCAAAAAATAGAAATGGAAGGTAAACTTCCAAACTCATTTTATGAGGCCAGCATCACCTTGATCCCAAAACCAGACAAGGATCCCATCAAAAAAGAGAGCTATAGACCAATATCCTTGATGAACACAGATGCAAAACTCTGAACATAATACAGAAATGCCGAGTAAGATTCTACAATAAGCTTTTCTGCCTTATTTAAGTCTTCTCTGAGTTGAGGATCCAAAATTAGTGGCACTGGGCCCCAACCTCTCTTAATTACAACCTCGGTGAAGAAAAAATTATTTAACAGGTCCTCCAACACTATCCACTTGACATTTCTAGTTTCAGTGTTCTCAGAGAACATAATTCTTCATTTACCCTGTCTTACCTTCCCAAAAGACTACAGCAGGGAAGACAACAAGCAACACATGTCCACTGGCCAGCAATGATCTCAAAATCACAGCAGAATCTAAAAGGCCACTTGTAAACCCTGAGTTCAACCTCTTCAATAATAGCATATAAATGACAAGAGCCTAATTAATACAAACACCTAAATTTTCATGCTATTTCATTAAACACTCACCCAAAATGTCAATAGGGATTTGTTAAATCCATTTTCAAAAAGTAACAAAATGGAATCAGCTTAGTTTTTAGAACTATTTTAGAACAGAGGAGCACCGTTTGTCATATCAATAAACTTCCTTTCAAGCTATCCACATTGCTATAGTACATAAAGCTGATGACAAACCCAGATCAGAGTGTGGATATGCGCTGGCTGGGGGCTCCGGTCTCCTGTGAAGGTGTGCGAGGAACAACCTCAGCGATCTCTGTCCTTCACAATATAATACAAATAATTGTAAAGGAATTGCCCTTTCAACACAGTATGTTTTCAGTATAATTTTCCCATCCAACATTTCTTAATCCCTTACATAAAGAACCTATACATAACACTCTGAGTCATCTGGAGATAACCTCAGTTATCACGGGAAGTAAATGAGTGCCACTTCAAAAGCGATTCATTATTAACGGCTTCCTGTTCATAAAGGACAGGCAGAGAATTAGTCACTTCTAAAGCTTGTGGTGATGTGTAAGGCATGGTTAGTCCTTAATTGGATGCAGAATTTCCAATTAATGAAGTATCAGTCATAAAGCTTAGAGTTTCTTTGCCTTCCCAGACCACTCCTTCTTTAGATCAATCACAAATTAATTTATACTGGTTTAGAAATAACATTTGTCAATTTATCACACTTTTCAAGAACTACATAAGCTCAAATCTGTCTTTTCTGGAATTATGCTCATTAAATGCTTTAGTATCCTTCTAAGGCAGAGATTAGATATTCACCTGAAAACTGTCCAAATCCCTCTGCTGCCCTCCATATGTGGGAAAAAGCCACCAGCAAACTGGGATCACTGGGATTCAGATACAGAGGGATATAAAGAATGAGACAGGGAACGCCTACTAGGCCAAGAGAAGGTCTCTGGGCCTGAAAAGCAAGAAAAGTCAAAGTACAGATACCAAAGCCAGCAGTTATACACAGCAAATCTCAAGGGACCAGAAGAAGAATCGAGGTCAAGCTACCAAGTCAGTAAGGCCTAAAGGTCAAAGCAAATATTAAATATAAATACTAAAGTTGTCTCATAATGTGGAAATGAACTAAAGAGGTAGTGTTGTGTGGGGGCAGAGTGGGGGAGTGTTCTTGATACGTTTTTAGGAAGGACTCACATAAGATACTAGAGCCCCTCCAAACCTTTGCTGATATGTTGGCATATTCTCTCAAGTGATCAGTGAAGTGTCTTCAGCAGCCGGTTCTCACAGCTGCAGGGAAATGGATCTTTAGCTTAAGGAGCTTCATGGTTCAGAGTGGGTTCCATACATGCTCTCCTGTCCAGTGACAGCACAGGGAATTCACCTCTCCAGACAACATGACCCTAAATAAACAGTAGTCGTGGCTGTAGTCATGGATTCAGAATCGTAAGACCCAGATCCCGTGCTCAGCTCCAGTTCCATCTGAGCAAATCCTCCTCGACCCTCTGACTCAGCTTCCTCATCGGGCTGATGTGCAATAACAACCAGAAGAATGAAGAGATTACAAGGCACATCCATGGATGGTGGAATTGAATTTTGCTCCTCTGGCTTATGAAAATCTATTCAGAAATATGAGACGGAGCTAATACATTAAATGACCTACTAATGTACTATTCATCCTGTCACTTTTGATCTCATCTTTCCTTTGAGAAACAGTATCAACAAGATTGAAAAAGCTGTATGTGGCAGTTTTGGAGGGAGGAACAAAACAATCCTTGGCAATACTCTCACCCTGTATTTCCCCTGTTATTTAGTCACAGATATGTAGTAAGCACTCACTAGGAGTATTTAGATACCAGTTACATAAAGGAGTTGAAAAAATGAAGGAGACTATTTACTCTTCCTTTTTCAATGAACCTGCCACCAACCATGACAACAGAAATAAACCTCATTGACAGGGACCTGAAGTTGGTAAAGAAGGCACATAACCAACTCCAGAGACCTAAGTCAGCACTAAGTTCTTGAGATGATTAAAAAGCGGAGACTTCACTGAAAGAAGCAAAAGCATATGAATAAGGATGGGGATTTCCAAAGACAGAAAGGGAAAGGCATGCATGATGGCTCACAGATAAAAAGAATATGTGGTGAAAAAAACTAAGCTAGGTACAGGGGTGACCAATTGCAATGAATGTGAGAATTTTATGTACAGTCTTGCTGACAACCATCTACTTTGCCTCTTCAAGTAGTGTCTGTCTCCAAAACAAATACACAGTCAGCAACCCAAGAGATACCCAATAACTGTTTACCAACATTGGTTATCTCTGAGCTGCATGCAAAATGCACACATGTGAAGACTGTCAGACCCTAAGATACACTCACCCAGACTCTATTCTGGCCCAAGACAGATTTTAGGAAGTATGATTCTCTATTACAGTAGAACATAATTCAAGTTAGAATAAAACATGTAAATCAGTCCTTAACCGGGTTTCTAAAAAAAGTCTTAATTCTTCAAAACAAGAGCCCAAATATTTTTACAGATTTCATTGTTGGCTTACATAAAAATAAATTATGGTTTTTAAATAAACTCTGAACTCTGTCTTGTGTACTCAAAAAAAAAAAAAAAAAAAAACCCCACAAAACTTGGCCAATAACCAGTTCTTATAATGTTGTATTAATCTAATCCTACCTTAAAACACACCCAAAAATGCCAGCAAGTAGTTACATGTGATCTCAGCTAAATGAATCCCCTAAAATGGATTCTGAAAGTCAATTCCTAATTATTCTTTTCCTGGTCACTAATATAAAATGGGCCTGAACATTAAACTTTTCATTATTGGGACATTAAATCGATCGATACTAAATTTTCTCCTACAGAGTGGTTCATCCAAGGCTTTTAGATGGTTATTTCCAAGGATTCACTTCAGAAACATCAACTACAATTAAAACATTTCTGAAATGTTTGTTTGGTATGTCCCACCATGAATGACCATTGGTTAATTTGCCTCTGAAATTGGAATGTTCCTAGTTGAGTCAAAAACAAACAAACAAACAAACAAACAAACAAAAAAAACGGATCCTTCCACACGCTAAAATCAAGCTCACTTCAGAAGTGAGTTCCTTTCCTATCTTCAATCTAGTCCTATTTCCAATGATCAAAGAATGAGAACGATCAGTTGACTTACAATCTTATTTGGGAAATAATTACATATAAGTAAACTGGGTTACACAATTACTGCAGTCTTTTCTTCCAAAATTTCCACTTCTATCCTGCACTACCACGAGGTTCCACTCTTCTTCTGTCAGCTGAGCACCACTTGCAAGCTCCTTTCTAATGACAGTTACTGAGCTGGGGTTTACTGAGGATTCTTCAGCTTCCTTTTTTTTTTTTTTTTTTTTTTTTTTTTTTTTTTTTTTTTTTTTTTTTGTGGTCAAGCAGTTTAAACCGTATTATCTGCATTAGTTTGGGCACTTGATTGGAAATATTACTTAATAATGACATCCATCAGTACATAGCACCTACCGGGAATATCTATTATCTTTCAAGAAATACCTCCATACACTCCTATAACTTGAGTATTATTATGTCTATATTCAAAGGAATCATGTTGCAGGAGGTTACATATATTACTGAAGTCACAGATCTAGTAATGGTGGGGGGGGAGGGTCTAGACTTAGAATGCTGTTGTGGATTTGGCTTACCCTTAAGTCCATATTCTTTTTACTACAGCATGCTTTCCCCTCTGTTTCTGTTTCTACTCTATTGCAGAACATAAGGCTCCCTTCAAGAACCCACACTCCCTATCTCAAAAATGTATCTGGTGGTTGAGTTGAACTCTTTGGAAGCGATAGATATTAAAATCTTGATAACAACGTTTCTTTTTTTTTTTTTTTCTGTAAAGTTATCAAGCACTATATATTACCAAATGTCTTCCAAAGTGTTAAAAATTTTCCTACACTGGGACGCCTGGGTGGCTCAGTTGGTTAAGCAGCTGCCTTCAGCTCAGGTCATGATCCCAGCGTCCTGGGATCGAGTCCCACATAGGGCTCCTTGCTTGGCGGGGAGCCTGCTTCTCCCTCTGCCTCTGCCTGCCACTCTGTCTGCCTGTGCTTGCTCTCGCTTCTCTCTCTATGACAAATAAATAAATAAAATCTTTAAAAAAAATTTTCCTACACTAAACTTGGGATTGAGCTATTATTCCTTTACTTTTCAACAACTCACACATTCTATTCCTTTTAATTTATTTTGTTCTGCTTATAAATGGCTCTAAGAGCCATTCCAGAGCTCAAACAACTTACCCTATAAATTTGTCAGTTTTAACTTTGGAGGTTACAGATCTTTTTGAGTCGGAGGACATGCATACAGGCACAAGCAGAGTTTTGTGTAAAATGCATGAGGTGGTTTTGGAAAATTATTTTCTTCAAGCTCATCAAACAATTTTGAAAACATATTTTTTTTTAGGCGCCTGGGTAGCTCAGTCATTTAAGCGGCTGCCTTTGGCTCAGGTCGTGATCTCCAAGTCCTGGAGCCAAGTCCCACATTGGGCTCCTTGTTCACCAGGGAGCCTGCCTCTCCCTCTCCTTCTGCCTGCCACTCTGCCTACTTGTGTACTCTATTTCTCTGTCAAATAAATAAGTAAGTAAGTAAATAAATAAATGCACATATATATATATATATATATAATTAGCATATAATGTATTATTTGCTTCAGGAGTACAAGTCTGTCAACCATCAGTCTTACGCAATTCACAGCACTCACCGTATCCCGTACCCTCCCCAATGTCCATCACCCAGCGACTCTATCCCTCCTCCTCTCACCCTGAGCAACCCTCAGTTTTTTCCTGAGATTAAGAGTCTCTCATGGTTTGTCTCCCTCCCCAGTTTCATCTTGTTTCATATTCCCCTCTCTGCCCCCACCACCCCTCACCTAACTCTCAAGTTTCTCATATCAAAGAGATCATATGACAATTGTCCTTCTCTGACTGATCTATTTGCTTAGCATAATACCCTCTAGTTCCATCCACATCATTGCAAATGGAAAGATTTCATTTCTTTTGATGGCTGCATAGTATTCCATTTTATATATATACCACTCTTCGTTATCCATTCATCTGTTGATGGACATCTAGGCTCCTTCCGTAATTAGGCTATTGTGGACATTGCTGTTATAAACACTGGGGTGCACATGCCCCTTTGGATCACTACACTCATATCTTACTACAGATGTTGGCGAGGATGCAGAGAAAGGGGAACCCTCCTACACTGTTGGTGGGAATGCAAGCTGGTGCAGCCACTCTGGAAAACAGTATGGAGGTTCCCCAAAAAGTTGAAAATAGAGCTACCCTATATCCCAACAATCACACTACTGGGTATTTACCCTAAAAATATATTTTCTTAAAAAAACATTCACTCCAGGAATAAAACTCCCCTAGGGTTTGCATGGGCCTAAGCTTCCATGATGGGTGTATACTTAAATAAGAATAAAATCAACCAACAGTACATACACACATCCAAAAATCTTAGAAGTTTAAAAAAAAAAGTGTTCCATAAAAATTAGCTAAGGAACATTACAATTTTCAAGACTATCTGTCAAGGGTCAGTAAGCGCTTTGAAATAACTCAGTACATTAGCTGAAAAAATACCTTTCCAATTTACTGCCTTGTGTAGAGAGCTTTAAAACACATGAGACCTATGTTTTAAAAAGGCTGTACCACTGGTGACGAGCTGACCACTCTGCTTTGCGGGCCCATTTCCCTAATCTCTGCCATGGTGAAATGTGTCAAATAGATGTTTATGGGCACATTTGTTAGCAACGTATTTAGTTCCTACTGAAAATAATTGCAGCTCTACATTACAAATGCTTGCAAACAGAGTTATCTGCTAAGGCCCAGAAAGGTTCAGGGGGAGGATTTTCTTCTCTACTTCAAGTACAGCCACTCTGTTTCAAAAGTAAGGCTGCTGATCAAAAGAAATGAAATCTTGCCCTTTGCAAGATGGAACTAGAGGGTATTGTGCTGAGCCAAATAAGTCAATCAGAGAAAGACAATGATTATATGATCTCCCTGATATGAGGAATTTGAGAAGCAGGCTGGGGGGTGGTTGGGGGTAGGGAGGGAAAAAATGAAATAAGATGGGATCAGGAGGGAGACAAACCATAAGAGACTCTTAATCTCACAAAACAGGTGTGTCTGGGTGGCTCAATGGGTTAAAGCCTCTGTCTTTGGCTCAGGTCATGATCTCGGGGTCTTGGGATTGAGTCCCGCATCAGGCTCTCTGCTCAGCAGGGAGCCTGCTTCCCTTCCTCTCTCTCTGCCTGCCTCTCTGCCTCCTTATGATCTCTGTCAAATGAATAAACAAAATCTTAAAAAAAAAAAATCTCACAAACAAACTGAGGGTTGCTGGGGAGTCGGGGGGTATGGACATTGGAGAGGGTATGTGCTATGGTGAGACCTGTGAAGTGTGTAAGCCTGACGGCTCACCTGTACCCCTGGGGCAAATAATAAATTATATGTTAATAAAAATAATTAATAAATTTTTAAATGTAAGGCTGCCGGAGAATAAATCGAAGCCCAGGAGATGACATTCTGTCAAAACAATCTGCAAACATTTATTTTGCTGCCACAGTTCAGTCGAAACCAGTCCCTACTGAGATACTGACACTGCTATAATGTTGATTCATGCTTTTGTGGCTTCAAAAATTAATAACCGTAACTTTTGTTTTTAAATGGTTTGGAATTGCCAGCAGTATGCTACCTCCAACTGGCTCTCAATAAAGCGGTTCATGATTTAACTTGTCCTCAAAAACAGGAAAGCATCTCTTTCTCAGAAGCTTTGGTTCCAAACTGATTTCTCATGCAACAAAGTAAAGCTAAAGATTGTACCACAGCCCCTCACACTCAAGAGGCGGGTGAGAGAGAACTTCAGAGTCTGCAGTGCTGGAGTCAAAAAATTAAGACTTTCAAGGGCTTTGTCATCAAATGCATTCTCTGAATTCAAAATGCCTAGGCTATGGTCATAAAATCTTCCACAATACAAACCTTTAATGCTCATGTTCTTCAAAACTTGCATCAGAGGGAGAACTGAGGCATCCATCCAGCCTCAAAATATCCCTGTAAATCTCCATGCTGTCTTTAAATTTTAAAGACTTCCTTGCATTTCACACTCAAAATTGATAATTCTGTTTAATTATAAAAACATTTTTTGCAAATATCCAAGTAAAAGTGATATTTCAGGTAAATATTGTATGCTTGTCCTGTACTTCATACCACCCCTCCCTGGGAGTACTGGAGCCCACTGTGAGAAGGAAGTCTTCTCTGCCTCTATTAAAGAAGGTCTAAAGCAATGTCTGTAGCTTGGCTTTGCCTTAGCTCAACACGTGACAATAACCTGACCAACACAGTTATAACCAAACTAACTCTGAGAAAGTAATAAAACAACACCCTGTATCTCTTATCTATTTTTGTTCTCCCAGGTAACCCAACTCAAGCCAAAGTCCTTAAACAACAGTTCAACTCCTCAACCTTGGTGAGGTGGGAACTATTAACAGAGGTATTTGGGACAGCTTAGCTCTGCCTAAATCTAGGATATTTACATGAGTCTTAAGTTTGATGCTATTGAACATGGAATACAGAGAAAAACAAAGAATTCCATGGGAAAGGGAGGAACCGAAAAAGTCGGCCAAATTTCCAGTCTCTCAAGATTCCGATAGTCATTGTTTGGCTTGATAAATTTACAAATTCCAAGAAAATCAAATGCACTATTATTTAATATGTTTGGCTTATCCAGTCCCCCCTCAATAGCACGGAGAACTAAGGGTTGACCGTGAATATGTAAAGTATCTGTCGTGTGTGGTCCTGTCAGGCTTCTGATTCATTCACAAATTTGTTTTAAGTATCTATGATGTGCCAGGAACTGTGTACCTGCTTTAGTGCTCTGCGCGGGCGCATACCCCGAAAAAGGAAAAACCGACAAGTGAACAGATCGTTATAGGAACTGTCTGAAGTGTTTCTGATTTATTCATTCATCGAACATATACTTACTAAGCACCTACCGTGAGCTGAGCCCCTACTAGGCACTATGCTAGAGGCTATAACAGAATAACGTTGTTTTTTTTCCTTAAAGCACTGTGGAAGTCTACAGTCTAATGTGGCTGGAGCACAGAGCAAGAGAATGTGGTAAGAGAAAAAGAGACAGGAGACTATAAAAGTAGACATGAGATAAATCATGAATGGCCCTATATACTTTGATAAAGCATTTAGACTTTATCCTGTAGTACCAATAGGGAAGTGTTGAGAACCTCAAGCAGGAAATGGCAAAATGAGATGTGTATTTTAGAAAGCTGTTTAGGGCAATGCCATAGTTTGTGGGGAAAAGGAGGGAGGGTATTCTGCAGTTCTTAGGACAATGAAGACATCTGTTAAGTCATGATTGGTAGTTGTAAACACCTATTCAAGTGGACTGCTCTTTGCATCTCACCATTTTGGTATTCTAGGCTGCACACACCTTGAGAATATAACTTCCTGCTGTCCATCTCCAACCCCCTATTGTTCAGGCTACCTTCCCTCAAAAGTGCTCTCAGCCCTCAGCATTTCTTTTGCAACTCCATTTACAAATGCACCACTTTCACGTATTAGACAATATCTGACAATAATACCTTTTTTTAAATATTTAAAAAAAAATAAACTGTAGCAAATCTAGATAGGTGGCATTTCCTGCCACAGTCTAGTATCCGGTGGTATCACTTCTGATGCCCACAGTTTAGGAAGGGAATCTAAAATTCAGACTTCCATTTTCTTAGCTACTTTCATTCTACATCCCTCACTGCTAATCCCTGATAATCAGTTATACTGCAGTACCTTTCAGTGGTTTCTCCAACTGTCAAAAGCAAAATTTAAAGCAGGCCTTTGGCCGGACAACACCAGAGTTTAATTTTCCAGTCTTGATTATCAGATTCACCTGAAGTAACTGAAAATACAGATTTCCAGGTTTCTGAGTCTCAGTAGACCTGAGAGAAGAGGTGTGAGTCAGGAAAGTGTCTTTTATGAAAAGTCCAAGGTGAGATTTGGGAAACCCTAGATCGAAGCTACCTAACGAGTTCCTATAATTAAAGCAGCTTAAGCACATATTTTTCTCTTAAATACCTTAATGAAACTTAGGCAATCACTTTAAGTAATTGCCACCCATTTAATGTTTACTGAGACAGTTTACAACTAATTCACATGCCATTTTCTAAATGCTTCAGGCTTACTTGGCTTTCCTGCTGCGCATTAAACAGTTTGTTAACCATTAATAAAGAGTGAAGAAAAATCCGAATCTGGAGGTCATTTTAACAGTAAAGGGGCCGCCAAGAAGCATGATTTGTAATTAGCAAAATACATGTGAGTTCCTTGTGGCATTAACCAGAAACTTATGATCAGAGCTTTAAAAGCAAGAACAGGCTGTGAATAAGCAACCTGTTTCCTAAAATAAGTCACCTTCTCTTTTTGTCCTCTGTCAATCAGAAAATATACAGGAAAACAGTATTTTTGCATTTAACAAAGAGTATTTGTGGGACAGTGTTATTGATAAATAAACTCAGGGCAATAATATACATAAACAAAAAAAATTGGTAACATCTCATAAGTGGTTACTATTCTTTCTATGTAGTCCTCATTCCAAGTTCTATACATTTAACTTTTTTTTTCATTTAATAATGCCAGTTCCCATATTATCTAGACCTTATAGATAAGGAAACTGAGGCAGTTAAGTAAACCTGTCCAAGGTCAAACAGCCAATAGGTGGCAGAAAGAGGAACTAAAACCGTAAGTCTGACTTCAGAACCTCTGCTTTTAACCACCCTGGTGCACGGACACGGAGGCAATTACAGGTTGGAAATGTATTGTCGGAGGTATTAGAGCTATGACCGAAAGCCCTGGAAGGATCTTCAAAACAAGTCAGGCTTGGGACCCTGTATTCAATTCACTGTGTGGGAGGCACTGCACTCCTTGCCTTGGGAAGTATTCGTATAAAGATGAATAAGACATAGTCCATTCTCATCTTCACTACTTATTCAACTGTCATCTCTTTCATGAGCCCTTCCCTGACTCCAAAGAGACTTCATTGGTGTCTTCTGCAAGTCCCCACAGGACTCTGTGTGTGTCTCTCAAGTACTGTTATTTCACTCTTCACATGGTATTATAATGAAATCGTCACACAACTGCCTCTTCTTCCATGAGGTTCTAAGTTCAGCGGCATACTCTGGGATCAGGAAACATATCTTAGCTCCTCGTCCAGTCCCTAACTTCCTAGTACAGTGTGCCTCAGCACACTCCTGTCTCTCAACAGATGTGAAGGAAGGAAGAAATGAAATGCCAATAGAGGGATGCAGATATGAAATAACTCGCCGTATGGTTCACGGTACACTCATGGCAAAGATGAGAAACCAGTTTGTAAACTCCAGCTCTGCTGAGTCAAAAGTTCTAATACACCGTCTCCTCTTTTGCTAAAACTGCATTATTTCACATTTTATCACACATGCAAATTTTACGAAACAAAATTTTGCTCACATTTCATCTCTATGCTTCATCTCTCATTTAACATAGCAAATCCCTACAGATGGGGGCTATGGCATACCTTGATTTCTGTTGTCAGACCATTCTCAAGGCATGCATACTTGCACTCTAATTTTTGAACGGGTCTGCTGATGATGACTCTTCTAAACTGAAAGTGTAGAGAGGTCAAGTCACTTGTCCAAGATTACACAGCTAGTAAGAGACACACTAGGACTTAAATCTAACTCCAAATCCCACACTAATAACCACTGTACTATTTTTATGCTCTCAAAGATCAGCTCCACCTTCTACTAGAATGTGACCTTGGGGAAATTATTTAACTTTTTTGAGACCCATTTTTTTTTCTGATTGCATTAGATAGAATCAACATATAAGACTGTGTAAAGTCAAGATATAAAATGTGATTATTTGATACCAGTATACATTGTGAAATGATAGCAGTATACATTATAACAATTAGGTTAGTTAACATCTCCGTCACTTCACAGAATTACCGTGTGTGTGGGTGTGTGTGTGTGTGTGTGTATGTGTGTGTGAACATTTAAGATTTACCCATTTAGCAACTTTCAAGTATATAATACAATGTTGTTAACTACAGTCATTGTGCTATATATCAGATCCCCAGAATTTATTTGTACTTTTATAACTGCAAGTTTGTATTCTTTGACCAACACGTCCCCAGTACCCACACCCCAGTCCCTAATAACCACCATTCTATTCTCTATTTCTATGAGGCCATGAACGTCATTTTTATCATCTGTGAGGTTGATAGAGAACTCAAAGGAATGAAATAAGGATTAAATGACATAGTAAATATAAACTGTCAGTCACAAACCAGGTGGTCAATAAACATGTATTGGTTGGCCACTGACTAATAATCAGATTTGACTATAATTCAGCACATTTGTTAGCAATCAATTTAGATACTAATACTTCAATGAAATGCTGTGCTGTCAAGACAATCATGTTGGGATTTCTCTCCCAACTTAGAAGTTCCAAGTGTTCCACAAAATTAAAAGTATAAAGAAAAAATTCCACAATGAAGAGAGACGCCTATAGATTAACATTCTTCTAGGGAGGCGTTTTACTATCCCTATTTAAAAAGTAAGGACTCTGAAGTACCAAGTTTAAGAACTAGCCCAAGGCCAACTTAGTCACTGGGGAATCAAGAGCCAGAGTCTAGTTTCAGATTGTACTCATTTTTTCACAGCTGCCTTGCTTCCAGACTAAGGTGTGGCTCTTTTTCTAAAAGCAATTCCAAACTGAAACACAGCGTTCCTACCCAGTGGAGGATCCAGAAGACCTAATTCCAGATTCAGGCTCTGCCACATACCAGCTCTGTGAATCAGGCCAAAGTCTCCTCATCGATGGAATAGGGGCTGCTGAAGACTCACTGCAGCAACGCAGAGGAACGGGCCCAGCACAGAGCCCGGAATATCACAGGCACTCGACAGATGCTCACGAAACAGAATCTGGAGATCACACGATGCGGCAAAGCAAAGTGTTGTGGCCCCTTTTCCTGTAAGTACTTAAATACCGTGAGAAAGAAAGGAAGGGACAGAGACCGAGGGAGGGAGGGAGGTCGGGAGGGGGGCGGAGAGGAGAGGAAAAATAGAAGAAGGGGGAGGGACCACAAGGAGATAGAAACACCTGTCTTGGATGCTACCACTTCAGTTGTGTTGACGAAGAACAGGTAGGCTTCAATGTCACACACAGTCTTGTGATCTCGACCCTGGATTACAATGGTTAACTACGCCCTTCCGGTTTACTCTTTCTGCTAATAGTAACAGAAATTGTGATTCCTGATCAAAAACTAGAGTGGGGTGAGTCATAAATAGAGAGTTTTCATCCATGTATGCAAGAAAAGTTGTGTTTCAGGCAGGGGTCCATGGGAAAGACACCAGGAGACAAAAAGCATCCTGACCTTCGAGCAACAAAGTCACCCGCAAACATTCCGACAAAGCGACAGAGGCTTGTCTGACACACTAATAGGCATATTGCATTGCTGGGAAATAGACCTTCCCGTTGTGCAGAGGCCATTTGGGCTAAATTTTACTCTAAACAATGAATCTGCTTTTCTCTAGTCCCAAAGAAGCAGTATATGAAGAATCGATCAACTGCCCTCCTCTCCCATCTAAGCATTTCTCTCCCCTCCTTTCTCCTGCTCAGTCCCCAGATTTGTATCTCCAGGTTCCCTCAAGATCCCGAGACGCACGATCCAAGATCACTACAACAATCACAGGAGAGATTAAAGCACAGGAAAATAAGAGCTGATGGAAATTACTTTTAAGAGGGAAAAAGATAGACACGGCTTGATTCTTTTCTTTTTAGCAGATAATAAATCTCTCTTCTAATAGAATGTATGATAAATCCCAGAAAAATGATTAAGTGAAAAAGCTTAAGGAAACATGATGGAATTGGAAAAACCATCTAAAATCCACTTACCAAAAGCTACATTTAGATAGAATGTATGATGTTTTGCATATCCAAAGCATCCTAGTTAAGCCTAAAACGTCACCATTGTCCTTTTCTCCATAAGGTTGCACACTCCCAAACTTAGTGTTACCTATGGGTCTTAAAGAGAAGGCTAGGGCACCATCACCACTAAAGGTCATCACTGAAATACATATGTCCCATCTAGAAACAGGTTGCCGAAAATGTCACATTCGAGATAGAGTGTCAGAATTTCAGCATATCTGGAGGTGCAGAAATAAACAGCCATGAGCTAAGAAGGCTGGTAGTACATTTCCAAGAGAATGAGCCACAAGCAATCCAGTTAGATCCAAGACCCAAAAGTCCGCTTCCACACATTCGTTCTGCAACAAAGTTGGCTATTTCCACGAGGAGTATCTGTTACATTCCTAGACTGTGGAAAGAATCAACCAACCACCAAGATCATAGAGAAAAGTCAGAGAGGCACAGAATTTTAGGTAGGGAAGGGACCCCAGGAATAAGATAGAAATAACATTTTGTAAGAAAACAGAAGTTCAAAGACGTAGGAAATGCCCATGTTCAGCAAGTCATTACCAGAGACAAGATTTTTTTTTAATTCATAATTCTCAGCACATCACTCTTTCTACTCACTCTTTCTACCACTATAGCACACTTTATTAATAATCTGATTGTTTCAGAAGTTTTAAGATACTTCTTTTGCTAAGGCCAGGGAAAGATCACCACTACTTCCAAGCCCACAAGACTAAATACACAGCTCCAAAATCAAATATGTGCTTCCTCATGTCTACAATAATCAATGTCTACCACCAAACTGAAATAAATAGCCTCTTTCTAAGCTATACCACCTTTTGCAATACAAAAAAGCATCAAGCACCAAATACAGAAAATAAAACTGGGAATGTGTCAGACTTATCATAGTAAGTGTTATTCATTTCCTTAGCACCTGTCTCCAAATGCCTAATTTCCTATGACCAAGACAACAGGGAAGCTTGTCAGTGCCAGCTGGCTGAAGTCACATATCCTTCCAGCGCCTTTCTGCCTCATAGATAACAAAAATGAACCTCTTAACTCGGCTTGCTCAACAGTTCATCCAAATCCAGAATAAAACTTTTCTTTGGAAATAGAAACAATACTCATATCTGAACATCTGATTGTGTGAGATGTTCTGCTTCAAAAATATGTTAAAAGAATAAATCTGATAGCTCGTCTGATGAAGAAAATTAGTAACATTTCACTAAAGTTAAACCCCAAAGAACATTTTCATCAGAAAAGTCAAGAGTTTCTAATGGAAGCAACAAATAAATTGAAGAGGAAGCCAAAGAATGAAAAGAAACTGTCCACTCCTCTAGGCGGGATAGATCAAAACCAAGTCCCAAATGAACATCAGAAACCCTTCCATAAACTGGGAAACGCAGAACCTACCCCTACCTGAACCCAAACTATTTCCTGTTGACACTTTCTAACCTGAAGATGGCCCCAGCGTCCAACTGAGGATATTCCCCAGGATGTGAAACTCATCTTAGGAAATTCTGAATCTTCTTTCTAATACTGTTTGCTGTGTAAAAAAAAGGACTCTCACTTTGACCCAAACAGCTAAGTAATTTCTCTGAAAAGCATAAAACACATCTGATCATACTGGTGCATTTGGTGACTCACAAAAAAGACTGCTTTCAAAGTTGATCGATGCTACTCATTAAGCATCAATGTAAGGGTAAAACACTATCAACCTTAACAATTAAACTCAATCCTTCAAAATGCAGGGGCTTTTTTTTTTAAGATCTTATTTATTTATTTGATAGAATGAGAGACAGCAAGATAGGGAAAACAAGCTGGGGGAATGGGAGAGGAAAAAGCAGGCTTCCCACTGAGCAGGGAGCCCGATGCAGGGCTCAATCCCAGGACCCTGGGATCAGGGCCTGAGCCAAAGGCAGAGGCTTAATAACTGAGCACCCAGGAGCCCCAAAAATGCAGTTTTTCACAGGTTGTGTAGACTAAGCTTCTACCGATCTTTGTTCTCTGCCTTTTCCTTTCTCGACTCCAGGCTACCTGCAGAACCCCAGTACGAAATTAGCACGTGTGTGATTTTTCACTCCTTGACAGTAGCCCTTATATGAATATGCCTTTTAACTACCAAAGAAGGGTACAGTAAGTTTATAGATCTTCCCTGAGATGAGACTTCATTACTAATGCTAGATTACACTGGAGAGTAAATTTTAAATAATGATAATTAACATTTGTGTGGCAGTTTACAGTTCACAAAGTGCTTTTTTAAAATTATGTATTTCAATTTAAATACATCATATTTTGGAAATCCACAGGCAAAGAAATGAACCTTTATCGAAACCTCACATCTTATACAAAAATTAGTTCAAGATGGATCATGGTCTTAAATATAAAATGTAAAACTACAAAACTTTTTTTTTTCCTTTCAAGTTTTTATTTAGATTCTAGTTCATTAACATATAGTTTAATATTAGTTTCAGGCGTAGAATTTAGGGATTCATCACTCCGTACGTCACCCAGTGCTCATCCAAGCGCCCTCCTTAATCCCCATCACCTATTTGAGCCAACCCCCCTTCCCCCTTCCAGTGACCCTCAGTTTGTTTTCTGTTAAGAGTTAAGAGTCTGTTTCCTTGTTTGCCTCTCTCTTTTTCCTCCATGTTCATCTGTTTTGTTTCTTAAGCTACATATATGAGTGAAATCATAAGGTATTTGTCTTTCTCTGACTGACTTATTTCGCTTATCATAATGCACTCTAGCTCCACACATATCAATCCAAAATGGCAAGATCTCTTTCTTTTTCATGGCTGAGTAATATTCCATTGTGTATATATACCACCTCGCCCTTATTCATCCAACATCAGTGAACATTTGGGCTCTCTCCATAATTTGGCTATTGTTGATAATGTTGCTATAAACATCAGGGTGCATGTATCCCTCCCAATCAGTACTTTTTGTATCCTTTGGCTAAATACCTAGTAGAACAATTGCTGGGCCATAGGGTAGGTCGATTTTTAACTACTAATGGCTGCATCAATCTGTATTCCCACCAGCAGTGCGACATGTTTCCCTTTTCTTCACATCTTAGCCAATACCTGTTGTTTCCTATGTTGTTAATTTTAGCCATTCTGACAGGTGTGAGGTGATACCTCATTGTAGTTTTGATTTGTATTTCCCTGAGGACAAGTGATGTTGAGCATCTTTCCATGTATCTGTCACCCATCTGAGTATCTTCTTTGGAAAAATGCCAATTTGTGTCTTCTGCCCATTTTGCAATTGGATTATTTATTCTTTGGGTGTTGAGTTTTATAAGTTCTTTACATATTTTTATATTTTTATATATTTTGAATACTAACCCTTTATCAGATATGTCATTTGCAAGTATCTCCCAAAATGGGAGACCATTCCAAAGGTTGCGTTTTAGTTTTGCTGACTGTTTCTGTCACTGTGCAGCAGCTTTTATCTTGATGAAGTTCCAAAAGTTTACTTTTGCTTTTGTTTCCCTTGCCTCAGGACACATACCTAGTAAGAAGTTGCTACAGCCAATGTCAAAAAGGTTTCTACCTGTGTTCCTTGAGAGGATTTTGATGGTTTCCTATCTCACATTTAGGTCTTGCCTCCATTTTGAATTTATTTTTGTGTACGGTAGAAGAGAGAGGTCCGATTTCATTCACAAAGTGCTTTTAAATACGCTTTCTCATTTAAGACTCACAAGTCCCAACTACGATTGAAAAGGGAAATGGAAACTACGCCTCAGATGCTCATATTACTATTAAGTGGCAGAAGCAGAACCTGAATCCAGGTCTTCTGATTTCAAATACTATGCTCTTTTTACAATGGCCAAAGAAACAAACAACTTGCTGAATTTTTTAACTTTATAGATAAATATAAATATATAAAATAGGCAAGTATGTACATGTGTATATATGTATATGTGTGTAAATATGCATATCTATGATGTGTTTAAATGTGCATATGTATGATATGTGCATAAATATGTACATATATGATATATGTACAAATGTGTACGTATATGATATGTGTAGATGTGTACATGTATATGTGTGTAGATGTGTGCATATATGATATGTGTATAAATGTGTACTTGTGTGATGTGTGTAAATGTGTACATGTATGATGTGTGCATATAAATGTGTACGTGTATGATACGTGTGTAGAAATGTGTGCATGTGCTGTGTTTATACATATGTACATATATGATACGTGTGTGCATATATGAAACGTGTGTGTGCATATATGGTATGTGTGTACAGATACACATGTGTGTGATCTACACACACAGACACATAGATGTAAGTAGATACACAGACAAGTACATACACAGACACGTAGACGCAAGGATAAGTAATCCCTTCTACATAAACAGCCACGCATGACAAAACAAAAGGAGGAAGCAGTTTTTAACAACGAATGTGTGATATGATTCTGCACAAAAGGCACACGATGCCACGGGAGTAGCTCCAGCGTTCAGGGAGAACGATGGGGTCAGTGAGCTAAAGAGGCTCAGTGTCTCCACCTGGAGGCCCAACCTCGTTCCGCAATACGGACGGTCTACAGCGCGGGGTCTGCCGCAGCGAGCCGCTGGGCAAGGCACAGTTAACGCAGATTCCGCAAGGACTCTGTCCACAGCCAAGTCTCTAGCTGAGTTTTACAAGGACTTCTTTGTCTTGGGCCCCTCCCAACACATGGGAAACCTCAGAATGTCTCTTGCCACCAAGTGCAACTAAGCTGAGCCACTGGGTATTACACTGGCTCTCAAAGGTGGCCAGTCAGTTGAGCCAAGACATATTTCCAATATTTCTCAGTCTTGCAAACAACCTATACTTTGTGTGAGCTTGTCTTTCATCTTTAATAAAAGATTAGGGGGTATTTTTTCCAATAATGCTTTAAGATCCAGATAATATGAGAGAACAAAGTAATATCCAATAGAGGATAATTTCTTATTTTCTGCCTTTTATTTCCTATCACCCAGCCAATAAGGCAAACTGATAGGATCTGTAAAATGACATAACTACAGGACAGAATATTTCTCCCTCTTAAACTGAGACAGCAGATTTTCAAGTATGTGTAGTAAGTGGAGAATATTTTGCAATTACCAACTCCACAGTATGCTAAACATACATAAGTAAGTCACTTTTAAAATTAGAGAAATACTAAAAAGATAGTATGTATAATCAGTAAAAAAAAAAATCAAATTTCAATCTCTCCAACTTTTTTGATGTTTAAAACATGATTTAGTCTAATATATCTAAAAGTAATTAAGGGCATGGTACATAAACAGAGAATCTTGGAACACTGAAAAGATAAAATTTAAAAATATAAATAAATAAATAAAATAGTTAATGTCCCCAAAACAAAAAATATGTCCAGCTCTGAATAAAAATAAAGTCAAGGAGCCTAGAGCTTTGCCATTTATCCAGACATTTTTTATAACATAGAAAGGCTGCATGTTACCAAAAGGTACAAACTGGAATTTTAGACTCATAGTTCATCAATCATTCATTACACATGAGATAGGTCAACTGCCAATTATATCTATTGCAAAACACAAGGCAACATCATTTTATGCATACACTGAAATGCATATAAATCCAAAGAGAAAGGAGTAGAAAGAAAACCGTAGCGTGGACTTGACAGCAAAAGAATAAAGAGACGCTTTGATTTTCTGCTCCATTATTTATTCTGTATTATGTTGCTTCTTATCCCACATTGTTTGAACTACAGAAATAAAAATACATTCAAATCTTGTTTGTAGAAATAAAGAAAGAAGCTGAAAAAAAAATTTTAAAGATTTGGTTCAAGGCAGGACTGCTCAAAACCTAGAACAACCCCCGAGTGATACTACGCTTTAGAAACGGAAGAGTGGGCAGCTGCTGCCACAGATCAGCACACTTCATTTTAAAGTAAGTAACATTATTAAGGCTTTCTCAAAGTAAAAAGGCAGAAGGGACTACCTTCCCCAATCCTCTCCATTTCCTCCCCTATCAGTGTTGAAGAATTATGAGAAGGGATTCAGTTCCATGACTGCCTCCTCTCTTGGGGAAATCAAGGTAGAGCCCCTGAAAATCTCTTATGTTGGTATAACAAAGGATCTGAATATTCCAAACCAGAGGTAAGCCAGGCCAGAGTTACCACACAAATATCTAGGATTTGCAGCTCCTGGGTCTAACCTGCCCACAAGAAACAATCCCTCCTCATCTCTAAGATCAGTCCCCCATTTGTGGGCTAGAGTCTCATGGGAAATGAATCAACCTCTAAGCAAGATTAAGAGTATTTGGTGGGGAACCCCGGGTGGCTCAGTGGGTTAAGCCTCTGCCTTCAGCTCAGGTCATGACTTCAGGGTCCTGGGATCGAGCCCCTCATTGGGCTCTCTGCTCAGCGGGAGCCTGCTTCCCCACCACCCTGCCCCACTGCCTGCCTCTCTGGCCTACATGTGATCTTGGTGTGTCAAATAAATAAACAAAATCTTTAAAAAAAAGAATATTTGGTGGATAGCTGTGAAGGAGAAGAATCGCAAAGAAAGGCAGGTGATGGGAAAAGGCTGGGAGGAGCTTTACCCCTCGCCACAGTCCTAGACTGACCCAGAAATTTGGTTTTAAATTGTAAGGAGGAGTCTGCCACAGGAAGGCATCAGCCTAAAATAATACCAGATACAATAGAGTAAGAGCTGGAAAACGTTCCAACTTCCAAAAAGGAGGTCCCAACTGCTAAGCCAAACTGCCAATCATTCCAAATTACATCATGATGGCAGAGTTTCAGGTATTACCTCTAAGGAGGATGCCACCTTGCTATGCTCTCCTGTACACCACCGACCATCGGGTAAATGGACATGGATTTTGTGGAGGACAACTGTGATGCTGTGTAGCAAAAGCTTTCAGTTCTGCTTATGCTTTGACCCAGCAATTCCACTTTTTAGAATTTATTCTAAAGAAATAAGCTTGGATGTGCTCAAAGATTTAACAACGGGAACGTTTGGTAAAGTACTACTTATGGTAACTGAAACAAGGAAGAACTGCAAATCCCAAAAGTGGAATGGTAAAGTAAATTATGGTACATCTTTACCATAATCTACATAATAAGCCATTAAAAATAATTCAGGGTTTGTTACAAAACTATATAACAATCTCGAAAGGTGTTCATTGTGACACTGAAGAAAAGAGCAGATTTTGAAGACAATATTTATAGTATGATAACATTTTTATCAAAAATATGTCTTAATACACAAATTTAAGAGACTATACCTAAAACATCAATGTCTATCCATAAATCCTAAGTAATTGTTCTGTTTTTCTTTTTGCTTATCAATATTAATTATATTTTCCTTAATATATATATACTATGTGTACAGTAAGAAAAATATCTCTGAAGTAAAATAGATAACTCATAAATCTACATCTACAGCTTTAATCCATTGTCTCCAGTTATTACTCCCTACAGAAAGGAGCTCTGTTCCCTATTCCTACCATTAAACTTATTTCCCTCCGTCATCTATGCCTAACAACTTAAAGACTCAATAAGCAAACTTTACCATTTTAGCAGATCTAAATGCTCAAAACTGTTGGAAGGTAAATAAACAGTCTCCAAAATGTAATGAGTTGTAAGGAACGTCTTACAGAACAAGACTGAATTTTTTGGAGGAGAAAAAAACACCTATCTTTTTGCCTGGCGACTTGTCATGGTTCAAATTAAACATGGCTGTAAATATAATAATTGTAACAACTACAGGTTCCATTCATTCTTTATATATCATTGGCTGAAGAAAGCCAACTACTTTTTTTTTTTTAAGATTTTATTTATTTATTTGACAGACAGGGATCACAAACCGGCAGAGAGGCAGACAGAGAGAGAGAGAGGAGGAAGCAGGCTCCCCGCCAAGTAGGGAGCTCAATGCGGGACTCGATCCCAGAACCCTGGGACCATGACCTGAGCCAAAGGCAGAGGCTTTAACCCACTGAGCCACCCAGGTGCCCCAAGAAAGCCAACTACTTTTAAGGTAGTAAGTCCTCAAGTTTAAATTAGAAGAGAACACACAATGAGACAGAAATCAGTTTGTTTAGGGAGTCATCTCTATCTTTAGTCCTTAAATAGGTGGCATGTGTATCTTCTATAATTAATGGCAAAATCTCCCTCACAAGCAGTTTCCAGATGCCTTACTTAAACTACAGCTAATCAGTCTGTGATTCATCGTGTGTTCAGGAATGCTCTCCTAATAGACACACTTGCTAGCTTACTGCAAAAGAAGTATTACTACCCACTCCACTTCCATAAAAAAAAAAAAAAATCTCAAATGTGTTTAATTTTTTTCAAGGCCAGTTGTAGACATACATTCCTCCCCTAATCATCCCAACCAATGTAAAAGCATCCAGTCATGAACTTACATCAACCCATAATCTAATGGGATGAGTTTACCAAAGTCACCAACAACCTGAATCACGTGCCAAGGGAACTGCAATGAACAAGCCACTCCAGAGGAAAGATGCATTTCACACCTGTCAGGAAATCTGTTCCCCTGTACTACTAGACAGCTTTATAGGGGAAACCTCTCCTAAGTGCAGAATTTGCTTCTCCCTAATCTCCTAGAAGTCTTACTGACATTCAGCTTCATTTTTCCAAATGTTCTACCTCGTTCCAGAAAGAACTTATGGTTGTTACTAACAGACTCCCGGTTTCGGAGGAAACATGAAAACTATTTCCAGAAACTTCTCTCATGTTAAGTTCTCTTTTATATCCACTGTGCAACTGAGGAAACTTTTTCCTTGGAATCTCTGTATCATGTCCTCCAAAACCAATTGTGTAATAATGACCTCACCCTTCATTGATCCATAAAAGCTCACTCCATCTAAATCTTTATCATTTCCTGCCTTTCATTTCTCATTTATTTATAACTTATTTTGTATTCCTTTAGTCTCTATAACTATTTGTTACCTTGGTTCTTTTTGGTAACAAGATGGAGTTAAAATAAGTAAATTTAGGAAGTTCTTAGACCTTTTGAAAATTATTGGCTCAATTCAATATGTATCCTATACTATACAGCAGCTTCTGGGAAATCAAGAAGAATCATGGCATTATGAGCATCACAGTCAAGTATCAACTTAAAGAGAGGAGCAGAAAATTTTCATATTCCCATGGAATCCAAGTTTAAAGCATAGTTCCCAGTTCACCTATCTAAATTACATTGTACGGTGCACTAGAAAACACTATGTTTCATATTAAGAGAAGCAGCACAAGCAATTCATGTTTTACTATAAGAGATATGAAAATCTATAGAAACATTAAATCCTCAATCACAGGAAAGCTATATTTAGCTTCTGGTAAGTTCTGGGCAACTACCACCTGAACATAACAAAAAATGAGCTAAAAGAAAAAAAATTTAAACACATCTTTACCTTCATCCCTTTTCAACTTTTTGTGATGTGATTATAAAATATTCAAAATCACATATCACATATTTAACTCACCAGAAAAGCACCGCATATTCATCTAATTACATCTAAATTAGATCACACTATATCTATAATTTCAGGTTTTATAATTATAAAGGAGACTACCACTAATTAGTTGAAAAGGAGATAAATTGAAAAGTTTGTTTTCTTTCTACCCATTTCTCCCTTTGAGTCATTAAAAAGTTTCTGCTGCCTTTTAAAATTTGACTTCTTCACCATATCCAACCCAATTACTACGTACATTTATTCAACTAGACTAGTGTTTCTTATAAAATGGTTATGTGCTTTTGGCATAACATCAATAAGTCGCCAAACTGTGCAAAGAACCAAGATGCCCTTCAACGGATGAATGGATAAGGAAGATGTGGTCCATATACACTATGGAGTATGATGCCCCCATCAGAAAGGATGAATACCCAACTTTTGTAGCCATATGGACGGGACTGGAAGAGATTATGCTGAGTGAAATAAGTCAAGCAGAGAGAGTCAATTATCATATGGTTTCACTTATTTGTGGAGCATAACAAATAGCATGGAGGACAAAGGGAGATGGAGAGGAGAAGGGAGTTGAGGGAAATTGGAAGGGGAGGTGAACCATGAGAGACTATGGACTCTGAAAAACAATCTGAGGGTTTTGAAGGGGCGGGGGGTGGGAGGTTGGGGTACCAGGTGGTGGGTATTGGAGAGGGCACGGATTGCATGGAGCATTGGGTGTGGTGCAAAAATAATGAATACTGTTATGCTGAAAAGAAATAAATAAATTTTAATAAATAAATAAATATTACAAGATAAAAAAAGAAAATACAGTAATGATAAAAATGAATCAAAATAATATTTTGTTATGTTTTCTGATGACTGCCTTTATAAATGTAAAATATTCACCACTTGAAAAAAAAAAAAATAATAATAATAATAATATGTCATTAAATGTAGAGCTTTGTTTCAGTCTGACCAAAATGTCTTTGGTGCCTCCATTTCCATGTAAATTAATGTTTATTATTTTTATAAACTTTCATTGGATTCGTACTGTTTTCCACAGTGAACATTTGTGACAAATACTTCAGGATAATCTACTAGCGTCCATCAAGTAAGAGCACCCATGAAGATGTGCTCTGATACTGCCTGGGTTTTACATTTTCCCCCAGGTTCTTCCAGAGCCAATACGATCTTGTGAATCCCAATCAGTCCAACAATTCAGCTTCAAGAGTTTCCCTCTCACATCACACAACAACTCATTGCATAATATGAGAAATCTAATCTCAATTCTTTCCTCAAGTGACCTCATAATTTCTCTTGAAATATCAAAGACCCAGATAGCCAGTCATATGTGCTAAAGCAATTATAGAAGGGATTTATTTATTAAACATTAATCTCCTTGTCATGCAGAGTACCTAGAAAATCCCTGATGCACTTTTGCACTGAAACCTCACTGGGAACACATTTTTCTAAGTCTCCAAAGATCTTTCCCTTAACAAGTCTGATGGGCCTTTCTCAAGCTTTCAATCCCCTTGACCTCTACGCTTCATTTAGCACTGTTGAAATTCTCTCCTCGCATGGCTTCCCTGGATGTTCTCTGTGTTCTTCTACTACCTCTTTGTCTCATTTGCTGACTGTTCTTTTTGTCTGCCTCCACCCCCTTGGCTGGCAACAGCTCCAAGGCTCAGAACTCCGCTTTCTGCATTTTCCCCTCAGAATTCACCACTGGGAAGCACACAGCAGCATTACTGAACCATCACCCTGCACAGATGCCTCAAAATTCACCAACTAGGGCTTGATCTCTCAAACTGTGATTCCATCTCCAGTTACTGACTGGTCATCTCAGGCTAGGACCCCTGACACCTGAAATGTAACATCTGAAAAACAGAGCTCATTTTTTTTTTTTTTTCCAGCACAACATGCTTTCCTAACACTCCATACAAAGCCCTCATTACCTTATACCCAGAGAAGAGAACACCCTCCCCGCCCCCGCCCAGCACTCTTCCCACTTCTAGCTCTACCTCCCCAATCCGTCATGGACATTGTTGCCTCAATAACTACCACGTCTGTCATTTCCGGCACATGGCATGCATTCGGAACCTCTGACACGTTCCTCTGCTGCACCAAGTCAGTAATAAAATCCATCACGAATTATCGATAGCCATGGAAGTTTAATCTTGACCAAGCCGGTGTGTTCATGAACTACCACTCCTGACTAGCTTATTGTCATTTCCAAATCTGTGTCCTCACATGCACCTTTCTTCACACTCTTCAGCCTGGCTTCTCTTGGGCCAATTTGTGTTTCTCTCTTCCTTCGTTACCCAGTTCCAAAATCTTCTCCCTCCTCAGTTAGCCCCATACATTTACCGCCTCTCCTCCAGCCGCTTGATACTGAGATACAGTCAATGCACACTAGGTTCTTCTCACTTATTGATATGCTACTTGGCAAGTGCTGTCAACTTGTGTCATAGGTACACAAGTTGCTAGATTATACCCCTGCTCGATTATAATCCCTGCTAAATTACCAAACTCCTTGAGAGCAAGGAATCTCTTATAATAACATTTTAGTGCTTGTAGAAAAGCACTGACATTTGGTACTCTATACTCTATAGAACCAGCAGGTATCCACGAACTAGTTGTCAACTAATAAATAGTGCCATGGTGGGGTAATTGTCCTAATCCTATAAGAAACACCACACGTGCAATACACATTTCAACCAGGAGTCCAAAGAGATACAATTTTCTTCAATAAAAAGTTTTAAAATATTCCATGGTAGGTCTTTTTCCTCTTCAGATGAACTTTATCTCTTTCTCCCATTTTCCACTTTAGCTTGTCCACTTACTGGGAAGAAAAGGAAGGACTTCTTACCTCCCCTACTGATTTACTCCTGCCTGTATGGGAATCCTTGGCTCCTCTATCTGCTTTGCTCAGAGCTACCGTCACAGGCATAAGCAAGCATACTTCCAAGGTCATTCTAGGCCTCTGCTTTAGTCCCCAGAGTTTGGGAACCTAGAATGTAGTTTCATCAGCCACCAAGAAGTCAAGAAGCAGCCTGCATTTCAATGAAAGATACAAAAGGTCATAAAAAGGAGAAAATTGTACTGTCATACAAAGGAGAAAAAAGAATTAAAATTGACTTTCTCTTACTCATAGGATGGAGTGAGGGAAAAAGCAGTATACTCTGCAGAGCACTTTCATGGAGATTTTTTAATTGGAGAGGCAACCGAACTACGCAAGATGTCTCAAGTAAGGTTATTGGTCTGATGGCTTAAGATGCCCTTGAAAGTTCCTACAGAGGCCCTACCCTGCATCTATTCTCCAGACTCTGTGTTTTCAAGCCAACCAATCAAGAGCTGCATGGTCTGTCTCTTTCAGAAAGCAAAGCCTCTGACATTTTCAATGACTCTGCCTGAAAGAAAAATATTTTGAAAACACAGGCCTGAACCCAGATATTCTACTCATTACTTTCAACTGAGGAACCATGAAAGATACAATGATTCAAATAGGATTCATTCTGGAGGCTGCTTCTTTATGGCACAGTCCTTTACTATCAAAAACAAAAGGTATTGGGATGACGGGGTGGCTCAGTCAGTTAAGCATCTGCCCTCAGCTCAGGTCATGATCCCAGGATCCTGGGATCGAGTCCCACATCTGGCCCCCTGTTCAGCGGGGAGCCTGCTTGCTTCTCCCTTTGCCTGCTTCTCCCTCTGCTTGTGATCTCTTTCTGACAAAAAAATAAATAAAATCTTTTTTTAAAAAAGATATTAATATGCCATCATTAAGTATTAAAAGCCAGATGGATATAAGCAGTTGCTAAATGTACTGTAGTAGGTAGAGAATTAAAACATAGTCAGGACCATATATCAGATCCTGGGAATTTCTATCATGATCAATAACAAATAATACAAGCTATATATGATGAAAGCTTGCCTTAAGATTTAAAAAACAATGCTTCAAGTCATTTGTTCACACTGAATCTTGGTGAAATTTAGTTAATAGAAAATGCTTTGTTGTGAGCCATAGTTCAGATAGGATATGATGTGTGTGTGTGTGGGGGGGGGGGGTGTTTCTTTTTTTCTGCGTTAAAAATGATCATTGAATTACAACCAAAATTGCCCAAATCAAAATTTTTAACTTAAACCCAGAATGAATATAACAGCAATGAAACTTGGCCATCAATGGGGGAAAAGTGGGGAAATCGCTAGCACAACATAAAATGTATCTGATGAAAGCAACCTTCTGATTTAAAACACAAAGGCCATACTGTGCACTGAAGACACAGAGATGATCACCACCAAAGGCGTAAGCAAGAAGGGTCAAATGCCAACTGGTATTAGTAATGGAACTATGACCCCAGAAATGAAAGGCTGAATGACACCCAAAAGCCTATAAAGCACAGGACAATTCTACAGCTTCTTCAAGAAGAACAGCCAACAGCATCAGAACGTACGGAGACCAAGACTTATGCCTTTCTCACCCTTTGTACTTCCGGTGAGTGAAGACTATACGATGCTATTTCCATCAATTTTCTAAAGTAGATAATTTCTTTTCATTCGGTTTTAATTTTTATATTTTGAATGTCTACTTTCCTTCTAATTAGACCCCCCTGTTGCTTTCTGTTCTTTCCAGAGTGAGTCGTACCACGGCTTTGGTAAAATGTATACTGGCAGCTTGCAAGGTGCGCTGGTAACTTGCCTGGAAACACTAGCACTCACCTTTCTGAGAACACAGACATCTAATGAGAGGACTGCAGTCCATCCAGGCAATCCGCTTTCACACTACCCAGGGTAAGAGCATGAACTTTGGTGTCAGACAACCCCAGCTGAAATCTTGGCTCTGCCATTGACTAAGGGCATGACCTCAAGAAGTTACTGTTACTTAACCTCATCAAGAGCCAATTTTTTTTTTAAGTTCATGGTAATACAAATAATAATAACATCAAAAACCAATTACATACTCCATGTTGGGTAACTAAACATAATAAAAATTTTTTAAAGGAAAAAGCTCAAAAATTAATAATAATAACATTTATTTCACAGTGTTCCTATTGAAATTCAAAGAGAAGATAAACAGAATGTATACCACGGTCCCTGGCACATAGTAAACCCCAAAGTGTCAAGTATAAATAATACAGGTTGGAGTATCTCTTCTACTTTTTATTTGTGACAAACTTTCTACTTCATAAAACATAAATAACAACACTAACTGCACAGGATTGTTATAAAGACCAGCTGAGATGGTGTCGGTGAAAAGACTGCTTAATGATATAGCGACACACAAATGTAAGGTAATGTTATTCTGCTCAATTTAATAAGCAGAATGTTTTCCAGATGCTATCACTAAAGACAACATGTAATGTTTGACCCGACTTTGTATAAGGTTATAGAAACTGCCGGTGATGATTCCAGTTTGGTTGGTATTTCTGTATCTCAGCACAGCACAAGTAGAGACACATGCGAGGGGGAAGATAAGTCTCCAAAGCAAATGGCCCTTTGACAGTACAATACAAAGCATCTACCAGCTGGTAAATAGGAAAGCATCAACTTACACATCCAGTGCTGTTCCAGGTTTGGTCTTCTGACACTGGAAAGAGAATGTGCGTTTTATAAAACACCTTTGAACAACACCCCAACCAGTTAGTCAAAATCTCTGGGAGTAAGGCCAAAAGTCTGAATTTTTAACAAGACATTCAGGTGATCTAATGTCCAATCAAGTTTGAGAACTTCCACTTCAAAGTTTTGTTATGAAAATTCAAAATAAACACAGCTAGCACCTGTCATTATGGAAAATTGTTTACCCAAAAAAAAGGAGGACACAGATCTCACCACAAAATTATAATCTAAATACAAATTTTGAAATGGACAGGTAGACAAACTTCAAAAAAAATCAGGATTTAAGTTTTCTTTTAAATACATCTTCTCAATGACATCTTACAATGTAATAGAATTATGTTATAACTGGGCATTATTCAACAGGTTTCCCTAGGGCTCCAGATACTGACTTTGCTTGTTTTAACCCTTGCACACTTGTTTGTACCCACTATTTAAGCAAGAGTTGAAAATCAGCATACTTCAAGTTCCAATGCTTCATCAAGCCCCAGCCTTCACTGAACTTGCCTGAAACACAACCACCCATCTTTTGAGGCTAGCGACATCTAATGAGAGAATTATAATCAACACAGGCGATCGGCCTTCACACTCTCCAGGTGAGCCTGTGGGGCGTATCTCCGCCCAGAACACTGCTGATGGTGCTCAACCACACTAACAACAGCTCTTCCAGCCCCGGAGGTCACCAGGAACCAGGAGGTCACCAGGAACCAGGACAAGTTCAAAGAGAATATGCTATTCCCACATAGCCTCATTTCCTTTCCTGACTAAATGATGGCATCATTTCACTTGACTTAAGCAAAATATTAACCCTATCCCATAACTTCCTTAGTGTTGCTCTAAGACAAGTCTTTGAGGTAGTGCTTAAGGCTTTGCCCCTCCTGGAGCACACAGAGAATGACATCCATATGTCACACTGAAGGAGATGAAGCCACTTGACACCTGGGTCCCCTGAGGGCCTACCTGGCTACCCAGGTAGAACTTCAGAGATCAATTTCCAGCACATCTGTAATCTACTTCTGTGGGATACCAGGTGGGAAACACACTCCAAGGACTATCACTCCATAACTAAATAGTAGCCTCATCAGATTCCCCACTGAGGACACCAGTCTGGATAGCAGTAAGTGAGAGACATGGATTGGCAGGTACTTACCCAAAATGACTAATGCAAGAAACACCCAAAAACCAGAGAGGAGTAGAGAACAATGTGAAACTGGATATTAGAGGAAAACCTAAAGTTTAAGAGAACAGAAATATACAAGAAAAGCATGGGGATCAAAACCACGGATGGGAACAAAGAGGTTCCAAGACCAAGATGTACAAGTTGGTCATCGTCTTAGTTTAAAGGCAAAGGTTCAGAAAGATATAAACACAAAAAGATTGGGCTGCTGAACCATGACCAGCTCAGAGAAGAAATGCACTGTTCCACTTGACATTGTTGGCAATGATTTAGAAGCTTACACTAAGCTTATAAAAACATCAAGTCGCCCAAAGCTACGAAATTTTACAATTCCTTCTTCTTTTCAAGGACTATCATATCGGAAAAGGAAAAGGGATTAATTGTATTATCAAGTGCACAATTAAGACCAAAGGGTCAAAATCACAGGAAGACTGACTTTGATCCAATGTAAGGAAAGGCATTTTAACAATTAAATCTGTCCACAAATGGAATGGACCACAGTGCAAACAGTGAGTTCTCTGGCCCTAGGAGTGTGAATTATGGTCAGCTGGAAAAATCATAGCAAGGATTTCTGCTTTGATGAGAGAGAGAATAACTGGCCTTTAAATTCTTAGTGTTCAAATTCTTCGAAAAATATTTTGGTAGAAACCAAGTCGTTCTACCATTAAAGGAGGAGTAATGAATCTGGCAAAGAGTATAACATCTAAAATGATCCCAGTCTGAATTACAAGTAGAAGCCCTTTATTTCCATTCTGGGAAATATAACTGATAGAGGCTTATTTTTACCTATGACATCACACTACTACTAGCATTCCTATCACCCTTACCACAGCGGGCTGGGTTTCCATCACAAGTTCACAGACTTTATCAGTCAAGACAAAGGGGGAAAAAAGACTCTATTCCTGAAAACTCACTCCCAAGAAAATATAGGAGATGACTGTTCACCCTCCTCCTTTAACATAAAGAAGTAAAAGAAGGAGGGACCTGGACCAAGAGGACTGTAAAAAGCTCACTCAGGTCTGAAAGGATGGCACCGAGGCCCAGCCTGGGATCAGCTTACACTGAACTCTGCACCTAAGATCCCTAGGACCTGGAACACATACAAAGCCAGTGGAAATTTTATAAAAGAAAACTTAAAGCTTCATACCCTGTTTTCTATAAATAGTAATAAATTCTGAATGGGTACAGTTGGGTGGTCTACAGCCATGAATCTTAAGAAAAGAAAGTGGGAATGATATAGCAATCATGCTGACTCAAAAGTGACTCCCCCAACAGCCTAACATTTCCCTCCCTGGAAATTAGGGTACTGAGGCTATGGACGTGCACTTAGGAGAGAAGAGTGGCCTTCACACCAGATCCTGCCAGGATTGTACTGCCTTCCCACACACAGAGGCCAAGAAATTCAAAGCAACTGAGGCAGAACTAATGCAGTCCAGTGTGACTCTGATGACAAGAAAGAGAAGCTCCTTCTGTGAGTCAAATGTCAGGACTGCACACATCTCAGCTACTAAAGACACTCTGTACCTAGTTCCCCTTCCTGTTCCAGGAGACATCACCATAAAAGGGCACACAGAGATCAAAGATAGAAATGGGGTTTTCATTAAAAGGCTTTCCAAGACAACGAACGAGAAATAAGAGTTGGGGAGGAGGAAGAGGGAGGATGAAGGTGATAAAGAGATTAAAGAAATATAAAACACATCGGCAGAGCCAAGGTCATTGTTAACTGCTGCACTGAGGCAGATAAACAGTTTGAGGTCATCCTAAAAGACCTTATAAACCCAGCCCTTAGACCTCATCTTAAATGTAACGGTGACTTTTTCTTTGCAGATTTGAAAAATCCAGTTCCAGGCATGGGTATTTCAATCATTTATACTGGCTGGCGTGGTCCTGGTCAAGTTAAAGTCAGCTTTAGGGCTGCTTTTTTTCCCCCCTAATGCAGCTACCTGTCTGTTTGCCACAGACTAGAATACACCGGCCAAATGGGTTATTTTCTGGTTTTCCACAAAGCACACTTGTAACTTTACCAAGCCACAGCTTTTTCTTTCCTAAGAACTCAGATCATTTTCCCATTACTTTTCTGTTATAACCCCGAAGCAAACTTTTCAAGGTTTTTTAACAGGGTTCATTAAAAAGCCACTCTCAGAACTCATACCACTGAACAAGAATTGATGTTGTGAGACAAGAAATCTAAGAATGAAATAACTAACGTGCATCTTGCAGCCGTCTCATTCAGGAAATTAAAGGGAAACAAAAAAGAGAGAAAGTAAGTCAAATGCCCCTAACTATTATCCCTGATGTTGTGTGTTGTTCAAGACAAATCAACAAATTACATTTCATTGGCAATACTAAGATACTTCTAACGGACTGTCAGTTTTAACACACGATATTTAATGTGGCAAATACTTTTGAAAGAGAATCTGTCAACCAATTAATCTACTGTGGCATTAGATACGTGGCAATACTTGACATAATACATATTTTATATATCAAAGGGGGCACTTCCGTAACACATTACAGTTTAAAAATGCTCTGCTGAATGTCAATTATCATTTCTCGTGTCAAGGTTTTACATTCTTCTAATCAACAAGAGAGGATGAAGATAATACCACAATCCATTTTAAAAAAGAAATTTCACAGAACTATGAAATGTGAATCTGGAAGAGATCAGCTAGGGATCGAACCCTTGTTTAAAAAAAAAAAAAAAGAAAAGAAAACTGGGGCTCGTATTAATTATCCAAGTTACAGAAAGTCATAAAACCACTTAGTACAGGTCTGGCGTTTACTCTGGGCCTCCTGAAACCCATCCCACTGCTCTTTCTTCTACATTATGTTCCCCTCAAGACAAAATTCTCATGCACTCACCTTACCTAACCATTCTTCAACATTGTGTTAAATCTGAAATAGGACTCCAATGTCACTTTGCAGACTTTAAATAGAGCCTTGAACTGTGACTCCAGGACCACTGCAGGGCCTTCAGTGCCAAACACAGGCTGTAGTGTTTGCTTTGTCACCCAACTCCCAACAGTACAATGTGTTCAAGTAGCAATCGGGAAATAAAATTTACGGTGGTTAGACATAGTAGTCCTTTAGATTCCTGTTCTACTAACTCACACTTATTTAAGTATTCAGCAGCCCCCCCCAAAAAAGTATGAAATTTATGTTAACTTTTTCCTTTTTATTTCTTTGCAGTGCCCACTTCTGTGCAGGAGACACTGTCTAATATAAAAAATGCACAGGCACCTGCGTGGCTCAGCCGGTTAAGCGTCTGCCTTCCGCTCAGGTCATGATCCCAGGGTCCTGGGACTGAGTCCTGTATTGGGCTCTCTGCTCAGCGGGGAGCCTGCTTCTCGCTCTTCCTCTGCTCCACCACCACCCCCACCCCCTACTCATTCTCTCTCTCAAATAAGTAAATAAAATCTTTTAAAAAATTAAAAGTACACAACATAACAACTTTACATGGTCTTATTACATACACATTTTTATACAGACAGTACCTTAAATATGTTATTTAAAGGAAAAATTAATTTTTTTCCCACAAAAAAAAATTTTAAGGGCTTTATTATACATCTATATATAGTGAAATGAACTGGAGTCAAAATTGGGTATCTGTCAAAATGTATCATTAAACATGTTAACATATAAAGTATTCACTAAAATATTGTTTAGGTATCTGCCTATTATGTATCAGGGAAATTCCATCTCTGATTATAGAGCCTACCAGAGACCAGACAGACCAACTCGAAGGAAAAATTAATTTTAAAGACAAACCTTGACCTAAACTTCATCCCTCATACAAAATGTCACTCAAAATAGATTACAGATTTAAATGTAGTATTTTTTAAATGTTAGATAACAAGGGGAAAAATGATCAGAACTAGGGCTTAGTGAAGAGTTTTTAGACATGACTTAAAAGCTCAATCCACAAAAGAAAAATAAATGGACACATTGGACTTCATCAAAACTTAAAACTTTTGCTCTGTGAAAGACCCTTTAAGAGACTGAGAAAAAAACCTAAAGGTTAGGAGAAAATATTTGCAAATCACATTATCTGACAAAGAACTCATATCTAGGATATATTCAGAACTCTCAAAAAACTTACTGGTAAAAACATAAAATTTTAAAAAACCCATAAAATAAAATAAACAACCCAATAAAAAAAAATGGGTAAAGTATACAAAGAGACTTTTCACCAAAGAATGTATATATAAAGGGCAAACAAAAATATGAAAAGACATTCAACACCACCAGCCATTAAGAAGAGTATCCCTATATAGATTAGGACAACTAAAATAAAAAGCAGTGACCCGTCAAGATGCTGGAGAGCATACAAAGAAACAGGATCGCTTATGTGTTGCTGGTAGGAAGGCAAAAAAAATGGTGCAACCACCCTGAATAATAGTCTGGCAGTTTCTTTAAAAACTAAACACAACTAATGAATCATTGAATACCATATCAAAAACTAATGATGTACTATATGTTGGCTAATTTTTAAAAAAAAAATTGTTTTTAAAACTAAACACACATTTACAGATGACTAATTGCACTCAAGGGCATTTATCTCGAATAATGAAATGATGGCCATTCAAAAGCCTGTACACAATTGTTCACAGCAGCTTTATTTGTAATAACCTGAAAATGGAAAGAACCAAAATGTCTCTTAGTGAGTAAACAGTTAAACTGTGGTACACCCATGCCATAGTTTTCTACTCAGCAATACAAAACAAATGATTTGCAACAACTGGGGTGGATCTCAAGAGCATTACATTGACTGAAAAGATGTCAATCTTAAAAGTTCACATACTGTATAATTCATTTATATAACATCTATGAAATGACAAAATTACAGAAATGGAAAACAGATTAGTAGGTGCCAAGGGCTGAGGAGGACATGAAAGGGGATGGTGTAACTATTAAAAAAAAAAAAAAAGCCCTGAGAAGGTCTCTATAGTAATGGAATCATTCTGTATCTTAATTATGGTGGTGGTGAAGCCAGTGTAGACAGGGGTGATAAAATGACATAGAACTATACAACATATTATACCATACCAATGTCAATGTCCTGGTTTTGATATTACACTCTTATGATATAAGATGTAACCATGACAAGAAATGGGGTGAAGGGTACATGGGACCTCTCTATAACTGTCACTTGCAACTTCCCATAAATTTACCTTTCTTTTTTTTTTTAAATAAGCAATTTTTTAAAAAAACTATTCTAGTTTGTACCACCACAAAACTATCCCAGACTGCCACATTTCTCCTTGGGAAGGTCTCCTACCTGAACTTGGAGCTCACTCCATCACTAACTGCCTGGGAAGCTCTAGTTCCACCACATATGCTTTTATTTTGTTCTTCCAGTGTCTCTGAGCCTCAGAAGAATTTGGCAGCCACATCCTCATGGATTTGACCCTCAACTTCATTACGAAGCATGGCTTCAGAAAGAAGGAAAATTTTTCCACTCTTCTAAAGTTCTCGTGTTGGTGGAAGATAGCCACTGCTGTGGTAAATTCAAGTTATTATGCAAGACTCTGCTGCCTAATAGAGGAAGGAAATGTGGTGTGGTTGAGAGAAGACTTGTTTGAATGCTTGAGGCCAGGATTAAGTCTTTGGGCCACCTTGACCAAGTCACTTGTCCTCAGTCTTCTGACACACTAAGTGTGGAGGTTTAACACTGTCATTTATGATACGTCAGTCTGCTATCCATTACAACTGCCCTCGAAGCACTATGAGAGAAAGAAGAGTTAAATTTCTGAGAAAAGTTGTACTAACTTGGAACTTTGGAAGGCAGAAAATCAGTTCTAGAATGTACCCTTCATTTAATCATCACTTCCTGTCACCATTATTTTAAGTAAAATTATGACAGCCCGTTTGAATAGTCCCAAATGAAAGGAAAACGCTTCAGGAAGTATTGTAGAAAGAAAGGGACAAGACTTTTCAAGGCGCTGTGCCAACTCTTTCTCCAGTTTAAATGACCCTTTGCTCAAGACAGAATTGTTCTTGTGGAGAAAAAAAAAAAACAAAAAACTGTGTTCTGTTATTTGGACTTATCTTCCCTATTCATTTGATTCATTCATAGATTCACTCTGGTGACAGCTCCAGGCGACTCAGAAAAGAGCTGTCCTGGCACTGGCAGCCATTAAAGTAAAGGCCTTTCCTGTGCCTTCATCCTTCGGGGGTCACTCCTGCTGTTGCTGTGAAAGAATTTAAAAGAATTTCTTTCAATCAAGGAAGGAAACAAAAGAACCCAGGCCTGTGAATGAGCTGAGGACATTTCCCCAAAGGAATCAGTGAAAGACCATAAAGGGTCATTTTGCCCTAAGGGACACTCTGAAATTAAAAAAAAGAATCTCCAGTAACCTACTTCGGACTTTTTGTTTTATTTACTTCCTCTCTGTTTTATTTGTGACTATCTGAAGCGGGGGGGGGGGGTGGGGGGGCTAGTTTTTTTTTTTTTTAATTTATTTTTTATTTATTTTCAGCATAACAGTATTCATTGTTTTTGCACCACACCCAGTGCTCCATGCAATCCGTGCCCTCTATAATACCCACCACCTGGTACCCCAACCTCCAACCCCCGCCGCCACTTCAAACCCCTCAGATTGTTTTTCAAAGTCCATAGTCTCTCATGGTTCACCTCCCCTTCCAATTTCCCACAACTCCCTTCTCCTAACTTCCCATGTCTACCATGCTATTTGTTATGCTCCACAAATAAGTGAAACCATATGATAATTGACTCTCTCTGTTTGACTTATTTCATTCAGCATAATCTCTTCCAGTCCCGTCCATGTTGCTACAAAAGTTGGGTATTTATCCTTTCTGATGGAGACATAATACTCCATAGTGTACATGGACCACATCTTCCTTATCCATTCGTCCGTTGAAGGGCATCTTGGTTCTTTCCACAGTTTGGTGACCGTGGCCATTGCTGCTATAAACATTGGGGTACAGATGGCCTTTCTTTTCACTCCATCTGTAGTTGGGGTAAATACCCAGTAGTGTAATTGCAGGGTCATAGGGAAGTTCTACTTTTAATTTCTTGAGGAATCTCCACACTGTTCTCCAAAGTGGCTGCACCAACTTGCATTCCCACCAATAGCGTAAGAGGGTTTCCCTTTCTCCACATCCTCTCCAACACATGTTGTTTCCTGTCTTGCTAATTTGGGCCATTCTAACTGGTGTAAGGTGATATCTCAATGTGGTTTTAATTTGAATCTCCCTGATGGCTAGTGATGATGAACATTTTTTCATGTGTCTGATTGCCATTTGAACTTCTTTTTTTAACTGATTAGTCTATCTGGTTTTCACATAACCTAATTTACAATAGACTTTGAGAGCTGAAGAAAATTGAGAGATTACCTATACGATGCCTTCATTCCACAGCTTAGTAAACGGAAGCCCAAAAACACCAACAAAGTGCCCGATGTCCAGGAGCTGGTGAGTGGCACAACTCTGTGGAACCAGCTCCATACCCTTGCTGCTCTACCACAGACCCCCTCCTCCCTTTCAGGCTGGAAAAAAAAGTTCTACAGAGTTTGCTAATTTGAGCCTCAAAGTCCTCCAAAGATACTAACTGCATGTAGGAAACTTAAATTCTGATATCTAAATTACTCAGGAATATTCTATTAGGGGACCCCCCCCCCCATTCCTTGCCATTGCTTGAATTCTTCATGTCTAATTCTATCTGAATGGACTCATGGAACATAGATTATCCCATTTTCAGTGGGCAATCCTATATGGCACATACTTATTGAAGGTTTATAGTCTGCCAGTCATAGGCAAAACACTTCCTACTGATTACTTCATTTAATCATCACAACCACTCTAAGTCACATGGTATTATCCCCATTTTTCAGATGAGAAAACCGACCCACAGAAAAGTTAGTAAACTGTCTCAAGGCCGCACATCTAATCTAAACCAATCTGATTTCAGCATCCAAGGCTTATTAACCTTCTCAGACCTTCAGAATTCTTAATCACTCAGCTATTCCTTCACAATATTATGTTATTCCAATTTTTTATCAATATACACACCTAGAATTCTCAGTCCAAAACTCAGCTTAAGGAACAGGTGAACTTTAGGCAAAAGTTTGCTACTATCAGTCCTTGAAACAATGTGCATTACCTTGTGAGGAAACCTGTTGAGAAGACTGTCATAACACTAACTTTTCTGGACTTTTAACCAGCTTTTGACTCTGTAGCCTGGGGAACCAACTACGAACCAAACTCCATGAGCTCAGTGGAGACTCCCAATCATTTGGTTTTTTCCCCACTGCAAGAATGAGGCTGGGCTCAAGTCATTTCCCCTTAAGTGAGCTAGCAATCCTACACTGTTTCCTTGTATCTCTGCCCCAATATTAATTTTTATTTTCAAGGATTTAAAATAACTTGCATTTGAGCTGGTTGCATTGCAACCTACAATAGAGAAGAGGGGTATAATTTTCTTTATTCGATCCAGCATATAGAGAGCAGAATGGTGCAGTGGGTAAAGCATTTATCAGCTATCTGCCTTGGGTGACTTACTCAATTCTTCACATTTCTTCATCTATAAAATGGAGTTAATAATTACACCTCCCTCACAGTCTTGTTATGAGGATTAAATGAGTTACTACTTATCAAGCGCTCAGAAAAATATCCAGTGAATGTTAACTATTCTAACTATAGTTATGGCTATTACTATTGGAATACTATTGGTGGCTATTACTATTGGAATACTATTGGTGGCTATTACTATTGGAATA